>NW_028175702.1:0-514000 GCF_949987555.1 Borostomias antarcticus
CATTGCAGCCTATTCTCACGCTCACTCGCCACGCTTCACAATTCTCACTCGGAGAAATGACAAACCTCAAAATAGCCTACTACCAATTCAATGGCTATGGGACTCTTTTTTTATT
Organism: Borostomias antarcticus; assembly: GCF_949987555.1. NCBI lineage: Eukaryota > Metazoa > Chordata > Actinopteri > Stomiiformes > Stomiidae > Borostomias > Borostomias antarcticus. Next base: position 116 of record NW_028175702.1, read on the forward strand.
ATTACTTGAACGAACGCTAATCTCGCCTCTCGGTCGTCCTTCGCGCTCAAAGAACGCTCCCCAAATCTACCTATCGGGGAGGAGAGAGGGAGCCGTCCCGGTGGGGGGAGAGGGGGGTTGGTGCTTGTGACTACACTTAGTGAACGCTTTGCTTAGCAACCACTCGCAGCAACCTCGCCTTTTTATTAATTACACCCGTGTTTACCTAATGTAGATATCCTATTTCATAAATGCACTCATCAGTCCGACTCCAACACTTCCACACCCCTATCAAAACCACTAGAGGGCGCCTCGCCACGTTAAGCCCCCCGCAGACCGCATCCGCCACGATGTCGTACGACGGCGCACGACGGCGCACGACGGCGTGTCCGGCTAGCCCCGCACACAGGCTGCGACACGCGACGCATTCTAGTGCACTTAAAAAAAACAAATCCCAACTGATCAGCCTTCGATGACAAACTGCCAACAACCTCGCAATGGGTAAGTTCATCTTATCATTTCTTCAAAAAAATAATGGTGATATTAGCTAAGCTATAGCCTTACAAGTGATTTCGTATCTTTTAGAAACAATTACGTTGATGCTGTATCAGCCACATAACCGTTGTTGTGTCTGTTTCATTAGGCAACATTGTGGCAAAACATTGTAGCTAGTCTATCTGGCACTCGCAACATTGTGCTAACGTTAGCCTAGATAACATGACGGACCTTAGTATGTATGTTATGTAACATATAGCCTACTAACGTCTGTTAACTATGTTATGTAACGTTATGTTATGCATCAACCGCAGTGTTTGAGTGACTGTTTTCAAGTAGGCAAAACATTGTACTGTGGCTATAATTAATGTAGCTAACAAGAACATCTGGTGAACAGACATTAGTAATATGCACCAACCGCAGTTGGTGTGTTTGTTTTCAAGTTGGCAACAGGAACATAGCCTAATTTGCCTACTAACATTTGTTAACTATGTATAAGATATGCAAGTATCAATGAGCATGCCACATAATGCCATATACCTACAACATTTTAGCAGTGTAGCCTATATGCAGGTTATATTATTCTTGATTTTATTAAGACACACAACCTTTCTCCCACACAAGCTAAATATTTACTATTGTTTTGTCCCTTTTCCTTGAACAGAACAGATACTTGTTGACAAGCGCAGGGTGGCTGCTTTACTTCTACTCCGTAGAAGGCAGGGAAGACGAGGGCGCATGTGGGTTCACCCCATCAACCAAAGACGAGAGGAGCAGGGAGCATACCATAACTTGGTACAGGAGCTTGGATTGGATGAGGAGAGGCACCTGAAATATTTCAGGATGGGCACACCACAGATGGAGGAGATTCTGAGTGTCATCGGGCCAGATATTGTGAGGCAGGCCACCAACTACAGGGAACCAATAGAGCCCAAACAAAGGCTTGCAGTCACACTAAGGCAAGTGTACAATTTCATTACATGATACAGTTAAGCATTCCCAATGACCACTCAAACAATAATGTTTAATAGGTTTTGTCATTTTAATTAACAATATTTGGATTTTATTATATGGCTGTAGGACTCCCATGGTATAGGGTGGAGAGGAGTGTCAGGTGGTATAGGCTGGAGAGGACTGCCAGATGGTATAGGCTGGAGAGGACTGCCAGATGGTATAGGCTGGAGAGGACTGCCAGATGGTATAGGCTGGAGAGGACTGCCAGATGGTATAGGCTGGAGAGGACTGCCAGATGGTATAGGCTGGTGAGGAGGACTGCCAGGTGGTATAGGCTGGAGGAGGACTGCCAGGTGGTATATGCTGGAGAGGACTGCCAGGTGGTATAGGCTGGTGAGGAGGACTGCCAGATGGTATAGGCTGGAGGAGGACTGCCAGGTGGTATAGGCTGGAGAGGAGGACTGCCAGGTGGTATAGGCTGGTGAGGAGGACTGCCAGATGGTATAGGCTGGAGAGGACTGCCAGATGGTATAGGCTGGTGAGGAGGACTGCCAGGTGGTATAGGCTGGAGAGGAGGACTGCCAGATGGTATAGGCTGGAGGAGGACTGCCAGGTGGTATAGGCTGGAGAGGAGGACTGCCAGATGGTATAGGCTGGAGAGGAGGACTGCCAGGTGGTATAGGCTGGAGAGGAGGACTGCCAGGTGGTATAGGCTGGAGAGGAGGACTGCCAGATGGTATAGGCTGGTGAGGAGGACTGCCAGATGGTATAGGCTGGAGAGGAGTGCCAGGTGGTATAGGCTGGCGAGGAGTGCTAGATGCTTTAAGACTCCCATGCTCCATAGCTATGAAGCATGGGTGGTGGAGGGATGGAGGTGTGGTTGGAGGGATGGAATGGTAGATGGACATTGTGCTGGTACTCCAAGTTGTCTAATAGAGTCAGCATTTGGATTTTGGCCATTGCTAATGAGCGGTTATCAAGGCGCTTCATCTGGGGAGCCAGGCTTGCTAAAAAAAGGTCTACCTCATGTGTTGGAGGGACACTTCCAGATGGTTGGGACAATATATTCAGCAACTGCTCATCAATTTCTTGAGAAGCAGTTTTCCTCTTTGTTCCTTTTCTTGTGTTCTCTCTTTCTTGTCGCCTTTCACGCTCTTTCTCTCTCTCACTCTGGCCCTCTGAGGGATGGCTGCTCAGGGACACATTTCCCACATCAAGCTCAGAGTCTTCTTCCCCCTCCTCAGCCTCTTCCAAGTTTGTGATTGAGCTAAAAAGAAATACAATAGTTATTTATTATGGTCTCTATATACTGTATATTATTTTCTGTACCAAATTAACTTAAGTACAGGTCCCTGGCATGAAATGTGTAATATCTGTTCTATTAGTATTCACAGAAGTTCAGCCTGCACAATGAATACTGTTACTAACTTTCTGGGGAGTGAATATGGGAGCAAATATGAGATTTGCTCAGCATATGTCCAACTCCTCTCATTCCTCGCTCCAGATCCACTGGGCTGATCCTGTCTCTTCCTCCATTTTTGGAAGGAGTCTCTTAACTTCCTCCATTTTTCTTTGCATTCCTTTCCTGTCAAAAAAATAGATGACATTATGTTGTTAATTTGAATGACATAAAACATTGATTAAACCCACAAATTTATATCTTTATCTTTCTCTATAACCACAGATATCTTGGAACTGGGGAGTCATTCAGTAGCTTGGCCTTCAGCTACCGGCTGGGTGAGCGGACAGTGTCGGGCATCATTCTGGAGACATGTGAGGCCATCATCAAGAGGATGATGTCAACACAGCTGCCACCACCAAACGAGGGGATGTGGAGGAAGGTGGCAAAGCGCTTTGAGGAGAAATGGCAGTTTCCTCATTGCCTAGGGGCAATTGATGGAAAGCATATCGCCATCTTTGCTCCATCAAACTCCGGCAGCCAGTACTTCAACTATAAGAAGTCCTTCTCCGTTGTGCTCATGGCCCTCGTTGATGCGGACTGCAGGATCCTGGTGGTCCAGGTAGGAGACTTTGGGAGATCAAGTGATGGTGGAGTATTCGCAAATTGTGCCTTGGGAAGAGCCCTGAACCAGCCTATACCATTTGGCAGCTCTACTCACCAGCCTATACCACCTGGCAGCTCTACTCACCAGCCTATACCACCTGGCAGCTCTACTCACCAGCCTACACCACCTGGCAGCTCTACTCACCAGCCTATACCACCTGGCAGCTCTACTCACCAGCCTATACCACCTGGCAGCTCTACTCACCAGCCTACACCACCTGGCAGCTCTACTCAACAGCCTATACCACCTGGCAGTCCTCCTCTCCAGCCTATACCATCTGGCAGTCCTCTCCAGCCTATACCACCTGGCACTCCTCTCCAGCCTATACCATCTGACACTCCTCTCCAGCCTATACCACCTGGAACTCCTCTCCAGCCTATACCACCTGGCACTCCTCTCCAGCCTATACCATCTGTCAGTCCTCCTCTCCAGCCTATACCACCTGGCACTCCTCTCCAGCCTATACCATCTGTCAGTCCTCCTCTCCAGCCTATACCATCTGGCAGTCCTCCTCTCCAGCCTATACCACCTGGCAGCTCTACTCTCCAGCCTATACCACCTGGCAGTCCTCCTCTCCAGCCTATACCATCTGGCAGTCCTCCTCTCCAGCCTATACCATTTGGCAGTCCTCTCCAGCCTATACCACCTGGCAGTCCTCTCCAGCCTACACCACCTGGCAGTCCCCTCCAGCCTATACCATCTGGCAGTCCTCCTCTCCAGCCTATACCATCTGGCAGTCCTCTCCAGCCTACACCACCTGGCAGTCCTCTCCAGCCTATACCATCTGGCAGCTCTACTCACCAGCCTATACCATTTGGCAGTCCTCCAAACAATCCCCCCTCACCCCTCCCTCACCACTACACACACACACACACAGCAGCAGTAGCAGCATGTATTATTAAACAATAAATTCATGATATAAATCCATGCACTCATGCCGTTTTTATTCAAAATGAACATGACTACAGTTATGCTACTATGGAAGGAGTATTGATTTAGCAGTTTAGTTTTTTAGTCATAGTTCAACCCCAGGATTATTTATTATAGCTATGTACATAACACACCCATGTTATTTAATTGCACTGACTACGTCATGGACACAAACAGTCATCGGATGGGATAAGTAGGGAAGGGATGGGGTAAGTAGATGAGGATCATACTGATAGACTGATAGATTACAGATAGTAATGTAAATTGTCCGTTTGGGAACCTTTACGCGTAGTGGAGTACCTACGACTGGACCGAGGAACTGGTTTGTACTGACAGTAAGGACAAGCGATTACAAGAATTCCAATGTACCTGTAGTCATACTTGTTTAACACATAGCAAATAAACGTTATAACGTTATTCTATTCTGTATACAGTAGGCACCACTAGAGGGCAGTCTGGTATACCATATATATAGACAGCCTGCACCTGGGCCATGTTTAATCTATAAACCGATGAGCACCGTTTTGTTACGGTTCCCACTTTAACCCAATCAGCAGAGTGATTCAATCCACCACCTGAACTGTTTCAGTAAACGTTTTGGCTACATTTTGTCGGGGCTGAACGCAGCCCTGGTGACCGGTGCTGTTTCTACTACCTCCATGCGATGAATGTAGTCGAAGATGATCGTGGCTAAAGATACTTTTCAAACTTGTCACCAGTTATCACCAGTTAACTAGCTAGCACTAGCTAATTTTACTCTACCAAGTTAGTATAAAGTTCATGGTCAAGACTGCCCAGTGAGTACTTTACCTGATAATCCCACGATTTCACCAATCTCTCGCCAGCACCGGTCTCTTCTTACGTTGTCTTTGTAGTGTTTGGACGTGGGGTCATAGAGCATTGGGTATTTCTGCACCTCTGCAATTATTTTCTCCTCCATTGTACAGCTGGGTGGACTAAAATAACCGTTAATAAAACCGTTATTTTAAAGCTACTCAAATGTTCTAAAGGCTTCACGTGAGATTCAGCATTGAACAGCTAGGTAATTTAAATATCCACCTGGATATGTAGCCTACACAATAGGCCTACTTAAAGGATGATATGATGATATGCTAGTTCCTATAGATGTAGGCTAACCTACATTTTAGCAAAACAATAAACACATGGAACAAGGACATGGAAGAGATGGGAATAAATCTAAAATGTTTAACTTTCAGTTATTATCTTACTTTTACATATATTTAATAGACAGGCATTGCAGGAAATCACATGCATTAATCCAAGTTGGATTACCACATGTGTCGGCAGCCGCATTCCAAAAAATAGAGCCGAGTCGAAATCAACCCGGGGCGACATTGTCGGCAGCTGTCGGCACGCCGCCGGTGTGCGGGCTTCCATAGGAAACAATGGGAGCTATTTATTTGGAACGTCGTTTTGTGTCGTGTCGTGGCGGTGGCGGATGCGGTCTGCGGGGGGCTTTACATCTCCCATTGCTTTTATGATGTCATAGTAGACGTTGCTGACGCAGACACTTAAACAGTCAGTGATCCATTCCACCTCATCAGAGTAGCTAGTGACTTCTGGATCTGACACACTGACTTAGAGAAAACAAGTAAGTCCATAATGGGGATAAACTTTAGAGTAAGAATTTTCTACAATTATTCTGTATTCATTCTTTGACAAAAACACCCCCAATTGAAGACAGAATAGAGTACATATTGCTCTCTGAGCTTTGTTTAACCAAGTTGTCATATAAATGATGTGTTGATACTGGTTGATTAGAGGACTAGCAGTGATGGCTCTGGGTAATATGAGATCCTGGGTGAACCTCCTCTTCATCAGTTATCTGGTGAATAACCAGTTGCTTTATAGGACTTCAGTCAGACTGGGGCAGATAAATATAATAATAATAATAATAATACTTGATTCTTTTGGTTTCTGTTTGGTAAAGTGTTATCCAGCTAGGCCTACCGTGCTGTGTTGGAAAGTCCTGTATATCTAAATATAGGCCTAATGTGCTGCTAGGTATAGGTCTATTGTGCTGTATTGTAAAGTACTTGTATACAGTAGCTACAGTAGGTATATGACTACTGTTGTATGTTGTAAAGTGCTGTACAGCTAGGTATAGACCTACTGTCCTGTGTTGTAAAGAGCTGTATAGCTACAGTATGCTCGCTGTGATATGAAGTGGTATCAATCAATCAATCAATCAAAGCTGTATTTGTATAGCGCACTTCATACCCAGAGGCAACACAATGCGCTTTACAGAGAACAAGGGAGGTGGGGATACTGTACATCCCATCCCTACATATTCCAGAGGGAAGCAAAAAGTGAGCTGTACAAATTCTTCCCTGACCCCTCTCAACAAGGAAATCGAGCAAGCTCCTGGAGTATGTTTGTCTACCGGCTAAGAACATTTATAAAGCAATAAATTACATTAAATTACATTTTCAGAGTAAGAGAGGCTAAAAACATAATAGGAGAGACATGGCAAACACTGGTGTATGTCTGTGTGTGCGTGAATGTGCCTGGGCCCAGATAGAGGCAGGGGTTGGGGTAGAGAGGGGGTAGGAAAAGGATACGGACCCGGGTTAGGGTGAGGGGAAGGGGGACTGGGCCCAGGTCCAGGCCTAAGCCGGATGTGGACTGATGTGTGTACGTGTGTGTGTGTGTGTTAACTAAATACTACGACATCCACAGCTGACACGGGGGTATCTATCGGACTCAGGGTGGTGTGCGGGTGACAGTGGGGCATCCACTGGACCTGGTTAGAAGGTAGGAGGGAGAGAGAGAGGCACTAGGGGAGACAGAAAACGGTTAGTAGCATGCTGAGCCTTTGAAGCAACACAGATATCAGAACAGAACAAGCCTGTTTCAGGGCAACCAGCTTCTGTACACAACTTGATATACATAGAGTGCATAGCAGGATATACACCAATGTATACAGAGGATTCACAGGTAGGTTTGAGGCTGCCTTTCTGTGTCTCAAGGTCCTGGCTAGTGATTGTAGGTTAGGCCAAAAAGGTACGTCTTGAGATCTTGCTTGAAGACATCCGTTGTTTCGACCCTTCTTAGGCACTCCGGCAGGGTGTTCCAGAGGTTGGGGGCATAATAACTAAAAGCTGCCTCTCCGTCTTTCTTGGTCCTGGCTTTTGGGACAGTTACGAGTTCAGTACCTGAGGATCTGAGTGGTCTGTTGGGCATGTACCTGACAAGCATGTCTGAAATGTTTTCTGGTGCGTGACTGTGGAGAGATTTATAGACTAGTAATAGTATTTTAAAGTCTATTCTAGAGTTGACAGGTAACCAGTGTAGTGATTTTAAGGCTGGTGTGATGTGTGCCCTTCGTCTAGTCTTAGTGAGGACTCGTCCTGCAGCATTCTGTATCATTTGTAGCTTAGAGATTGCTTTCTTTGGTAGGCCTTATAGTAGAGCATTGCAGTAGTCCAGCCTGCTTGTGATGAAAGTATGCATTAGTCTTTCGGTGTCAGCCTGAGAGAGAAAGGGTTGCACCATGGCAATGTTCCTGTTAGGGCTAGCGGAGGAGGACCCAAAAGCAGACTCAAAAATGGCTTGGAGGTGAAGCCCGGAGGCGTGTTTATTTGGTATGGCCAGGCAGGATCAGGTCGGAGAGGCAAGCGGGGGTCAGGCAGGGACGTGGTAGTCAGACAGGCGTGGGTCGGGCAGGAGCGTGGTACTCAGGCAGGCGTGGGTCAGGCAGGAGCGTGGTACTCAGGCAGGCGTGGGTCAGGCAGGAGCGTGGTAGTCAGACAGGCGTGGGTCAGGCAGGTTCGTGGTCCTCAGGCAGGCGTGGGTCAGGCAGGTTAACTAGGATGAATGAAAACAAAGAACGGTGAGACAGGCTCGAGTAAGGAGTAGGGATTTAGCTGGAGTCGTGTTACCCACTGGGTTGGTCAACGATCTGGCACAGAGGGCTGTGTGGACCGGCTTCTTATCCTGCTGGCGATTGGTTGATCAGGACCAGGTGCGTTGAGGTGTGGAGGAGAGGCAATCAAGGTGACGCACGGCAGGTGTGGATCGGGGGCGTGTCTGGCTTGTGACCGCAGACGTGCCCGCAGTTCCCGCTGCAGGCTCTGGGAGGTGCTGGGGGAAACGTCAGAACCGGGGCTCGGGCCGGGGTCAGGGGGCTGAGGAGGTGGACGAGGCTGACGCGGCGGTGCCGTGACAGGACCCCCCCCTCTACGGGCGCCACCTGGCGACCGACCGGGCTGGCCAGGATGGTCACGGTGGAAATCCCGGATAAGAGAGGGGTCCAGGATGAACCTACGGGGCACCCAGCACCGCTCCTCGGGCCCATAGCCCTCCCAGTCCACAAGGTAGTGCAACCCCCGACCCCGCCGACGGGCCCCCAGGAGCTGTCGGACAGTCCAGGCCGGCTGGTCGTCGATGATCCGGACAGGTGGCGGGGTGTCGCCTGGCGGGCACAGAGGGCTGACAGGAGCAGGCTTAACACGGGAGACATGGAATGTGGGATGTATCCTCATGGACGGGGGCAGCTGCAGTCTGACAGCAGAAGGGTTAACCACACTGTCTATCTTGTAAGGACCAATGTCGCGGGGCGTGAGCTTACGTGACGAGGCCCGCAGGGGGATGTCCTTGGAGGAGAGCCAGACCGCCTGGCCGGGCTGGTAGACAGGGGCCGGGGTCCGATGGCGGTCTGCCTGGTGCTGGCTCCGACGGGTGGAACGAACAAGCGCGGCTCGGGCATCCCTCCACACCTTGTGGCAGCGGCGGAGATGGACCTGGACTGAGGGCACGGCGAGCTCCTCCTCCTGCTCAGGGAATAGAGGTGGTAGATAACCCAGGGAGCATTCAAATGGAGACAAGCCAGTGGAAGAGCTAGGAAGGGAGTTATGGGCATACTCCACCCAGGGGAGGTATCGGCTCCAGGTAGCGGGGTTACGACCAGTGACACAGCGCAGGGCGTTCCCCAGGTATTGGTTGGCTCGCTCGGCTTGCCCATTGGTCTGGGGATGGTAACCCGAGGACAGACTCACCGAAGCCCCAATGGCCCGACAAAACTCCCTCCACACCTGGGAAGTGAACTGTGGACCTCGGTCAGAAACGATGTCCGCAGGGATGCCATGGAGCCGGACCACGTGGGTCACCAGAAGGTCAACAGTCTCAGACGCAGAGGGGAGCTTGGGCAGAGGCACAAAATGGACGGACTTGGAAAAACGGTCCACAATAGTCAGTATGGTGGTGTTACCCTGGGAAGGGGGCAGTCCAGTCACGAAGTCCAGACCTATGTGGCTCCACGGGCGACCAGGGACCGGCAGGGGGCGCAGCAGACCGGAGGCGGGTTGGTGCGAGGCCTTGCTCCGTGCACACACTGGCAGGCCCGGACTTACTCCCTGGTGTCCTGGGCCATGGAGGGCCACCAGAACCGTCTCCTGAGAAGGGCTAGAGTGCGGCTGGACCCCGGATGGCAGGCAAACTGGGAGGCATGAACCCACTGGAGGACCTGGGGACGGACATGGTCAGGGACAAACAGGCAGTTAACAGGGCCGTTACCTGGGTCAGGCTGGGTCCTCTGGGCCTCCTTCACCAATCCTTCGATCTCCCAAGTTACAGCGGCCACCACACATGAGGGAGGAAGGATGGTGTCTGGTTCGTCAGTGTCCTGGTTTGGGGGAGCATACTGGCGAGACAGGGCGTCAGGCTTGACATTGCGGGATCCTGGACGATAGGTGATGGTAAAATTGAAACGACCAAAAAACAGAGCCCACCTGGCTTGCCGCGGGTTCAGTCTCTTGGCATTCTCGATGTAGGTCAGATTCTTGTGGTCAGTCCACACAATGAAAGGCACCTCAGCTCCCTCCAACCAGTGCCTCCACTCCTCAAGGGCTAGCTGGACAGCAAGCAGTTCCTTATTGCCCACGTCGTAGTTACGCTCCGCGGGCTCCAGCCGGCGGGAGAAGAACGCACAGGGGTGGATTTTACCATCAGTGGGTGATCGCTGGGACAGCACTGCCCCCACTCCACTGTCCGACGCGTCGACCTCCACAATAAACTGGAGAGAGGGATCAGGCTGGGTGAGGACCGGAGCAGACGTGAAGAGCCTCTTCAGCTCATCGAAGGCCGCCCCCGCCTCGGGGGTCCACGAGAAGGGGACGTTCTTGGAGGTGAGCGCGGTCATGGGAGCGGCCACCCGGCTGTAGTTGCGGATGAAGCGCCTTTAGAAATTGGCAAATCCTAGGAACCTCTGGAGGTCCTTACGGTTCTTGGGGACAGGCCAGCTCACCACCGCCCTGATCTTCTCGGGGGTAGCCTGCACCTGGCCACTGCCGATGAGGAAGCCCAGGAACTGCACAGAGGTGACGTGGAATTCACACTTCTCAGCTTTCACAAACAGCTTATTCTCCAGAAGCCTCTGGAGAACCTGTCTGACATGTGCGATGTGTTCCTCATGGGAGCGAGAAAAAATTAGGATGTCGTCTAGATAGACAAAAACACAGCGGTGGAGGAAGTCCCGGAGGATTGTCATTTATCAGGGCCTGGAATACTGCAGGGGCGTTGGTAAGTCCAAATGGCATGACACGGTACTCGAAGTGTCCGAGCGGGGTGTTGAACGCTGTTTTCCATTCATCTTCCTCTCTGATACGGACCAGGTGATACGCGTTTCTAAGATCGAGTTTGGAGAATATGGTAGCTCCCTGGAGGGGTTCAAAGGCAGAGGCGAGGAGGGGCAGAGAGTACTTGTTCCTCACCGTTATGCTATTTAGGGCCCGGTAGTCGATGCAGGGTCACAAGGTGCCGTCCTTCTTGGCCACAAAAAAGAATCCAGCACCTACCGGAGAGGACGAGGGCTTGATGATGCCTGATGCCAGGGAGTCACAGATGTAGGTCTCCATAGCTTCCCGTTCAGGCCTGGACAGGTTGAACAAACGCCCAGATGGCAAGGGGGCTCCAGGGAGGAGTTCAATGGAGCAATCATAAGGGCGGTGGGGTGGCAGAGTAAGGGCCCGCTGCGTACTGAACACCTCCCCAATGTCATGGTACTCGGGAGGGACTATGGACAGGTCTGGGGGTCCAAATGGGGCGATGGCGCCCTCAGCAGGCGGCAGGGCCGACGTGAGACAGGTGTTATGGCAGTAGGGGCTCCAGCCACTCACCTTATTGGCGATCCAGTCAATGTGTGGGTTGTGACGTCTCAACCAGGGCTGACCCAGAACAATGGGGCTTAGAGACGAGGAGATGACTAGGAGGGACATGGACTCATGGTGGTTACCTGACAGAACCACATCAAGAGGCTCGGTGACATGGGAAACGTTGGCTAAGAGCCCGCCACTCAGGTCATGGACGTCAATGGGGGTGTCACGGGGTATGGTGGTGATGCCAGCTTGACGGACCAACTGAGAGTCGATAAAGCAGTCGTCGGCCCCGGAATCAACCAGAGCGGGTACAGTGAAGGACTGCCGATTAACAATAATAGTGGCCTCGAGGTGCATGCGCCCCAGGGCATCGGCGGAGGACATCACATTCAAACCGGCTCCGGCGGTCCTAGACTGCCTGGGAGGGGGTGTGGGAGACGAAGCACCGCTCACCAGTGATCCCACTTTCACTGGCGAGCGTGGGCTTTTGGCCGAACGGGGCAGGACACGCGGCTGTGTCCGGGCTGGCCGCAGTAAAAACAGAGGCGCTCATTTACCCTACGGGCGCGTTCCGCCTCGGTTAGGCGTGCTCCGCCTAGCTGCATGAGTTCGTCTGAGGCAGGGGATATCGAGGCCGGCTGAAAGGGGACCGTTTCATTGTTAGGCCCCGGGGAAGTTTGAGGCGGTAGACTGGGAAAGCGCTGACTAGCGACCCGAACTGCGGGAGTAGGAGCGCGGAGATTCCTCTCTTTCCTGCGCTCTCGAAGGCGGTTGTCTATCTTGACAGCAAGGGAAATCAGGAGATCGAGAGAAGCCGGCTCATCTCTGAGTGCCAACTCGTCCTTAAGAGACTCAGACAGACCCGCTTGAAAGGCTGACTGTAGCGCCGCGTCATTCCATCCACTATCCGCTGCTAGTATTCTGAACTCGATAGAGTACTCGGCAACACTATGGCTTCCCTGCTGAATGCGCATAAGGCGAGAGGCGGAATCGTGGCCCAGGAGTGGATGGTCAAACACCTTTCTGAACTCGGAGCAGAACGCGCTGTAGGAATTCAGACAGGAAGCCTTGGCCCTCCATGTGGCCTCGAACCAGCCAAGCGGCTGGCCAGTGAGATGGCTGGACACAAACGCGATCTTCTCAGAATCCTGGGAGTACCTGCTGGGCTGGTGAGTAAAAATAAAATCACACTGCATGAGAAATGTGGAGCACTGCACTACGTCGCCGTCATAGGGCTTGGGGTTAGAGAGGTTTGGCTCCCGCCGGTGTAACACCCCTGGGGCATCACGTTCAGCGGCAGGGGCAAGGCCAGCAACGGGGTTGTCTTCCGGGGCCGGGAGAACGACTAACCGGCCCACCTGCTCACTGAGGGTTGCTAGGGTCTGGGCGATGGACTGCAGGTTGCGCTCTGTCTGGGCGGTCTGCTCAGAGAGTGTCTGCATCCCCGTACCAAGCCGTTCCACGACGGCTCGGGTCTCACGGAGAGCATTCGCATGTTGTCCAACGACGAGGCCCTGGCTGGTGATGGCTTGGCGAAGGGAGTCCGCTGGGTCCATTTGTGGCCAGATCGTTCTGTTAGGGCTAGCGGAGGAGGACCCAAAAGCAGACTCAAAAATGGCTTGGAGGTGAAGCCCGGAGGCGTGTTTATTTGGTATGGCCAGGCAGGATCAGGTCGGAGAGGCAAGCGGGGGTCAGGCAGGGACGTGGTAGTCAGACAGGCGTGGGTCGGGCAGGAGCGTGGTACTCAGACAGGCGTGGGTCAGGCAGGAGCGTGGTACTCAGGCAGGCGTGGGTCAGGCAGGAGCGTGGTACTCAGGCAGGCGTGGGTCAGGCAGGAGCGTGGTAGTCAGACAGGCGTGGGTCAGGCAGGTTTGTGGTCCTCAGGCAGGCGTGGATCGGGGGCGTGTCTGGCTTGTGACCGCAGACGTGCCCGCAGTTCCCGCTGCAGGCTCTGGGAGGTGCTGGGGGAAACGGAGTCCGGCACTGGAGAGACAGGGTCAGGCTGGGGGACAGGCTGGGGACCAGCGTCAGAACCGGGGCTCGGGCCGGGGTCAGGGGGCTGAGGAGGTGGACGAGGCTGACGCGGCGGTGCCGTGACAGTTCCTTAAGTGGTAAAAAGATGTCTTTGTAATATTCATGATCTGGTTTTCGAAATTAAGATCTGAGTCAAGTATGACACCTGGGTTTTTAGCCTGGCATTTGGTGTAAATTTTCAGAGTTTTTAAATGTGCAGATAGTTTCTCTCTTTCAGCTTTTTCTCCAATGATCAGTACTTCTGTTTTGTCCTGGTTTAGTTCGAGGAAATTATGTGACATCCATACATTTATATCCGTAATACACTTGACAAGGCAGTCAATCAAGCTGTAGTTACTGGGTGTTACAGAAATATAGAGTTGGGTATCATCTGCGTAGCTATGGTAGCTAATGTTGTGCCTCCTGATGACACTGCCAAGGGGCACCATGTACAGGCTGAAGAGTAGAGGTCCTAGGATCGATTCTTGGGGCACCCCACAGGTCATAGGGATCTTTCCGGAGCTATGGTCACCGAGGGCAACAAAGAAATCACGACCGGTTAGATAGGTCCTAAGCCAATTAAGGACTGGACCGGAGAGGCCAACCCACTTCTCCAGTCTTTTGATGAGGATTGCATAATCTATAGTATCAAAGGCTGCAAAAGGTCCAGGAGGATGAGAACAGAAAGCTCTTTGGAGTCAGCATTAATTCTGAGGTCATTTACAACTTTGACTAATGCCGTCTCTGTGCTATGATGGGCGCGAAAGCCGGACTGGAAAAGGTCAAGCGTAGAACTTGTAGCTAGGAAATCATTAATCTGTTTGAAAATCATTAATCTGTTTGAAAACAATAGTTTCCAGAATTTTACTCAAAAAGGGAAAGTTGGAGATTGGTCTAAAATTGCTAAGAACTGAAGTGTCTAAGTTGTTTTTCTTCAGCAGGCTTGTGGAGGATTTGAGTTTGGATACTACTTTTCTCAACATTTCTGTGTCCACCAGTGTAAACAAGCTCATATGTCCATTACATGGAGGAAGAGGATCTGTGAACAGGATGCATGGCCTTTCCTGGGTGACTTTCCTCCTAATATTCATAATCTTATCTCTGAAGTAAGCTGCAAATTCCTCACATTTGGAGGTAGAGAGCAGGTTATCTGGTGTTTTTACGGCAGGGTTTATTAGGCTATCAATTGTTGAGAAGAGCACTCTTGAATTATTGCGGTTGATAGATAGGAATTTTGAGAAGTGGTCTTTCCTTGCATTTCTTATTGCTTTATCAAAGGCAGCGAGATGTTCTTTGAGAATATCATGATCATGGTGGACCTGTAGCTTGGTCTTTCTCCATATACGCTCAGATCTTCTGCAGGTTCTCTTTAGTTGAATTGTTTCCTCATTTCGCCATGGAGCTTTATGATTGGCTGTGATCTTTTTCAGTTTAATAGGTGCTACAGAATCCAAGGCTGCCCCTACTCTGGTGTTAAAGGCAGATGCTAAGTCTTCAATAGTGCCTGACGGCCCCACTTCTGGAGTTGATAAATTGTTTGTGATCATTATTTCTCTAAAACTATCGGATACTGCGGAGGTAAGATAATGTTTCTTGATGAAGCGCTAGTACTACTTTTGACTTTAGGAACCAATGCAGTGAAGAAGATACAGAAATGGTCAGAGAGAGCGAGGTCACTAATAGAGACGACAGTGATAGTCAGGCCCTTAGTAATCACTAGATCAAGGGTGTCATAATTTGTATGGATGATGGACTGTTAAGGCTAGTTAGCTACGGGGCTCAAATGCACGACACAGGAGGCAGGAAGCTCTTTGCCCAGCAGTGCGTTTATTGCTGGAGCTGGGAGGGAAGGTAGTGCCCGGATGGCTCAGGTTGGGAGCCTGGCAGGCTGGAGGTTGAGGCCGGTTGGAGCAGCTGCAGTGGGTGGCGGGCAGAGTGATGGGCAGGCAAGCCGGATCACAGCATACCTGGTCGTTCTGTAGGGAACACGGAGAGACAAGTAAGCCTTGAGGTGCGGTGGTCCAGAGAGCACACAAACACATATATAAGCAGAAATACTTTGTTTAACAACTACGATACTTGCCAAGCGTTTCTTAGGGAAGATCTGGCGATGAATGGCTGGAGAAACCGGCATCTTGTAGGTAGAGGGGGTTCATGAGAAGGTGGCAGCAGGTGTGCAGTGATCAGGCCATAAGCTCATTCGCCCATCAGCTCAACTCATTTCAGCTGTCGTTGGAGCGCCCTCAGTGCCCGTGCCGAGCTGCAGGGGGCGTGTGAGGTAGGCACAGAGGTGGAGGGTTGTGGAGAGGCGGAGGAGGGGGGCGTGTGTGGAGGTGAAACCGTAACAATGGACAGGAGTTCTGAATATTCGGTAGAGAAGGCAGGGCATTGTTTAGGAGGCCTATACACGGTTACTGCCAGAACTGGGGGCTAGCATTTTAAGAACATAGCGTGGTATTCAAAAGAGGTAAAATCATCAAAGGAGATGATCCTCCTGTCACAACCCATGCCTCTAACCCTGCCTCTCTGCCTGCCCCTAACCCTATCTCCGAGAACGAGTCCCCTGGCACCTCCCAGAGGGCGCAGAGGGAACTGCGGGCTCGTCGGCGTGAGCAGCTGCCGGTCATTCCGGTGATTGCACCCCATCCTGGCCAGCCACCACCTGCAGCCCATCAGCCCAGGAGGTTAAGAAGCCACTCCACACAGCATGCGGCGCCAGATCGTTGAATTCCCATGTGGTAACCTCACGGCTCTAGCTCCCTTTACCTTGCCTGTTTTTGACCTTGCTACTGTAACCACCGTTTTTGTCCCCTGAGCTTTTTATTTACCTGTCTTGTTTTTGGTTTACCCTTCCAGGACTCCCGCCATTGCCTGAACCCAGCCTGCCTGACTACCCTGCCCGTCTACCAAACCCAGCCTGTCCGACTACCCTGCCTGTGTAACAAACCCAGCCTGCCTGACTACCCTGCCCGTGTACCGTACCCTGCCTGGATTATTGACTATTCTCTGCCCAACCCTGGACTGTACCTTGAACCAATTAAACGTGCCATCTTGGCTTCTCCCCCTTATCCTGCCGTCGTGTCTGCTCTTGGGTTCACCTCCTGACCCCTTAACACCTGCAGCTGAGGGCATCTGTATATAACATAGGTATTTAAGGAGCACTGTATCGTATTGATAGCAGTAGCCAGTGCACTGTGGCATCTTGTAAAACTGAAGTTACTATGTGTAGGAGTACTGTACATGATAGCAGTAGCCAGTGCACTGTGACATATTGTAGCCTACCTTTTAGCCATATTATCATCATATTGCTCAAATGTAACATGCTCTATCAAGTTAATAGCCAAGTTGAAATGAAATAAGACCTATTAGGGGACTGAGGGTATGCAGTGTATGCTGCCCGTGACAGAAATCATCAGCATTAGCCTACTATGTTCCCTGTACGCTCCAGATAGCCCACTTCACCATCTATGTTCAAGGGAGCCAAAGCGTAAAACTACGCTCTCTACTGGTTGGGTTCACACAACCGCCCCATCTTTTGCATTGGGAGAAAAACTTGAAATAATTATAAATCGATATCAATGGATTGACAAAGCCATAAACTAGGCTACTAACAATATCAAATTCCGCCGCAATAATGTGCGGTTTCTCAAAGGTACTTTTTATTTCTTTAATTTAGGTCTACGTTGTAGTTATTTTACGAGAGAACTACAACGATCCCTCTATTGTATTTTAGATTGCTATTCTTGCACTTTGCCTTCAGCACTAGATTATGCTCTTAGTCACTTGTTTCAGAAAGGAGATGCACTTGTGAGTTCCGGCAAGTAGCCTAGTAGGCTAGTAGGCTAGCCTACATTGGCTTTTCCTACGTTAAATGCAATTATTGTTAGTTGCTTTGGATAAACGCTGTAATACAATGAGATCTAGGCTACGGATCCGGGCATCTGTCGCGTTTTGAGAACTTCACTGGAGAGTGCAGCTGATCAGAGCACTATGTTGGTGTGCTTCGTAAACATGAGTCAATTGCTCTTGAATTATCTGTATGCCGAGATGAATCCAGTGATGTCCACCTCTTGAAATTTGGTCGAATTTACTGGCCGCTAGATCAGTGAAACCCGGGGCTGCCAAGTCTCAGACACGCATTGCAGCCTATTCTCACGCTCACTCGCCACGCTTCACAATTCTCACTCGGAGAAATGACCAACCTCAAAATAGCCTACTACCAAACTCAATGGCTATGGGACTCTTTTTTTATTATTACTTGAACGAACGCTAATCTCGCCTCTCGGTCGTCCTTCGCGCTCAAAGAACGCTACCCAAATCTACCTATCGGGGAGGAGAGAGGGAGCCGTCCCGGTGGGGGGAGAGGGGGGTTGGTGCTTGTGACTACACTTAGTGAACGCTTTGCTTAGCAACCACTCGCAGCAACCTCGCCTTTTTATTAATTACACCCGTGTTTACCTAATGTAGATATCCTATTTCAAAAATGCACTCATCAGTCCGACTCCAACACTTCCACAGCCCTATCAAGACCACTAGAGGGCGCCTCGCCACGTTACATCTCCCATTGCTTTTATGATGTCATAGTAGACGTTGCTGACGCAGACACTTAAACAGTCAGTGATCCACTCCACCTCATCAGAGTAGCTAGTGACTTCTGGATCTGACACACTGACTTAGAGAAAACAAGTAAGTCCATAATGGGGATACACTTTAGAGTAAGAATTTTCTACAATTATTCTGTATTCATTCTTTGACAAAAACACCCCCAATTGAAGACAGAATAGAGTACATATTGCTCTCTGAGCTTTGTTTAACCAATTTGTCATATAAATGATGTGTTGATACTGGTTGATTAGAGGACTAGCAGTGATGGCTCTGGGTAATATGAGATCCTGGGTGAACCTCCTCTTCATCAGTGATCTGGTGAATAACCAGTTGCTTTATAGGACTTCAGTCAGACTGGGGCAGATAAATATAATAATAATAATAATACTTGATTCTTTTGGTTTCTGTTTGGTAAAGTGTTATCCAGCTAGGCCTACCGTGCTGTGTTGGAAAGTCCTGTATATCTAAATATAGGCCTAATGTGCTGCTAGGTATAGGTCTATTGTGCTGTATTGTAAAGTACTTGTATACAGTAGCTACAGTAGGTATATGACTACTGTTGTATGTTGTAAAGTGCTGTACAGCTAGGTATAGACCTACTGTCCTGTGTTGTAAAGAGCTGTATAGCTACAGTATGCTCGCTGTGATATGAAGTGGTATCAATCAATCAATCAATCAAAGCTGTATTTGTATAGCGCATTTCATACCCAGAGGCAACACAATGCGCTTTACAGAGAACAAGGGAGGTGGGGATACTGTACATCCCATCCCTACATATTCCAGAGGGAAGCAAAAAGTGAGCTGTACAAATTCTTCCCTGACCCCTCTCAACAAGGAAATCGAGCAAGCTCCTGGAGTATGTTTGTCTACCGGCTAAGAACATTTATAAAGCAATAAATTACATTAAATTACATTTTCAGAGTAAGAGAGGCTAAAAACATAATAGGAGAGACATGGCAAACACTGGTGTATGTCTGTGTGTGCATGAATGTGCCTGGGCCCAGATAGAGGCAGGGGTTGGGGTAGAGAGGGGGTAGGAAAAGGATACGGACCCGGGTTAGGGTGAGGGGAAGGGGGACTGGGCCCAGGTCCAGGCCTAAGCCGGATGTGGACTGATGTGTGTACGTGTGTGTGTGTGTGTTAACTAAATACTACGACATCCACAGCTGACACGGGGGTATCTATCGGACTCAGGGTGGTGTGCGGGTGACAGTGGGGCATCCACTGGACCTGGTTAGAAGGTAGGAGGGAGAGAGAGAGGCACTAGGGGAGACAGAAAACGGTTAGTAGCATGCTGAGCCTTTGAAGCAACACATATCAGAACAGAACAAGCCTGTTTCAGGGCAACCAGCTTCTGTACACAACTTGATATACATAGAGTGCATAGCAGGATATACACCAATGTATACAGAGGATTCACAGGTAGGTTTGAGGCTGCCTTTCTGTGTCTCAAGGTCCTGGCTAGTGATTGTAGGTTAGGCCAAAAAGGTACGTCTTGAGATCTTGCTTGAAGACATCCGTTGTTTCGACCCTTCTTAGGCACTCCGGCAGGGTGTTCCAGAGGTTGGGGGCATAATAACTAAAAGCTGCCTCTCCGTCTTTCTTGGTCCTGGCTTTTGGGACAGTTACGAGTTCAGTACCTGAGGATCTGAGTGGTCTGTTGGGCATGTACCTGACAAGCATGTCTGAAATATATTCTGGTGAGTGACTGTGGAGAGATTTATAGACTAGTAATAGTATTTTAAAGTCTATTCTAGAGTTGACTGGTAACCAGTGTAGTGATTTTAACGCTGGTGTGATGTGTGCCCTTCGTCTAGTCTTAGTGAGGACTCTTGCTGCAGCATTCTGTATTATTCGTAGCTTAGAGATTGCTTTCTTTGGTAGGCCTGATAGTAGAGCATTGCAGTAGTCCAGCCTGCTTGTGATGAAAGCATGCATTAATCTTTCGGTGTCAGCCTGAGAGAGAAAGGGTTGCACCTTGGCAATGTTCCTTAGGTGGTAAAAGGATGTCTTTGTAATATTCTTCATGTGGTTTTCGAAATTAAGATCTGAGTCAAGTATGACACCTAAGTTTTTAGCCTGGCAATTGGTGTCAATTTCCAGAGTTTTTAGGTGTGCAGCTAGTTTCTCTATTTCAGCTTTTTCTCCAATGATCAGTACTTCTGTTTTGTCCTGGTTTAGTTGGAGGAAATTATGTGACATCCATAAATTTATATCTGTAATACACTTGACAAGGCGGTCAACCAAGCTGTAGTTACTGGGTGTTACGGAAATATAAAGTTGAGTATCATCTGCGTAGCTATGGTAGCTAATATTGTGCCTCCTGATGACACTGCCAAGGGGCAGCATGTACAGGCTGAAGAGTAGAGGTCCTAGGATCGATCCTTGGGGCACCCCACAGGTCATAGGGATCTTTCTTGAGCTATATTCACCGAGGGCAATGAAGAAATCACGACCGGTTAGATAGGTCTTAAGCCAATTTAGGACTGGACCAGAGAGGCCAACCCACTTTTCCAGTCTTTCGATGAGGATTGCATGATCTATAGTATCAAAGGCTGCACTCAGGTCCAGGAGGACAAGAACAGAAAGTTCTTTGGAGTCAGCATTAATTCTGAGGTCATTTACAACTTTGACTAATGCCGTCTCTGTGCTATGGTGGGCACGGAAGCCGGACTGGAAAAGGTCAAGGGTACAACTTGTAGCTAGGAAATCATTAATCTGTGTGAAAACAATTTTTTCCAGAATTTTACTCAAAAAGGGAAGGTTGGAGATTGGTCTAAAATTGCTAAAAACTGAAGTGTCTAAGTTGTTTTTCTTCAGTACGGGTCTCACCAGAGCAGTTTTAAGTATTGGTGGGAAGACACCTGTAGAAAGGGAGTCATTAACAATGGATAAAATGTCATAGGATACAGAGTCAAAAATAGTTTTGAAAAAATCGGTGGGGATGGGATCCAGCAGGCATGTGGAGGTTTTGAGTTTGGATACTACTTTTCTCAACATTTCTGTGTCCATCAGTGTAAACAGGCTCATATGTCCATTACATGGAGGGAGAGGATCTGTGAATGGGATGCATGGCCTTTCCTGAGTGATATTCCTTCTAATATTCATAATCTTATCTCTGAAGTAAGCTGCAAATTCCTCACATTTGGAGGTAGAGAGCAGGTTATCAGGTGTTTTTACGGCAGGGTTTATTAGGCTATCAATTGTTGAGAAGAGCACTCTTGAATTATTTCGGTTGATAGATATCAATTTTGAGAAGTGGTCTTTCCTTGCATTTCTTATTGCTTTATTAAAAGCAGAGAGATGATCTTTGAGAATATCATGGTGGTCCTGTAGCTTGGTTTTTCGCCATATACGCTCAGAACTTCTGCAGGTTCTCTTTAGTTGATATGTTTCCTCATTTCGCCATGGGGCTTTATTATTGGTTGTGATCCTTTTCAGTTTAATAGGTGCTACAGAATCCAAGGCTGCCCCTACTCTGGTGTTAAAGGCGGTTGCCAAGTCTTCAATATGTCCTAAGGGCCCCACTTCTGGAGTTGATAAATTGTTTGTGGTCATTATTTCTCTAAAAATATCGGCTACTGCGGAGGTAAGATAACGTTTCTTTATAAAGCGCTCAGTATTACTTTTGACTTTAGGAACTAATGCAGTGAAGAAGATACAGAAATGGTCGGAGAGGGCGAGGTCACTAATAGAGGAAACAGTGATAGTCAGGCCCTTAGTAATCACTAGATCAAGGGTGTGGCCGCGGTTGTGAGTTGGCTCAGAGATATGTTGGGTAAAATCCATGGAGTTTAGGAGGTTGATAAAGTCCCTAGCTTTCGAGTCCGCCTCAGTGTCTACGTGTATGTTGAAATCTCCAATGATGATAATCTTATCATAATTTGTATGGATGATGGACAGGAGTTCTGAAAATTCTGTAGAGAAGGCAGGGCATTGTTTGGGAGGCCTATACACGGTTACTGCCAGAACTGGGGGCTGGCATTTTAGGACAATAGCGTGGTATTCAAAAGAGTCGAAATCATCAAAGGAGATGGTCCTGCAGCTGAGGGCATCTTTAGCTATGGTGGCTTTTCCTCCACCTTTTTTCCCACTTCTGATAGATTGAAAAAAGCTGTAGTTTGGAGGAGAGGCTTCAATGAGGGCTGCTGATCCATTTATATTTAGCCAGGTTTCAGTTAGGAACATACAGTCTAGTTTGCGTTCACATATAAGATCATTAATGAGAAAAGTTTTGCTTGGTAGGGACCTGACATTTAGAATCGCCATTGAAATAGCTTCCGGAAAAAAGGGCTGGCTCGCCTGACTAGTAGGCCTGGATGGTATATTCACTGGAACTGATATCAGGTTTTTTATATTAGATCCACCTGACTGTTTCATTATGGTACTAGGGGTGTGGTGGGAGATAATTTGCTGAATGGCATATTCAGGTGGGCAGAATTTGTTTATAAAAATATAGACGTCGCTGTGCCAGGTCTCAGTGAGGGGCAGGGAATCAAGGTCTATGGTGATGGGGCGCTGGTGAGATGGAGCTGGTGTAGCCCGACCCGCGGGTACAGGAGGTTTATGTTTGGCAGTAGGGTGGTTGAGACGGGTCGGGCTAACCCCACATCAGACGCCTGAAGATCTCAGCGTCAGGTCCATATTCATACTGAGCAGACGGGCACCTGACCTACTAGGATGAAGGCCGTCCCTGGCGAAGAGGTCCGAGCGGTTTAAGAAAGTGGTGAAATTATCTATGAAGGGAAGCTTCAACTGGCAGCAGTAGCCTTTCAGCCAGATGTGGAGCTGACGGATCCTACTATATTTGGCATCACCATATCGGGGGGAGGAGAACGGGCCAGAGATGATGCAGGTCTTTCCTGACGCCTGAGCAGTGGAGATCAGGTCCTTGAAATCCTCCTTCAGCCGCTCAGACTGCTGGAGCTTGATGTCATTTGTTCCGACATGGATGATAATGGATGGCTTGGGTCTGGCACTGAGTCTGGGCCAGGATTTCTCACTCAGGAGGAAACTAAAATCCACATCTCCACCCCCGGATGTCGCCGACGGTGGAACAGTGGGAGGCTGGACGTCGACATCTGGGTCGGGTCGCAGTGAGTCCAGGAGATCTTCGACTTGATGTATAGAGTGTAGAGTAGAGATCCTACCTTCCAACTCTGAGATTTTTTGGCTACGCTGGAGGCAACCCGAGCAGTTAGGGGCGGGAGGGTGTGGAGCCATCGCAAGACTCGTTAAAATAATTGCGGAATTAAAATAAGAGGATAAAACCGCCAATCTATTTGCTAAGAGCAGGGCTCAGCTGCTGGCTTGAGCAAAACAACGCTCAGCAAGCTGTAGGACCAACGAAAACCAGAGGACAATCAACCCAATCTACTTGCTAAAAGCAAGGTTCAGCTGCTGGCTTGTAAATCCCAGGACAATCAACCCAATCTACTTGCTAAAAGCAAGGTTCAGCTGCTGGCTTGTAAATCCCGCTCAGCAAACTGTAAACAAACAAAACCAGAAGACAACAAACTAAATCTACTTGCTAAAAGCAAGGCTCAGCTGCTGGCTTGTAAATCCCGCTCAGCAAACTGTGGAACGAACGAAAACCCGAGGACAACAACCTTAGTCTACTTGCTAACGCAAGGCTCAGCTGCTGGCTTGTAAATCCCGCTCAGCAAACTGTGGAACGAACGAAAACCAGAGGACAACAACCTTAGTCTACTTGCTAACGCAAGGCTCAGCTGCTGGCTTGTAAATCCCGCTCAGCAAACTGTGGAACGAACGAAAACCAAGACAACAGACCTCGAGATCCAGACGTCGGACTCTCAGGTACCACCAATATTAATGCGCGATTTTGAGAACGGAGGTATGGTATGCAGGTGGATAAAACTGGAAAAAAGCAATGAACCTGCGATGCTAGCGGGGAGAGGGAGTGCTATTTACGTAGTAATGCTAACGGGGAGGTAGGGCTATTTACTTAGCCTTGCTAGCAGGGGGAGTGGGGGCTGCTAACTAGCAGTGCTAGCCGGGAGAGTGGGGCTACTTACCTAGTAGTGCTGGTAATACTCACGCGATCTACTGGGAGCAAGGCACGGCCTCCGGTGTGAATTTGAATTTGAATTTATTTATTGAGGATAGCCCCTTGAGATGTATCATCTCATTTTCGAGGGGGTCCTATAACACAAATACAAACATTAAACAATGAATTACAGAATACATAAAACAACACAAATACACACGCACACTTAGCTCAACAACTCCAACCCACCCACACAGCCTAGTTACATCTTAACCACCACAACACACACCCGGCCCACGGAGCACAGAAGTGAGCCAGTAAGGTATGGATGGCAACAAGGCCACTCTCCACATCCGAAGACCACACGTAAATATTCAGGGGAAAGAACTACAATGACCAGAACAATAAAGTATTAATAACAGTCATGAAAATAATAACATAAAAATAATCAAATTAAGTACACAATAAACAGACACAGGAATTAAAAACATGAACAAGTTGATTTAAGCTGCGAAAGTAAAGATGATTTAAAGCGATGGTATGAAGTAATGGACCTAAGAGAGGGGGGAAGGTTATTCCAATCAGTAGGGGCTTTATATGCAAATGACCTACGACCTACTTCTTTAAAGATTCTAGGGACATAGAAACAGGGATTGTCTTCTAGCTTTAAGCGGCATCCAGTTAAGTGAGTCGTACATGAGACAGTGGTATGTTCTATAGGGGCATCTAAGGACAAAGCAGCATAGGGAGTTAAACACTACATTCAAGGGCCTAAGGTAAGTGTCATTAGTGTTTTGATAAACTATATCAACATAATCAATAATGGGTAAAATAAGTTGAGAAATTAGTCTTTTCCTTATCTCCAGAGTAAAGCAGTTGATAGAACGGTAAAGTGAACCAAGACAACCATACACTATTTTTATAATATAATCAATATGGGGCTTAAAAGAGAGTTCAGGATCAACCCAGAGTCCGAGATATTTAAACAACTCCACTTTTTCACGGTGTGTTGGGTTGGTACTGGAAAGGCAGGGGACGGCTGTCCCCTGTTGGCTAATAGGCTATCCCAGTCAGGAGCTGGTTGGGGTTGGCTAACCGCGGCTAGCTGCGGCAGCGTAGCTGTTTGATCTAGACTTGGGGCTCGATGTCCAACCGTCGGATCCCAAAAAAATCGAGTTATTGTGTACCGCCAATGTTAGTGCGCAGTTTTAAACGCGGAGATATGGTATACAAGTGAGGAAAACTGTATAAAACAATACACTTTTCGAGGTGCATCCGCCCCTGGGCATCGACACAGGAGGAGCCATTGGAAAGAGAGCCCACGTGCGCTAGCTTGGCCATGGGGGGCGTGGGTGACAGGGCACAGCCCACCGGTGAACCCACTCTCACTGGTGGGCTTGGGTTTTTGGCCGAGCGGGGCAGGACGCACGGCCATGACCTGGTTGACCGCAGTAGAAACAGAGGCGCTCGCTCACACGGCGAGCGCGTTCAGCCTCGGAGAGTCGTGCGCCGCCCAACTGCATGGGCTCGTCCTCAGGGGCGGAGGCATGTGGCGTCGTGGTGCGCTGAGGGGAGAGCGCTTCATGACGTGGCGAGAGCTGAGAAGGCGGGTTAGGGGAACGCTGGCTGGGAAGCCTAGATGGAAAACCGGACGTGCGGCTTCTTTCCTTTCTACGCTCCCTCAGTCGGTGATCGATTTTGATAGCCAGGGAGATTAGGCTGTCAAGGGTAGTGGGCGTGTCCCTGACTAACTCGTCCTCGCACGGAAAGCGGTCTGTAAGGCGGTATCGTTCCACCCGCTATCCGCGGCTAGGATCCTGAACTCTATGGAGTACTCTGCCACGCTACGGCTACCTTGTTGGAAGTTCATTAAACGTGAGGCTGAGTCGTGACCAAGGGCGGGATGATCAAACACTTTTCTGAACTCCAAGCTGAATTCAGCGTAAGACCGGAGACAAGCCGCGTTAGCTTTCCAGGTGGCTTCAAACCAACTAAGGGGCGGACCGGTAAGTAGGCTAGACACGAAGGCTATCCTTTCGGCGTCCAGTGAATACATGCTAGGCTGGTGAATAAAGATAAAGTCACATTGCATTAGAAATGACCCACAACGAGCCAGATCACCGTCATACGGCTTGGGACTAGAGAGGTTAGGCTCACGTCGGGATGCAGTCACAGGGGCTGGGCTAGCTGCCAGGGCTCTGGGTGCAGGGCCCTCCCCCTGGGCTGCGGAGCCCGTGGATATGACCAATTGGCTAACCTGCTCGCTGAGGGTTTGCATGGTAGCGGCGATAGTGTGCAGGCTTTGCTCCGACTTGGTTACCTGGGCCGACAGGCCTTGCATATTGGCGTTGAGAGCCCGCATCGCTGTATCGGCGTCCCGGAGTAGAACGCTGTGTTGTCCCACGAGAATCCCTTGGGAGGTGACGGCCTGTCAGAGGCCTGTGTTGTCCGCTGGGTCCATGTTGGCCAGATCGTTCTGTTAGGGTTTTGATGGAGGACCCAAGAGCAGACACGATTGGGGTGAAAGCCCGTAGGCACGTTTATTGAGATCCGGGGAGAGGCAGGCAGTAACGTGGTCCGTAGACAGGCGTGGGTCAGGCGGGGACGTGGTAGTTGTACAGGTGATGGTCAGGCAGGAGCGTGGTAGTCGTACAGGCGATGGTCAGGCAGGAGCGGGGTTGTCGTACAGGCGTGGGTCAGGCAGGAGCAGGGTTGTCGTACAGGCGTGGGTCAGGCAGGAGCGGGGTAATCGTACAGGTGTGGGTCAGGCAGGAGCAGGGTAATCGTACAGGCGTGGGTCAGGCAGGAACTGGATACTGGGAAGACAGGGAGAACAGGGTAAGGCAAGGTTCAAAAACAGCGAGGCAGGGAGCTAGAGACGTGTACCCACTAGGTTGGTTGGTCAACGATCTGGCACAGAGGGCTGTGTGGACTGGCTTCTTATCCTGCTGGCGATTGGCTGATCAGGACCAGGTGCGTTGATTGGCTGATCAGGACCAGGTGCGTTGAGGTGTGGAGGAGAGGCAATCAAGGTGACGCACGGCAGGTGTGGATCGGGGGCGTGTCTGGCTTGTGACCGCAGACGTGCTCGCAGTTCCCGCTGCAGGCTCTGGGAGGTGCTGGGGGAAACGGAGTCCGGCACTGGAGAGACAGGGACAGGCTGGGGACCAGCGTCAGAACCGGGGCTCGGGCCGGGGTCAGGGGACTGAGGAGGTGGACGAGGCTGACGCGGCGGTGCCGTGACACAGAGGCAACACAATGCGCTTTACAGAGAACAAAGGAGGTGGGGATACATCCCATCCCTACATATTCCAGAGGGAAGCAAAAAGTGAGCTGTACAAATTCTTCCCTGACCCCTCTCAACAAGGAAATCGAGCAAGCTCCTGGAGTATGTTTGTCTACCGGCTAAGAACATTTATAAAGCAATAAATTACATTAAATTACATTTTCAGAGTAAGAGAGGCTAAAAACATAATAGGAGAGACATGGCAAACACTGGTGTATGTCTGTGTGTGCGTGAATGTGCCTGGGCCCAGATAGAGGCAGGGGTTGGGGTAGAGAGGGGGTAGGAAAAGCATACGGACCCGGGTTAGGGTGAGGGGAAGGGGGACTGGGCCCAGGTCCAGGCCTAAGCCGGATGTGGACTGATGTGTGTACGTGTGTGTGTGTGTGTTAACTAAATACTACGACATCCACAGCTGACACGGGGGTATCTATCGGACTCAGGGTGGTGTGCGGGTGACAGTGGGGCATCCACTGGACCTGGTTAGAAGGTAGGAGGGAGAGAGAGAGGCACTAGGGGAGACAGAAAACGGTTAGTAGCATGCTGAGCCTTTGAAGCAACACATATCAGAACAGAACAAGCCTGTTTCAGGGCAACCAGCTTCTGTACACAACTTGATATACATAGAGTGCATAGCAGGATATACACCAATGTATACAGAGGATTCACAGGTAGGTTTGAGGCTGTCTTTCTGTGTCTCAAGGTCCTGGCTAGTGATTGTAGGTTAGGCCAAAAAGGTACGTCTTGAGATCTTGCTTGAAGACCTCCGTTGTTTCGACCCTTCTTAGGCACTCCGGCAGGGTGTTCCAGAGGTTGGGGGCATAATAACTAAAAGCTGCCTCTCCGTCTTTCTTGGTCCTGGCTTTTGGGACAGTTACGAGTTCAGTACCTGAGGATCTGAGTGGTCTGTTGGGCATGTACCTGACAAGCATGTCTGAAATGTTTTCTGGTGCGTGACTGTGGAGAGGTTTATAGACTAGTAATAGTATTTTAAAGTCTATTCTAGAGTTGACAGGTAACCAGTGTAGTGATTTTAAGGCGGGTGTGATGTGTGCCCTGCGCCTAGTCTTAGTGAGGACTCGTGCTGCAGCATTCTGTATCATTTGTAGCTTAGAGATTGCTTTCTTTGGTAGGCCTTATAGTAGAGCATTGCAGTAGTCCAGCCTGCTTGTGATGAAAGTATGCATTAGTCTTTCGGTGTCAGCCTGAGAGAGAAAGGGTTGCACCATGGCAATGTTCCTTAAATGGTAAAAAGATGTCTTTGTAATATTCATGATGTGGTTTTCGAAATTAAGATCTGAGTCAAGTATGACACCTTGGTTTTTAGCCTGGCATTTGGTGTCAATTTCCAGAGTTTTTAAATGTGCAGATAGTTTCTCTCTTTCAGCTTTTTCTCCAATGATCAGTACTTCTGTTTTGTCCTGGTTTAGTTGGAGGGAATTATGTGACATCCATACATTTATTAATATCCGTAATATACTTGACAAGGCAGTCAATCAAGCTGTAGTTACTGGGTGTTACAGAAATATAGAGTTGGGTATCATCTGCGTAGCTATGGTAGCTAATGTTGTGCCTCCTGATGACACTGCCAAGGGGCACCATGTACAGGCTGAAGAGTAGAGGTCCTAGGATCGATCCTTGGGGCACCCCACAGGTCATAGGGATCTTTCCTGAGCTATGGTCACCGAGGGCAACAAAGAAATCACGACCGGTTATATAGGTCCTAAGCCAATTAAGGACCGGAGAGGCCAACCCACTTCTCCAGTCTTTTGATGAGGATTGCATAATCTATAGTATCAAAGGCTGCACTCAGGTCCAGGAGGATGAGAACAGAGAGCTCTTTGGAGTCAGCATTAATTCTGAGGTCATTTACAACTTTGACTAATGCCGTCTCTGTGCTATGATGGGCGCGAAAGCCGGACTGGAAAAGGTCAAGGGTAGAACTTGTAGCTAGGAAATCATTAATCTGTTTGAAAACAATCGTTTCCAGAATTTTACTCAAAAAGGGAAGGTTGGAGATTGGTCTTAAATTGCTAAGAACTGAAGTGTCTAAGTTGTTTTTCTTCAGCACGGGTCTCACCAAAGCAGTTTTAAGTATTGGTGGGAAGACACCTGTAGATAGGGAGTCATTAACAATGGCTAAAATGTCATAGGATACAGAGTCAAAAATTGTTTTGAAAAAATCAGTGGGGATGGGATCCAGCAGGCTTGTGGAGGATTTGAGTTTGGATACTACTTTTCTCAACATTTCTGTGTCCACCAGTGTAAACAAGCTCATATGTCCATTACATGGAGGAAGAGGATCTGTGAACAGGATGCATGGCCTTTCCTGGGTGACTTTCCTCCTAATATTCATAATCTTATCTCTGAAGTAAGCTGCAAATTCCTCACATTTGGAGGTAGAGAGCAGGTTATCTGGTGTTTTTACGGCAGGGTTTATTAGGCTATCAATTGTTGAGAAGAGCACTCTTGAATTATTGCGGTTGATAGATATGAATTTTGAGAAGTGGTCTTTCCTTGCATTTCTTATTGCTTTATCAAAGGCAGCGAGATGTTCTTTGAGAATATCATGGTGGACCTGTAGCTTGGTCTTTCTCCATATACGCTCAGATCTTCTGCAGGTTCTCTTTAGTTGATTTGTTTCCTCATTTCGCCATGGAGCTTTATGATTGGCTGTGATCTTTTTCAGTTTAATAGGTGCTACAGAATCCAAGGCTGCCCCTACTCTGGTGTTAAAGGCGGATGCTAAGTCTTCAATAGTGCCTGACGGCCCCACTTCTGGAGTTGATAAATTGTTTGTGATCATTATTTCTCTAAAACTATCGGATACTGCGGAGGTAAGATAACGTTTCTTGATAAAGCGCTAGTACTACTTTTGACTTTAGGAACCAATGCAGTGAAGAAGATACAGAAATGGTCAGAGAGAGCGAGGTCACTAATAGAGGAGACAGTGATAGTCAGGCCCTTAGTAATCACTAGATCAAGGGTGTCATAATTTGTATGGATGATGGACTGTTAAGGCTAGTTAGCTACGGGGCTCAAGTGCACGACACAGGAGGCAGGAAGCTCTTTGCCCAGCAGGGCGTTTATTGCTGGAGCTGGGAGGGAAGGTAGTGCCCGGATGGCTCAGGTTGGGAGCCTGGCAGGCTGGAGGTTGAGGCCGGTTGGAGCAGCTGCAGTGGGTGGCGGGCAGAGTGATGGGCAGGCAAGCCGGATCACAGCACACCTGGTCGTTCTGTAGGGAACACGGAGAGACGAGTAAGCCTTGAGGTGCGGTGGTCCAGAGAGCACACAAACACACATATATATAAGCAGAAATACTTTGTTTAACAACTACGATACTTGCCAGGCGTTTCTTAGGGAAGATCTGGCGATGAATGGCTGGAGAAACCGGCTTCTTGTAGGTAGAGGGGGTTGATGAGAAGGTGGCAGCAGGTGTGCAGTGATCCGGCCATAAGCTCATTCGCCCATCAGCTCAACTCATTTCAGCCGTCGTTGGAGCGCCCTCAGTGCCCGTGCCGAGCTGCAGGGGGCGTGTGAGGTAGGCACAGAGGTGGAGGGTTGTGGAGAGGCGGAGGAGGGGGGCGTGTGTGGAGGTGAAACCGTAACAATGGACAGGAGTTCTGAAAATTCGGTAGAGAAGGCAGGGCATTGTTTAGGAGGCCTATACACTGTTACTGCCAGAACTGGGGGCTGGCATTTTAAGAACATAGCGTGGTATTCAAAAGAGGTAAAATCATCAAAGGAGATGATCCTGCAGCTGAGGGCATCTGTATATAACATAGGTATTTTAGGAGCACTGTACTGTATCGTATTGATAGCAGTAGCCAGTGCACTGTGGCATCTTGTAAAACTGAAGTTACTATGTGTAGGAGTACTGTACATGATAGCAGTAGCCAGTGCACTGTGACATATTGTAGCCTACCTTTTAGCCATATTATCATCATATTGCTCAAATGTAACATGCTCCATCAAGTTAATAGCCAAGTTGAAATGAAATAAGACCTATTAGAGGACTGAGGGTATGCAGTGTATGCTGCCCGTGACAGAAATCATCAGCATTAGCCTACTATGTTCCCTGTACGCTCCAGATAGCCCACTTCACCATCTATGTTCAAGGGAGCCAAAGCGTAAAACTACGCTCTCTACTGGTTGGGTTCACAAAACCGCCCCATCTTTTGCATAGGGAGAAAAACTTGAAATAATTATAAATCGATATCAATGGATTGTGCGGCAGTGGCTAGTTGCAAAACTAGAATGGAGAAGTAAGACGCCTCCTTCCCTCCACTAGTCTGGGGGTCCACCTTGGGCAAGTGGTAGTACCCCCTAGCCCCCCTACCTGGGGTTACAGGAAAAAACGCTGATGACAGAACACCAAAAAGGAAGAGAGACCCGGCCCGGAGGAAGCCCGGGGCCCTTGTCTGGAGCCAGGCCCAGACGGAGGGCCCGCATGCGAGCGCCTGGTGGCCGGGCAGCCCGAATAAGCAACGTGGAAGCACCATCTCCTCCTCCATCGTCCCGTGGACCCACCACCCGCGGGAGGAATTGTCGGGGTCGGGTGTGCTGCCAACTAGGTGGCGGTGAAGGCGGGGGGCACCGACGGACCGGACCCGGGCGGCAAAGGCTGGCTCTGGGGACATGGAACGTGACCTCGCTGGGGGGGAAGGAGCTGGAGCTTGTGAGGGAGGTGGAGCGATACCAATTACACCTGGTGGGGCTAACCTCCACGCACAGCACCGGCACCGGAACCAAACTCCTGGATAGGGGTTGGACCCTGTTCTTCTCCGGAGTTGCTCACGGTATGAGGCGTAAGGCAGGTGTGGCTATACTAGCTAGCCCCCAGCTGAGCGCCTCTGTGCTGGAGTTCACCCCAGTGGACGAGAGGGTCGCCTCCCTGCGCCTTAGGACTGTGGGGGGGGGGGACTCTGACTGTGGTTTGTGCTTATGCACCGAACAGCAGTTCAGAGTACTCAGCCTTCCTGCAGACCCTGAGTGGAGTCCTTTTGTGGGCTCCTGCAGGGGACTCCAGTGTCCTACTGGGGGACTTCAATGCACACGTAGGCAATGATGGAGAAACTTGGAGGGGCGTGATTGGAAGGCATGGCCACCACGATCTGAACCCGAGTGGTGTTTTGTTGTTGGACTTCTGTGCTAGTCACGGTTTGTCCATAACAAACACCATGTTCGAACACAAGGATGCCCACAAGTACACCTGGCATCAGAACACCTTAGGCCGAAGGTCGATGATCGATTTCGTTATCGTATCATCTGATCTGAGGCCATGCGTTTTGGACACTCGGGTAAAGAGAGGGGCAGAGCTGTCCACTGATCACCATCTGGTGGTGAGCTGGTTTCGATGGCGGGGGAAACTTCTGGACAGACCTGGAAAACCCAAGCGTGTAGTGAGGGTGAACTGGGAACGTCTGGAGGAAGAGCCTGTCCGGAGAGATTTCAATTGCCACCTCCGGCGGAGCTTCTCAGGCATCCCTGTGGAGGTTGGGGACATCGAGCATGAGTGGTCGGTGTTCAAAGCCTCCATTGCTGAAGCTGCGGCTGGGAGCTGTGGCCTGAGGGCCATAGGTACCTCAAGGGGCGGTAACCCTCGGACACCGTGGTGGACAGCGGTGGTGAGGGAAGCCGTCCGACTGAAGAAGGAGGCCTTCCGGGTTATGTTAGCCCGGGAGACCCCAGAAACAGTTGCAGGGTATCGACTGGCCCGGAGGGCTGCGGCTTCGGCCGTGACCAAGGCAAAGCAGCGGGAGTGGGAGGAGTTCGGAGAAACCATGGAGAAGGACTTTCGGTCGGCACAAAAGTGTTTCTGGAAGACCATCAGACACCTCAGGAAGGGAAAGTGGGGGACCATCCAAGCTGTATACAGCAAGGGGACACTGCTGACCTCAACTGAGGAGGTTGTTGAGCGTTGGAAGGAGCACTTTGAGGAACTCCTGAACCCGACTAATCCACCCTCTACGATCGAGGCAGAGCCGGAAGATGATGGGGGGTCGTCAATGTCCTTGGAGGAGGTCACTGAGGTAGTCAAACAACTCCACAGTGGCAGAGCCCCAGGGACTGATGAGATCCGTCCAGAAATGCTGAAGGCGCTGGGTGTAGAGGGGCTGTCTTGGTTGACACGCCTCTGTAACATTGCGTGGAAGTCTGGGTCAGTGCCGAAGGAGTGGCAGACTGGGGTGGTGGTCCCAATATTCAAAAAAGGGGACCAGAGGGTGTGTGCGAATTATAGAGGCATCACATTACTCAGCCTCCCAGGGAAAGTTTAATCCAAGGTGCTGGAAAGGAGGGTCCGGCCAATAGCCGAACCTCAGATCGAAGAGGAACAATGCGGATTTCGTCCTGGTCGTGGAACTACCGACCAGCTCTTCACTCTCGCAAGGATCTTGGAGGGGGCTTGGGAGTTTGCCCAACCTGTCTACATGTGTTTTGTGGACTTGGAGAAGGCTTACGACCGGGTCCCTCGAGAGGTCTTGTGGAGGGTTATGCGGGAGTATGGGGTGAGGGGGTCCCTACTTAGGGCCATCCAATCCCTGTACACCCAGAGCGAGAGCTGTGTCCAGGTCCTCGGCAGTAAGTCGTCTTCCTTTCCGGTGGGTGTTGGCCTCCGCCAGGGCTGCGCTTTGTCACCAATCCTGTTTGTGATTTTCATGGACAGGATATTACATTACATTACATTACAGTCATTTAGCAGACGCTTTTATCCAAAGCGACTAACAATAATTGCATTTAACGTAGGAAGAGCCAATGTACTACTACTTGCCAGAACTCACAAGTGCATCTTCTTTCTAAAACAAACAAGTGACTAAGAGCATAATCTAGTGCTGAAGGCAAAGTGCAAGAATCACAATCTAAAGTACAGTGCAATATAATAAGTGCTTAGGTGGGAGGATTGTTGTAGTACTTCTTGAAGAGGTGAGTTTTGAGCCTGCGACGAAAGATGGGCAGCGACTCTGCTGTCCTGACATCAGTGGGCAGCTCATTCCACCACTGCGGGGCCAGGACAGAGAAGAGCCGTGACCGTGTCGATCGACCGCAGGAGCCTCGGAGTGACGGGGCAACCAGTCGCCCTGAGGTAGCAGAGCGTAGTGGTCGGGAGGGGATGTAGGGTTTGACCATGGCCTGGAGGTAGGAGGGGGCTGTTCCTTTCATTGCCCTGTAGGTTAGCGCCAGAGTTTTAAACT
The DNA here is from genome assembly GCF_949987555.1 of Borostomias antarcticus. Lineage (NCBI taxonomy): Eukaryota > Metazoa > Chordata > Actinopteri > Stomiiformes > Stomiidae > Borostomias > Borostomias antarcticus. Next base: position 34,756 of record NW_028175702.1, read on the forward strand.
GGATGCGAGCCGCTACAGGGAGCCAGTGTAGGGAACGGAGGAGGGAAGTTGTGTGGGAGAATTTGGGGTGGTTGAACACCAGGCGAGCAGCAGCTTTCTGGACAAGTTCCAGAGGTTTAATGGCTGACGCCGGTGCCCCCGCGAGGATATCGAGGCGTAGCCGGGGGGAGGTGGGTTTGCAGTTCGGTGAGCTGGGGATCACGTCACTGCTTTTTGCAGATGATGTGGTCCTGATGGCATCAGCTGCCTGCGACCTCCAGCACTCTCTGGATAGGTTCGCAACTGAGTGTGAAGCTGCTGGGATGAGAATAAGCACTTCTAAATCTGAGGCCATGGTTCTCAGCAGGAAACCGGTGGCCTGTCCGCTCCGAGTAGGAAATGAGTCCTTACCCCAAGTGAAGGAGTTCAAGTATCTGGGGGTCTTGTTCACGAGTGAGGGAACCATGGAGAGGGAGTTTGGCCGGAGAATCGGAGCAGCTGGTGCGGTTCTGCAGTCGCTTTACCGCACTGTTGTGATGAAAAGAGAGCTGAGCCAAAAGGCAAAGCTCTCGATCTACCGGTCTATCTTCGTCCCCACCTTCACCTATGGTCATGAAGGATGGGTCATGACCGAAAGAACGAGATCACGGATACAAGCGGCCGAAATGAGTTTTCTCCGGAGGGTGGCTGGGGTCTCCCTGAGAGATCGGGTGAGAAGTTCAGTCATCCGGGAGAGACTCGGAGTAGAGCCGCTGCTCCTTTGCGTCGAAAGGAGCCAGTTGAGGTGGTTCGGGCATCTAGTGAGGATGCCTCCTGGGCGCCTCCCTAGAGAGGTGTTCCAGGCGTGTCCGGCTGGGAGGAGGCCGCGGGGTAGACCCAGGACTAGGTGGCGGGACTACATCTCCGCACTGGCCTGTGAGCGGCTAAAGATTCCCCAGGCAGAGCTGGTTGATGCTGCTAGGGAAAGGGATGTCTGGGGCCCCCTGATGGAACTGCTGCCTCCGCGACCCGACCCTGGATAAGCGGATGAAGATGATGATGATGATGATGATCAATGGATTGACAAAGCCATAAACTAGGCTACTAAGAATATCAAATTCCACCGCAATAATGTGCGGTTTCTCAAAGGTACTTTTTATTTCTTTAATTTAGGTCTACGTTGTAGTTATTTTACAGAGAGAACTACAACGATCCCTCTATTGTATTTTAGATTGCTATTCTTGCACTTTGCCTTCAGCACTAGATTATGCTCTTAGTCACTTGTTTTAGAAAGGAGATGCACTTGTGAGTTCCGGCAAGTAGCCTAGTAGGCTAGTAGCCTACATTGGCTTTTCCTACGTTAAATGCAATTATTGTTAGTTGCTTTGGATAAACGCGTCTGCTAAATTACTGTAATACAATGAGATCTAGGCTACTACGGATCCGGGCATCTGTCGCGTTTTGAGAACTTCACTGGAGAGTGCAGCTGATCAGAGCACTATGTTGGTGTGCTTCGTAAACATGAGTCAATTGCTCTTGAATTATCTGTATGCCGAGATGAATCCAGTGATGTCCACCTCTTGAAATTTGGTCGAATTTACTGACCGCTAGATCAGTGAAACCCGGGGCTGCCAAGTCTCAGACACGCATAGCAGCCTATTCTCACGCTCACTCGCCACGCTTCACAATTCTCACTCGGAGAAATGACCAACCTCAAAATAGCCTAGGCTACTACCAATTCAATGGCTATGGGACTCTTTTTTTATTATTACTTGAACGAACGCTAATCTCGCCTCTCGGTCGTCCTTCGCGCTCAAAGAACGCTCCCCAAATCTACCTATCGGGGAGGAGAGAGGGAGCCGTCCCGGTGGGGGGAGAGGGGGGTTGGTGCTTGTGACTACACTTAGTGAACACTTTGCTTAGCAACTACTCGCAGCAACCTCGCCTTTTTAATAATTACACCCGTGTTTACCTAATGTAGATATCCTATTTCATAAATGCACTCATCAGTCCGACTCCAACACTTCCACACCCCTATCAAGACCACTAGAGGGCGCCTCGCCACGTTACATCTCCCATTGCTTTTATGATGTCATAGTAGACGTTGCTGACGCAGACACTTAAACAGTCAGTGATCCACTCCACCTCATCAGAGTAGCTAGTGACTTCTGGATTTGACACACTGACTTAGAGAAAACAAGTAAGTCCATAATGGGGATAAACTTTAGAGTAAGAATTTTCTACAATTATTCTGTATTCATTCTTTGACAAAAACACCCCCAATTGAAGACAGAATAGAGTACATATTGCTCTCTGAGCTTTGTTTAACCAAGTTGTCATATAAATGATGTGTTGATACTGGTTGATTAGAGGACTAGCAGTGATGGCTCTGGGTAATATGAGATCCTGGGTGAACCTCCTCTTCATCAGTGATCTGGTGAATAACCAGTTGCTTTATAGGACTTCAGTCAGACTGGGGCAGATAAATATAATAATAATAATAATAATACTTGATTCTTTTGGTTTCTGTTTGGTAAAGTGTTATCCAGCTAGGCCTACCGTGCTGTGTTGGAAAGTCCTGTATATCTAAATATAGGCCTAATGTGCTGCTAGGTATAGGTATATTGTGCTGTATTGTAAAGTACTTGTATACAGTAGCTACAGTAGGTATATGACTACTGTTGTATGTTGTAAAGTGCTGTACAGCTAGGTATAGACCTACTGTCCTGTGTTGTAAAGAGCTGTATAGCTACAGTATGCTCGCTGTGATATGAAGTGGTATCAATCAATCAATCAATCAAAGCTGTATTTGTATAGCGCATTTCATACCCAGAGGCAACACAATGCGCTTTACAGAGAACAAGGGAGGTGGGGATACTGTACATCCCATCCCTACATATTCCAGAGGGAAGCAAAAAGTGAGCTGTACAAATTCTTCCCTGACCCCTCTCAACAAGGAAATCGAGCAAGCTCCTGGAGTATGTTTGTCTACCGGCTAAGAACATTTATAAAGCAATAAATTACATTAAATTACATTTTCAGAGTAAGAGAGGCTAAAAACATAATAGGAGAGACATGGCAAACACTGGTGTATGTCTGTGTGTGCGTGAATGTGCCTGGGCCCAGATAGAGGCAGGGGTTGGGGTAGAGAGGGGGTAGGAAAAGGATACGGACCCGGGTTAGGGTGAGGGGAAGGGGGACTGGGCCCAGGTCCAGGCCTAAGCCGGATGTGGACTGATGTGTGTACGTGTGTGTGTGTGTGTTAACTAAATACTACGACATCCACAGCTGACACGGGGGTATCTATCGGACTCAGGGTGGTGTGCGGGTGACAGTGGGGCATCCACTGGACCTGGTTAGAAGGTAGGAGGGAGAGAGAGAGGCACTAGGGGAGACAGAAAACGGTTAGTAGCATGCTGAGCCTTTGAAGCAACACAGATATCAGAACAGAACAAGCCTGTTTCAGGGCAACCAGCTTCTGTACACAACTTGATATACATAGAGTGCATAGCAGGATATACACCAATGTATACAGAGGATTCACAGGTAGGTTTGAGGCTGCCTTTCTGTGTCTCAAGGTCCTGGCTAGTGATTGTAGGTTAGGCCAAAAAGGTACGTCTTGAGATCTTGCTTGAAGACATCCGTTGTTTCGACCCTTCTTAGGCACTCCGGCAGGGTGTTCCAGAGGTTGGGGGCATAATAACTAAAAGCTGCCTCTCCGTCTTTCTTGGTCCTGGCTTTTGGGACAGTTACGAGTTCAGTACCTGAGGATCTGAGTGGTCTGTTGGGCATGTACCTGACAAGCATGTCTGAAATGTTTTCTGGTGCGTGACTGTGGAGAGATTTATAGACTAGTAATAGTATTTTAAAGTCTATTCTAGAGTTGACAGGTAACCAGTGTAGTGATTTTAAGGCTGGTGTGATGTGTGCCCTTCGTCTAGTCTTAGTGAGGACTCGTCCTGCAGCATTCTGTATCATTTGTAGCTTAGAGATTGCTTTCTTTGGTAGGCCTTATAGTAGAGCATTGCAGTAGTCCAGCCTGCTTGTGATGAAAGTATGCATTAGTCTTTCGGTGTCAGCCTGAGAGAGAAAGGGTTGCACCATGGCAATGTTCCTGTTAGGGCTAGCGGAGGAGGACCCAAAAGCAGACTCAAAAATGGCTTGGAGGTGAAGCCCGGAGGCGTGTTTATTTGGTATGGCCAGGCAGGATCAGGTCGGAGAGGCAAGCGGGGGTCAGGCAGGGACGTGGTAGTCAGACAGGCGTGGGTCGGGCAGGAGCGTGGTACTCAGGCAGGCGTGGGTCAGGCAGGAGCGTGGTACTCAGGCAGGCGTGGGTCAGGCAGGAGCGTGGTAGTCAGACAGGCGTGGGTCAGGCAGGTTCGTGGTCCTCAGGCAGGCGTGGGTCAGGCAGGTTAACTAGGATGAATGAAAACAAAGAACGGTGAGACAGGCTCGAGTAAGGAGTAGGGATTTAGCTGGAGTCGTGTTACCCACTGGGTTGGTCAACGATCTGGCACAGAGGGCTGTGTGGACCGGCTTCTTATCCTGCTGGCGATTGGTTGATCAGGACCAGGTGCGTTGAGGTGTGGAGGAGAGGCAATCAAGGTGACGCACGGCAGGTGTGGATCGGGGGCGTGTCTGGCTTGTGACCGCAGACGTGCCCGCAGTTCCCGCTGCAGGCTCTGGGAGGTGCTGGGGGAAACGGAGTCCGGCACTGGAGAGACAGGGTCAGGCTGGGGGACAGGCTGGGGACCAGCGTCAGAACCGGGGCTCGGGCCGGGATCAGGGGGCTGAGGAGGTGGACGAGGCTGACGCGGCGGTGCCGTGACAGGACCCCCCCCTCTACGGGCGCCACCTGGCGACCGACCGGGCTGGCCAGGATGGTCACGGTGGAAATCCCGGATAAGAGAGGGGTCCAGGATGAACCTACGGGGCACCCAGCACCGCTCCTCGGGCCCATAGCCCTCCCAGTCCACAAGGTAGTGCAACCCCCGACCCCGCCGACGGGCCCCCAGGAGCTGTCGGACAGTCCAGGCCGGCTGGTCGTCGATGATCCGGACAGGTGGCGGGGTGTCGCCTGGCGGGCACAGAGGGCTGACAGGAGCAGGCTTAACACGGGAGACATGGAATGTGGGATGTATCCTCATGGACGGGGGCAGCTGCAGTCTGACAGCAGAAGGGTTAACCACACTGTCTATCTTGTAAGGACCAATGTCGCGGGGCGTGAGCTTACGTGACGAGGCCCGCAGGGGGATGTCCTTGGAGGAGAGCCAGACCGCCTGGCCGGGCTGGTAGACAGGGGCCGGGGTCCGATGGCGGTCTGCCTGGTGCTGGCTCCGACGGGTGGAACGAACAAGCGCAGCTCGGGCATCCCTCCACACCTTGTGGCAGCGGCGGAGATGGACCTGGACTGAGGGCACGGCGAGCTCCTCCTCCTGCTCAGGGAATAGAGGTGGTAGATAACCCAGGGAGCATTCAAATGGAGACAAGCCAGTGGAAGAGCTAGGAAGGGAGTTATGGGCATACTCCACCCAGGGGAGGTATCGGCTCCAGGTAGCGGGGTTACGACCAGTGACACAGCGCAGGGCGTTCCCCAGGTATTGGTTGGCTCGCTCGGCTTGCCCATTGGTCTGGGGATGGTAACCCGAGGACAGACTAACCGAAGCCCCAATGGCCCGACAAAACTCCCTCCACACCTGGGAAGTGAACTGTGGACCTCGGTCAGAAACGATGTCCGCAGGGATGCCATGGAGCCGGACCACGTGGGTCACCAGAAGGTCAACAGTCTCAGACGCAGAGGGGAGCTTGGGCAGAGGCACAAAATGGACGGACTTGGAAAAACGGTCCACAATAGTCAGTATGGTGGTGTTACCCTGGGAAGGGGGCAGTCCAGTCACGAAGTCCAGACCTATGTGGCTCCACGGGCGACCAGGGACCGGCAGGGGGCGCAGCAGACCGGAGGCGGGTTGGTGCGAGGCCTTGCTCCGTGCACACACCGTGCAGGCCCGGACGTACTCCCTGGTGTCCTGGGCCATGGAGGGCCACCAGAACCGTCTCCTGAGAAGGGCTAGAGTGCGGCTGGACCCCGGATGGCAGGCAAACTGGGAGGCATGAACCCACTGGAGGACCTGGGGACGGACATGGTCAGGGACAAACAGGCAGTTAACAGGGCCGTTACCTGGGTCAGGCTGGGTCCTCTGGGCCTCCTTCACCAATCCTTCGATCTCCCAAGTTACAGCGGCCACCACACATGAGGGAGGAAGGATGGTGTCTGGTTCGTCAGTGTCCTGGTTGGGGGGAGCATACTGGCGAGACAGGGCGTCAGGCTTGACATTGCGGGATCCTGGACGATAGGTGATGGTAAAATTGAAACGACCAAAAAACAGAGCCCACCTGGCTTGCCGCGGGTTCAGTCTCTTGGCATTCTCGATGTAGGTCAGATTCTTGTGGTCAGTCCACACAATGAAAGGCACCTCAGCTCCCTCCAACCAGTGCCTCCACTCCTCAAGGGCTAGCTGGACAGCAAGCAGTTCCTTATTGCCCACGTCGTAGTTACGCTCCGCGGGCTCCAGCCGGCGGGAGAAGAACGCACAGGGGTGGACTTTACCATCAGTGGGTGATCGCTGGGACAGCACTGCCCCCACTCCACTGTCCGACGCGTCGACCTCCACAATAAACTGGAGAGAGGGATCAGGCTGGGTGAGGACCGGAGCAGACGTGAAGAGCCTCTTCAGCTCATCGAAGGCCGCCCCCGCCTCGGGGGTCCACGAGAAGGGGACGTTCTTGGAGGTGAGCGCGGTCATGGGAGCGGCCACCCGGCTGTAGTTGCGGATGAAGCGCCTGTAGAAATTGGCAAATCCTAGGAACCTCTGGAGGTCCTTACGGTTCTTGGGGACAGGCCAGCTCACCACCGCCCTGATCTTCTCGGGGGTAGCCTGCACCTGGCCACTGCCGATGAGGAAGCCCAGGAACTGCACAGAGGTGACGTGGAATTCACACTTCTCAGCTTTCACAAACAGCTTATTCTCCAGAAGCCTCTGGAGAACCTGTCTGACATGTGCGATGTGTTCCTCATGGGAGCGAGAAAAAATTAGGATGTCGTCTAGATAGACAAAAACACAGCGGTGGAGGAAGTCCCCGAGGACGTCATTTATCAGGGCCTGGAATACTGCAGGGGCGTTGGTAAGTCCAAATGGCATGACACGGTACTCGAAGTGTCCGAGCGGGGTGTTGAACGCTGTTTTCCATTCATCTCCCTCTATAATACGGACCAGGTGATACGCGTTTCTAAGATCGAGTTTGGAGAATATGGTAGCTCCCTGGAGGGGTTCAAAGGCAGAGGCGAGGAGGGGCAGAGAGTACTTGTTCCTCACTGTTATGCTATTTAGGGCCCGGTAGTCGATGCAGGGTCGCAAGGTGCCGTCCTTCTTGGCCACAAAAAATAATCCAGCACCTACCGGAGAGGACGAGGGCTTGATGATGCCTGATGCCAGGGAGTCACGTATGTAGGTCTCCATAGCTTCCCGTTCAGGCCTGGACAGGTTGAACAAACGCCCAGATGGCAAGGGGGCTCCAGGGAGGAGTTCAATGGAGCAATCATAAGGGCGGTGGGGTGGCAGAGTAAGGGCCCGCTGCTTACTGAACACCTCCCCAATGTCATGGTACTCGGGAGGGACTATGGACAGGTCTGGGGGTCCAAAAGGGGCGATGGCGCCCTCAGCAGGCGGCAGGGCCGACGTGAGACAGGTGTTATGGCAGTAGGGGCTCCAGCCACTCACCTTATTGGCGATCCAGTCAATGTGTGGGTTGTGACGTCTCAACCAGGGCTGACCCAGAACAATGGGGCTTAGAGACGAGGAGATGACTAGGAGGGACATGGACTCATGGTGGTTACCTGACAGAACCACATCAAGAGGCTCGGTGACATGGGAAACGTTGGCTAAGAGCCCGCCACTCAGGTCATGGACGTCAATGGGGGTGTCAGGGGGTATGGTGGTGATGCCAGCTTGACGGACCAACTGAGAGTCGATAAAGCAGTCGTTGGCCCCGGAATCAACCAGAGCGGGTACAGTGAAGGACTGCCGATTAACAATAATAGTGGCCTCGAGGTGCATGCGCCCCAGGGCATCGGCGGAGGACATCACATTGAAACCGGCTCCGGCGGTCCTAGACTGCCTGGGAGGGGGTGTGGGAGACGAAGCACCGCTCACCAGTGATCCCACTTTCACTGGCGAGCGTGGGCTTTTGGCCGAACGGGGGGGTGTTCCAGAGGTTGGGGGCATAATAACTAAAAGCTGCCTCTCCGTCTTTCTTGGTCCTGGCTTTTGGGACAGTTACGAGTTCAGTACCTGAGGATCTGAGTGGTCTGTTGGGCATGTACCTGACAAGCATGTCTGAAATGTTTTCTGGTGCGTGACTGTGGAGAGATTTATAGACTAGTAATAGTATTTTAAAGTCTATTCTAGAGTTGACAGGTAACCAGTGTAGTGATTTTAAGGCTGGTGTGATGTGTGCCCTTCGTCTAGTCTTAGTGAGGACTCGTCCTGCAGCATTCTGTATCATTTGTAGCTTAGAGATTGCTTTCTTTGGTAGGCCTTATAGTAGAGCATTGCAGTAGTCCAGCCTGCTTGTGATGAAAGTATGCATTAGTCTTTCGGTGTCAGCCTGAGAGAGAAAGGGTTGCACCATGGCAATGTTCCTGTTAGGGCTAGCGGAGGAGGACCCAAAAGCAGACTCAAAAATGGCTTGGAGGTGAAGCCCGGAGGCGTGTTTATTTGGTATGGCCAGGCAGGATCAGGTCGGAGAGGCAAGCGGGGGTCAGGCAGGGACGTGGTAGTCAGACAGGCGTGGGTCGGGCAGGAGCGTGGTACTCAGACAGGCGTGGGTCAGGCAGGAGCGTGGTACTCAGGCAGGCGTGGGTCAGGCAGGAGCGTGGTACTCAGGCAGGCGTGGGTCAGGCAGGAGCGTGGTAGTCAGACAGGCGTGGGTCAGGCAGGTTCGTGGTCCTCAGGCAGGCGTGGGTCAGGCAGGTTAACTAGGATGAATGAAAACAAAGAACGGTGAGACAGGCTCGAGTAAGGAGTAGGGATTTAGCTGGAGTCGTGTTACCCACTGGGTTGGTCAACGATCTGGCACAGAGGGCTGTGTGGACCGGCTTCTTATCCTGCTGGCGATTGGTTGATCAGGACCAGGTGCGTTGAGGTGTGGAGGAGAGGCAATCAAGGTGACGCACGGCAGGTGTGGATCGGGGGCGTGTCTGGCTTGTGACCGCAGACGTGCCCGCAGTTCCCGCTGCAGGCTCTGGGAGGTGCTGGGGGAAACGGAGTCCGGCACTGGAGAGACAGGGTCAGGCTGGGGGACAGGCTGGGGACCAGCGTCAGAACCGGGGCTCGGGCCGGGGTCAGGGGGCTGAGGAGGTGGACGAGGCTGACGCGGCGGTGCCGTGACAGGACCCCCCCCTCTACGGGCGCCACCTGGCGACCGACCGGGCTGGCCAGGATGGTCACGGTGGAAATCCCGGATAAGAGAGGGGTCCAGGATGAACCTACGGGGCACCCAGCACCGCTCCTCGGGCCCATAGCCCTCCCAGTCCACAAGGTAGTGCAACCCCCGACCCCGCTGACGGGCCCCCAGGAGCTGTCGGACAGTCCAGGCCGGCTGGTCGTCGATGATCCGGACAGGTGGCGGGGTGTCGCCTGGCGGGCACAGAGGGCTGACAGGAGCAGGCTTAACACGGGAGACATGGAATGTGGGATGTATCCTCATGGACGGGGGCAGCTGCAGTCTGACAGCAGAAGGGTTAACCACACTGTCTATCTTGTAAGGACCAATGTAGCGGGGCGTGAGCTTACGTGACGAGGCCCGCAGGGGGATGTCCTTGGAGGAGAGCCAGACCGCCTGGCCGGGCTGGTAGACAGGGGCCGGGGTCCGATGGCGGTCTGCCTGGTGCTGGCTCCGACGGGTGGAATGAACAAGCGCGGCTCGGGCATCCCTCCACACCTTGTGGCAGCGGCGGAGATGGACCTGGACTGAGGGCACGGCGAGCTCCTCCTCCTGCTCAGGGAATAGAGGTGGTAGATAACCCAGGGAGCATTCAAACGGAGACAAGCCAGTGGAAGAGCTAGGAAGGGAGTTATGGGCATACTCCACCCAGGGGAGGTATCGGCTCCAGGTAGCGGGGTTACGACCAGTGACACAGCGCAGGGCGTTCCCCAGGTATTGGTTGGCTCGCTCGGCTTGCCCATTGGTCTGGGGATGGTAACCCGAGGACAGACTAACCGAAGCCCCAATGGCCCGACAAAACTCCCTCCACACCTGGGAAGTGAACTGTGGACCTCGGTCAGAAACGATGTCCGCAGGGATGCCATGGAGCCGGACCACGTGGGTCACCAGAAGGTCAACAGTCTCAGACGCAGAGGGGAGCTTGGGCAGAGGCACAAAATGGACGGACTTGGAAAAACGGTCCACAATAGTCAGTATGGTGGTGTTACCCTGGGAAGGGGGCAGTCCAGTCACGAAGTCCAGACCTATGTGGCTCCACGGGCGACCAGGGACCGGCAGGGGGCGCAGCAGACCGGAGGCGGGTTGGTGCGAGGCCTTGCTCCGTGCACACACCGTGCAGGCCCGGACGTACTCCCTGGTGTCCTGGGCCATGGAGGGCCACCAGAACCGTCTCCTGAGAAGGGCTAGAGTGCGGCTGGACCCCGGATGGCAGGCAAACTGGGAGGCATGAACCCACTGGAGGACCTGGGGACGGACATGGTCAGGGACAAACAGGCAGTTAACAGGGCCGTTACCTGGGTCAGGCTGGGTCCTCTGGGCCTCCTTCACCAATCCTTCGATCTCCCAAGTTACAGCGGCCACCACACATGAGGGAGGAAGGATGGTGTCTGGTTCGTCAGTGTCCTGGTTTGGGGGAGCATACTGGCGAGACAGGGCGTCAGGCTTGACATTGCGGGATCCTGGACGATAGGTGATGGTAAAATTGAAACGACCAAAAAACAGAGCCCACCTGGCTTGCCGCGGGTTCAGTCTCTTGGCATTCTCGATGTAGGTCAGATTCTTGTGGTCAGTCCACACAATGAAAGGCACCTCAGCTCCCTCCAACCAGTGCCTCCACTCCTCAAGGGCTAGCTGGACAGCAAGCAGTTCCTTATTGCCCACGTCGTAGTTACGCTCCGCGGGCTCCAGCCGGCGGGAGAAGAACGCACAGGGGTGGATTTTACCATCAGTGGGTGATCGCTGGGACAGCACTGCCCCCACTCCACTGTCCGACGCGTCGACCTCCACAATAAACTGGAGAGAGGGATCAAGCTGGGTGAGGACCGGAGCAGACGTGAAGAGCCTCTTCAGCTCATCGAAGGCCGCCCCCGCCTCGGGGGTCCACGAGAAGGGGACGTTCTTGGAGGTGAGCGCGGTCATGGGAGCGGCCACCCGGCTGTAGTTGCGGATGAAGCGCCTGTAGAAATTGGCAAATCCTAGGAACCTCTGGAGGTCCTTACGGTTCTTGGGGACAGGCCAGCTCACCACCGCCCTGATCTTCTCGGGGGTAGCCTGTACCTGGCCACTGCCGATGAGGAAGCCCAGGAACTGCACAGAGGTGACGTGGAATTCACACTTCTCAGCTTTCACAAACAGCTTATTCTCCAGAAGCCTCTGGAGAACATGTCTGACATGTGCGATGTGTTCCTCATGGGAGCGAGAAAAAATTAGGATGTCGTCTAGATAGACAAAAACACAGCGGTGGAGGAAGTCCCGGAGGATTGTCATTTATCAGGGCCTGGAATACTGCAGGGGCGTTGGTAAGTCCAAATGGCATGACACGGTACTCGAAGTGTCCGAGCGGGGTGTTGAACGCTGTTTTCCATTCATCTCCCTCTCTGATACGGACCAGGTGATACGCGTTTCTAAGATCGAGTTTGGAGAATATGGTAGCTCCCTGGAGGGGGTCAAAGGCAGAGGCGAGGAGGGGCAGAGAGTACTTGTTCCTCACCGTTATGCTATTTAGGGCCCGGTAGTCGATGCAGGGTCACAAGGTGCCGTCCTTCTTGGCCACAAAAAAGAATCCAGCACCTACCGGAGAGGACGAGGGCTTGATGATGCCTGATGCCAGGGAGTCACAGATGTAGGTCTCCATAGCTTCCCGTTCAGGCCTGGACAGGTTGAACAAATGCCCAGATGGCAAGGGGGCTCCAGGGAGGAGTTCAATGGAGCAATCATAAGGGCGGTGGGGTGGCAGAGTAAGGGCCCGCTGCGTACTGAACACCTCCCCAATGTCATGGTACTCGGGAGGGACTATGGACAGGTCTGGGGGTCCAAATGGGGCGATGGCGCCCTCAGCAGGCGGCAGGGCCGACGTGAGACAGGTGTTATGGCAGTAGGGGCTCCAGCCACTCACCTTATTGGCGATCCAGTCAATGTGTGGGTTGTGACGTCTCAACCAGGGCTGACCCAGAACAATGGGGCTTAGAGACGAGGAGATGACTAGGAGGGACATGGACTCATGGTGGTTACCTGACAGAACCACATCAAGAGGCTCGGTGACATGGGAAACGTTGGCTAAGAGCCCGCCACTCAGGTCATGGACGTCAATGGGGGTGTCACGGGGTATGGTGGTGATGCCAGCTTGACGGACCAACTGAGAGTCGTTAAAGCAGTCGTCGGCCCCGGAATCAACCAGAGCGGGTACAGTGAAGGACTGCCGATTAACAATAATAGTGGCCTCGAGGTGCATGCGCCCCAGGGCATCGGCGGAGGACATCACATTCAAACCGGCTCCGGCGGTCCTAGACTGCCTGGGAGGGGGTGTGGGAGACGAAGCACCGCTCACCAGTGATCCCACTTTCACTGGCGAGCGTGGGCTTTTGGCCGAACGGGGCAGGACACGCGGCTGTGTCCGGGCTGGCCGCAGTAAAAACAGAGGCGCTCATTTACCCTACGGGCGCGTTCCGCCTCGGTTAGGCGTGCTCCGCCTAGCTGCATGAGTTCGTCTGAGGCAGGGGATATCGAGGCCGGCTGAAAGGGGACCGTTTCATTGTTAGGACCCGGGGAAGTTTGAGGCGGTAGACTGGGAAAGCGCTGACTAGCGACCCGAACTGCGGGAGTAGGAGCGCGGAGATTCCTCTCTTTCCTGCGCTCTCGAAGGCGGTTGTCTATCTTGACAGCAAGGGAAATCAGGAGATCGAGAGAAGCCGGCTCATCTCTGAGTGCCAACTCGTCCTTAAGAGACTCAGACAGACCCGCTTGAAAGGCTGACTGTAGCGCCGCGTCATTCCATCCACTATCCGCTGCTAGTATTCTGAACTCGATAGAGTACTCGGCAACACTATGGCTTCCCTGCTGAATGCGCATAAGGCGAGAGGCGGAATCGTGGCCCAGGAGTGGATGGTCAAACACCTTTCTGAACTCGGAGCAGAACGCGCTGTAGGAATTCAGACAGGAAGCCTTGGCCCTCCATGTGGCCTCGAACCAGCCAAGCGGCTGGCCAGTGAGATGGCTGGACACAAACGCGATCTTCTCAGAATCCTGGGAGTACCTGCTGGGCTGGTGAGTAAAAATAAAATCACACTGCATGAGAAATGTGGAGCACTGCACTACGTCGCCGTCATAGGGCTTGGGGTTAGAGAGGTTTGGCTCCCGCCGGTGTAACACCCCTGGGGCATCACGTTCAGCGGCAGGGGCAAGGCCAGCAACGGGGTTGTCTTCCGGGGCCGGGAGAACGACTAACCGGCCCACCTGCTCACTGAGGGTTGCTAGGGTCTGGGCGATGGACTGCAGGTTGCGCTCCGTCTGGGCGGTCTGCTCAGAGAGTGTCTGCATCCCCGTACCAAGCCGTTCCACGACGGCTCGGGTCTCACGGAGAGCATTCGCATGTTGTCCAACGACGAGGCCCTGGCTGGTGATGGCTTGGCGAAGGGAGTCCGCTGGGTCCATTTGTGGCCAGATCGTTCTGTTAGGGCTAGTGGAGGAGGACCCAAAAGCAGACTCAAAAATGGCTTGGAGGTGAAGCCCGGAGGCGTGTTTATTTGGTATGGCCAGGCAGGATCAGGTCGGAGAGGCAAGCGGGGGTCAGGCAGGGACGTGGTAGTCAGACAGGCGTGGGTCGGGCAGGAGCGTGGTACTCAGACAGGCGTGGGTCAGGCAGGAGCGTGGTACTCAGGCAGGCGTGGGTCAGGCAGGAGCGTGGTACTCAGGCAGGCGTGGGTCAGGCAGGAGCGTGGTAGTCAGACAGGCGTGGGTCAGGCAGGTTTGTGGTCCTCAGGCAGGCGTGGGTCAGGCAGGTTAACTAGGATGAATGAAAACAAAGAACGGTGAGACAGGCTCGAGTAAGGAGTAGGGATTTAGCTGGAGTCGTGTTACCCACTGGGTTGGTCAACGATCTGGCACAGAGGGCTGTGTGGACCGGCTTCTTATCCTGCTGGCGATTGGTTGATCAGGACCAGGTGCGTTGAGGTGTGGAGGAGAGGCAATCAAGGTGACGCACGGCAGGTGTGGATCGGGGGCGTGTCTGGCTTGTGACCGCAGACGTGCCCGCAGTTCCCGCTGCAGGCTCTGGGAGGTGCTGGGGGAAACGGAGTCCGGCACTGGAGAGACAGGGTCAGGCTGGGGGACAGGCTGGGGACCAGCGTCAGAACCGGGGCTCGGGCCGGGGTCAGGGGGCTGAGGAGGTGGACGAGGCTGACGCGGCGGTGCCGTGACAGTTCCTTCAGTGGTAAAAAGATGTCTTTGTAATATTCATGATCTGGTTTTCGAAATTAAGATCTGAGTCAAGTATGACACCTGGGTTTTTAGCCTGGCATTTGGTGTAAATTTTCAGAGTTTTTAAATGTGCAGATAGTTTCTCTCTTTCAGCTTTTTCTCCAATGATCAGTACTTCTGTTTTGTCCTGGTTTAGTTCGAGGAAATTATGTGACATCCATACATTTATATCCGTAATACACTTGACAAGGCAGTCAATCAAGCTGTAGTTACTGGGTGTTACAGAAATATAGAGTTGGGTATCATCTGCGTAGCTATGGTAGCTAATGTTGTGCCTCCTGATGACACTGCCAAGGGGCACCATGTACAGGCTGAAGAGTAGAGGTCCTAGGATCGATTCTTGGGGCACCCCACAGGTCATAGGGATCTTTCCGGAGCTATGGTCACCGAGGGCAACAAAGAAATCACGACCGGTTAGATAGGTCCTAAGCCAATTAAGGACTGGACCGGAGAGGCCAACCCACTTCTCCAGTCTTTTGATGAGGATTGCATAATCTATAGTATCAAAGGCTGCAAAAGGTCCAGGAGGATGAGAACAGAGAGCTCTTTGGAGTCAGCATTAATTCTGAGGTCATTTACAACTTTGACTAATGCCGTCTCTGTGCTATGATGGGCGCGAAAGCCGGACTGGAAAAGGTCAAGCGTAGAATTTGTAGCTAGGAAATCATTAATCTGTTTGAAAATCATTAATCTGTTTGAAAACAATAGTTTCCAGAATTTTACTCAAAAAGGGAAGGTTGGAGATTGGTCTAAAATTGCTAAGAACTGAAGTGTCTAAGTTGTTTTTCTTCAGCAGGCTTGTGGAGGATTTGAGTTTGGATACTACTTTTCTCAACATTTCTGTGTCCACCAGTGTAAACAAGCTCATATGTCCATTACATGGAGGAAGAGGATCTGTGAACAGGATGCATGGCCTTTCCTGGGTGACTTTCCTCCTAATATTCATAATCTTATCTCTGAAGTAAGCTGCAAATTCCTCACATTTGGAGGTAGAGAGCAGGTTATCTGGTGTTTTTACAGCAGGGTTTATTAGGCTATCAATTGTTGAGAAGAGCACTCTTGAATTATTGCGGTTGATAGATATGAATTTTGAGAAGTGGTCTTTCCTTGCATTTCTTATTGCTTTATCAAAGGCAGCGAGATGTTCTTTGAGAATATCATGGTGGACCTGTAGCTTGGTCTTTCTCCATATACGCTCAGATCTTCTGCAGGTTCTCTTTAGTTGAATTGTTTCCTCATTTCGCCATGGAGCTTTATGATTGGCTGTGATCTTTTTCAGTTTAATAGGTGCTACAGAATCCAAGGCTGCCCCTACTCTGGTGTTAAAGGCGGATGCTAAGTCTTCAATAGTGCCTGACGGCCCCACTTCTGGAGTTGATAAATTGTTTGTGATCATTATTTCTCTAAAACTATCGGATACTGCGGAGGTAAGATAATGTTTCTTGATAAAGCGCTAGTACTACTTTTGACTTTAGGAAACAATGCAGTGAAGAAGATACAGAAATGGTCAGAGAGAGCGAGGTCACTAATAGAGACGACAGTGATAGTCAGGCCCTTAGTAATCACTAGATCAAGGGTGTCATAATTTGTATGGATGATGGACTGTTAAGGCTAGTTAGCTACGGGGCTCAAATGCACGACACAGGAGGCAGGAAGCTCTTTGCCCAGCAGTGCGTTTATTGCTGGAGCTGGGAGGGAAGGTAGTGCCCGGATGGCTCAGGTTGGGAGCCTGGCAGGCTGGAGGTTGAGGCCGGTTGGAGCAGCTGCAGTGGGTGGCGGGCAGAGTGATGGGCAGGCAAGCCGGATCACAGCATACCTGGTCGTTCTGTAGGGAACACGGAGAGACAAGTAAGCCTTGAGGTGCGGTGGTCCAGAGAGCACACAAACACATATATAAGCAGAAATACTTTGTTTAACAACTACGATACTTGCCAGGCGTTTCTTAGGGAAGATCTGGCGATGAATGGCTGGAGAAACCGGCATCTTGTAGGTAGAGGGGGTTCATGAGAAGGTGGCAGCAGGTGTGCAGTGATCAGGCCATAAGCTCATTCGCCCATCAGCTCAACTCATTTCAGCTGTCGTTGGAGCGCCCTCAGTGCCCGTGCCGAGCTGCAGGGGGCGTGTGAGGTAGGCACAGAGGTGGAGGGTTGTGGAGAGGCGGAGGAGGGGGGCGTGTGTGGAGGTGAAACCGTAACAATGGACAGGAGTTCTGAATATTCGGTAGAGAAGGCAGGGCATTGTTTAGGAGGCCTATACACGGTTACTGCCAGAACTGGGGGCTAGCATTTTAAGAACATAGCGTGGTATTCAAAAGAGGTAAAATCATCAAAGGAGATGATCCTCCTGTCACAACCCATGCCTCTAACCCTGCCTCTCTGCCTGCCCCTAACCCTATCTCCGAGAACGAGTCCCCTGGCACCTCCCAGAGGGCGCAGAGGGAACTGCGGGCTCGTCGGCGTGAGCAGCTGCCGGTCATTCCGGTGATTGCACCCCATCCTGGCCAGCCACCACCTGCAGCCCATCAGCCCAGGAGGTTAAGAAGCCACTCCACACAGCATGCGGCGCCAGATCGTTGAATTCCCATGTGGTAACCTCACGGCTCTAGCTCCCTTTACCTTGCCTGTTTTTGACCTTGCTACTGTAACCACCGTTTTTGTCCCCTGAGCTTTTTATTTACCTGTCTTGTTTTTGGTTTACCCTTCCAGGACTCCCGCCATTGCCTGAACCCAGCCTGCCTGACTACCCTGCCCGTCTACCAAACCCAGCCTGTCCGACTACCCTGCCTGTGTAACAAACCCAGCCTGCCTGACTACCCTGCCCGTGTACCGTACCCTGCCTGGATTATTGACTATTCTCTGCCCAACCCTGGACTGTACCTTGAACCAATTAAACGTGCCATCTTGGCTTCTCCCCCTTATCCTGCCGTCGTGTCTGCTCTTGGGTTCACCTCCTGACCCCTTAACACCTGCAGCTGAGGGCATCTGTATATAACATAGGTATTTAAGGAGCACTGTACTGTATCGTATTGATAGCAGTAGCCAGTGCACTGTGGCATCTTGTAAAACTGAAGTTACTATGTGTAGGAGTACTGTACATGATAGCAGTAGCCAGTGCACTGTGACATATTGTAGCCTACCTTTTAGCCATATTATCATCATATTGCTCAAATGTAACATGCTCTATCAAGTTAATAGCCAAGTTGAAATGAAATAAGACCTATTAGGGGACTGAGGGTATGCAGTGTATGCTGCCCGTGACAGAAATCATCAGCATTAGCCTACTATGTTCCCTGTACGCTCCAGATAGCCCACTTCACCATCTATGTTCAAGGGAGCCAAAGCGTAAAACTACGCTCTCTACTGGTTGGGTTCACACAACCGCCCCATCTTTTGCATAGGGAGAAAAACTTGAAATAATTATAAATCGATATCAATGGATTGACAAAGCCATAAACTAGGCTACTAACAATATCAAATTCCGCCGCAATAATGTGCGGTTTCTCAAAGGTACTTTTTATTTCTTTAATTTAGGTCTACGTTGTAGTTATTTTACAGAGAGAACTACAACGATCCCTCTATTGTATTTTAGATTGCTATTCTTGCACTTTGCCTTCAGCACTAGATTATGCTCTTAGTCACTTGTTTCAGAAAGGAGATGCACTTGTGAGTTCTGGCAAGTAGCCTAGTAGCCTACATTGGCTTTTCCTACGTTAAATGCAATTATTGTTAGTTG
The DNA here is from genome assembly GCF_949987555.1 of Borostomias antarcticus. Lineage (NCBI taxonomy): Eukaryota > Metazoa > Chordata > Actinopteri > Stomiiformes > Stomiidae > Borostomias > Borostomias antarcticus. The sequence continues at coordinate 53,203 of NW_028175702.1, forward strand.
CTTTGGATAAACGCGTCTGCTAAATTACTGTAATACAATGAGATCTAGGCTACGGATCCGGGCATCTGTCGCGTTTTGAGAACTTCACTGGAGAGTGCAGCTGATCAGAGCACTATGTTGGTGTGCTTCGTAAACATGATTCAATTGCTCTTGAATTATCTGTATGCCGAGATGAATCCAGTGATGTCCACCTCTTGAAATTTGGTCGAATTTACTGGCCGCTAGATCAGTGAAACCCGGGGCTGCCAAGTCTCAGACACGCATTGCAGCCTATTCTCACGCTCACTCGCCACGCTTCACAATTCTCACTCGGAGAAATGACCAACCTCAAAATAGCCTACTACCAATTCAATGGCTATGGGACTCTTTTTTTATTATTACTTGAACGAACGCTAATCTCGCCTCTCGGTCGTCCTTCGCGCTCAAAGAACGCTCCCCAAATCTATCTATCGGGGAGGAGAGAGGGAGCCGTCCCGGTGGGGGGAGAGGGGGGTTGGTGCTTGTGACTACACTTAGTGAACGCTTTGCTTAGCAACCACTCGCAGCAACCTCGCCTTTTTATTAATTACACCCGTGTTTACCTAATGTAGATATCCTATTTCAAAAATGCACTCATCAGTCCGACTCCAACACTTCCACACCCCTATCAAGACCACTAGAGGGCGCCTCGCCACGTTACATCTCCCATTGCTTTTATGATGTCATAGTAGACGTTGCTGACGCAGACACTTAAACAGTCAGTGATCCACTCCACCTCATCAGAGTAGCTAGTGACTTCTGGATTTGACACACTGACTTAGAGAAAACAAGTAAGTCCATAATGGGGATAAACTTTAGAGTAAGAATTTTCTACAATTATTCTGTATTCATTCTTTGACAAAAACACCCCCAATTGAAGACAGAATAGAGTACATATTGCTCTCTGAGCTTTGTTTAACCAAGTTGTCATATAAATGATGTGTTGATACTGGTTGATTAGAGGACTAGCAGTGATGGCTCTGGGTAATATGAGATCCTGGGTGAACCTCCTCTTCATCAGTGATCTGGTGAATAACCAGTTGCTTTATAGGACTTCAGTCAGACTGGGGCAGATAAATATAATAATAATAATAATAATACTTGATTCTTTTGGTTTCTGTTTGGTAAAGTGTTATCCAGCTAGGCCTACCGTGCTGTGTTGGAAAGTCCTGTATATCTAAATATAGGCCTAATGTGCTGCTAGGTATAGGTCTATTGTGCTGTATTGTAAAGTACTTGTATACAGTAGCTACAGTAGGTATATGACTACTGTTGTATGTTGTAAAGTGCTGTTCAGCTAGGTATAGACCTACTGTCCTGTGTTGTAAAGAGCTGTATAGCTACAGTATGCTCGCTGTGATATGAAGTGGTATCAATCAATCAATAAATCAAAGCTGTATTTGTATAGCGCATTTCATACCCAGAGGCAACACAATGCGCTTTACAGAGAACAAGGGAGGTGGGGATACTGTACATCCCATCCCTACATATTCCAGAGGGAAGCAAAAAGTGAGCTGTACAAATTCTTCCCTGACCCCTCTCAACAAGGAAATCGAGCAAGCTCCTGGAGTATGTTTGTCTACCGGCTAAGAACATTTATAAAGCAATAAATTACATTAAATTACATTTTCAGAGTAAGAGAGGCTAAAAACATAATAGGAGAGACATGGCAAACACTGGTGTATGTCTGTGTGTGCATGAATGTGCCTGGGCCCAGATAGAGGCAGGGGTTGGGGTAGAGAGGGGGTAGGAAAAGGATACGGACCCGGGTTAGGGTGAGGGGAAGGGGGACTGGGCCCAGGTCCAGGCCTAAGCCGGATGTGGACTGATGTGTGTACGTGTGTGTGTGTGTGTTAACTAAATACTACGACATCCACAGCTGACACGGGGGTATCTATCGGACTCAGGGTGGTGTGCGGGTGACAGTGGGGCATCCACTGGACCTGGTTAGAAGGTAGGAGGGAGAGAGAGAGGCACTAGGGGAGACAGAAAACGGTTAGTAGCATGCTGAGCCTTTGAAGCAACACAGATATCAGAACAGAACAAGCCTGTTTCAGGGCAACCAGCTTCTGTACACAACTTGATATACATAGAGTGCATAGCAGGATATACACCAATGTATACAGAGGATTCACAGGTAGGTTTGAGGCTGCCTTTCTGTGTCTCAAGGTCCTGGCTAGTGATTGTAGGTTAGGCCAAAAAGGTACGTCTTGAGATCTTGCTTGAAGACATCCGTTGTTTCGACCCTTCTTAGGCACACCGGCAGGGTGTTCCAGAGGTGGGGGGCATAAAAGCTGCCTCTCCGTCTTTCTTGGTCCTGGCTTTTGGGACAGTTACGAGTTCAGTACCTGAGGATCTGAGTGGTCTGTTGGGCATGTACCTGACAAGCATGTCTGAAATGTTTTCTGGTGCGTGACTGTGGAGAGATTTATAGACTAGTAATAGTATTTTAAAGTCTATTCTAGAGTTGACAGGTAACCAGTGTAGTGATTTTAAGGCTGGTGTGATGTGTGCCCTTCGTCTAGTCTTAGTGAGGACTCGTCCTGCAGCATTCTGTATCATTTGTAGCTTAGAGATTGCTTTCTTTGGTAGGCCTTATAGTAGAGCATTGCAGTAGTCCAGCCTGCTTGTGATGAAAGTATGCATTAGTCTTTCGGTGTCAGCCTGAGAGAGAAAGGGTTGCACCATGGCAATGTTCCTGTTAGGGCTGGCGGAGAAGGACCCAAAAGCAGACTCAAAAATGGCTTGGAGGTGAAGCCCGGAGGCGTGTTTATTTGGTATGGCCAGGCAGGATCAGGTCGGAGAGGCAAGCGGGGGTCAGGCAGGGACGTGGTAGTCAGACAGGCGTGGGTCGGGCAGGAGCGTGGTACTCAGACAGGCGTGGGTCAGGCAGGAGCGTGGTACTCAGGCAGGCGTGGGTCAGGCAGGAGCGTGGTACTCAGGCAGGCGTGGGTCAGGCAGGAGCGTGGTACTCAGGCAGGCGTGGGTCAGGCAGGAGCGTGGTAGTCAGACAGGCGTGGGTCAGGCAGGTTCGTGGTCCTCAGGCAGGCGTGGGTCAGGCAGGTTAACTAGGATGAATGAAAACAAAGAACGGTGAGACAGGCTCGAGTAAGGAGTAGGGATTTAGCTGGAGTCGTGTTACCCACTGGGTTGGTCAACGATCTGGCACAGAGGGCTGTGTGGACCGGCTTCTTATCCTGCTGGCGATTGGTTGATCCGGACCAGGTGCGTTGAGGTGTGGAGGAGAGGCAATCAAGGTGACGCACGGCAGGTGTGGATCGGGGGCGTGTCTGGCTTGTGACCGCAGACGTGCCCGCAGTTCCCGCTGCAGGCTCTGGGAGGTGCTGGGGGAAACGGAGTCCGGCACTGGAGAGACAGGGTCAGGCTGGGGGACAGGCTGGGGACCAGCGTCAGAACCGGGGCTCGGGCCGGGGTCAGGGGGCTGAGGAGGTGGACGAGGCTGACGCGGCGGTGCCGTGACAGGACCCCCCCCTCTGCGGGCGCCACCTGGCGACCGACCGGGCTGGCCAGGATGGTCACGGTGGAAATCCCGGATAAGAGAGGGGTCCAGGATGAACCTACGGGGCACCCAGCACCGCTCCTCGGGCCCATAGCCCTCCCAGTCCACAAGGTAGTGCAACCCCCGACCCCGCCGACGGGCCCCCAGGAGCTGTCAGACAGTCCAGGCCGGCTGGTCGTCGATGATCCGGACAGGTGGCGGGGTGTCGCCTGGCGGGCACAGAGGGCTGACAGGAGCAGGCTTAACACGGGAGACATGGAATGTGGGATGTATCCTCATGGACGGGGGCAGCTGCAGTCTGACAGCAGAAGGGTTAACCACATACTATCTTGTAAGGACCAATGTCGCGGGGCGTGAGCTTACGTGACGAGGCCCGCAGGGGGATGTCCTTGGAGGAGAGCCAGACCGCCTGGCCGGGCTGGTAGACAGGGGCCGGGGTCCGATGGCGGTCTGCCTGGTGCTGGCTCCGACGGGTGGAACGAACAAGCGCAGCTCGGGCATCCCTCCACACCTTGTGGCAGCGGCGGAGATGGACCTGGACTGAGGGCACGGCGAGCTCCTCCTCCTGCTCAGGGAATAGAGGTGGTAGATAACCCAGGGAGCATTCAAATGGAGACAAGCCAGTGGAAGAGCTAGGAAGGGAGTTATGGACATACTCCACCCAGGGGAGGTATCGGCTCCAGGTAGCGGGGTTACGACCAGTGACACAGCGCAGGGCGTTCCCCAGGTATTGGTTGGCTCGCTCGGCTTGCCCATTGGTCTGGGGATGGTAACCCGAGGACAGACTAACCGAAGCCCCAATGGCCCGACAAAACTCCCTCCACACCTGGGAAGTGAACTGTGGACCTCGGTCAGAAACGATGTCCGCAGGGATGCCATGGAGCCGGACCACGTGGGTCACCAGAAGTTCAACAGTCTCAGACGCAGAGGGGAGCTTGGGCAGAGGCACAAAATGGACGGACTTGGAAAAACGGTCCACAATAGTCAGTATGGTGGTGTTACCCTGGGAAGGGGGCAGTCCAGTCACGAAGTCCAGACCTATGTGGCTCCACGGGCGACCAGGGACCGGCAGGGGGCGCAGCAGACCGGAGGCGGGTTGGTGCGAAGCCTTGCTCCGTGCACACACCGTGCAGGCCCGGACGTACTCCCTGGTGTCCTGGGCCATGGAGGGCCACCAGAACCGTCTCCTGAGAAGGGCTAGAGTGCGGCTGGACCCCGGATGGCAGGCAAACTGGGAGGCATGAACCCACTGGAGGACCTGGGAACAGACATGGTCAGGGACAAACAGGCAGTTAACAGGGCCGTTACCTGGGTCAGGCTGGGTCCTCTGGGCCTCCTTCACCAATCCTTCGATCTCCCAAGTTACAGCGGCCACCACACATGAGGGAGGAAGGATGGTGTCTGGTTCGTCAGTGTCCTGGTTGGGGGGAGCATACTGGCGAGACAGGGCGTCAGGCTTGACATTGCGGGATCCTGGATGATAGGTGATGGTAAAATTGAAACGACCAAAAAACAGAGCCCACCTGGCTTGCCGCGGGTTCAGTCTCTTGGCATTCTCGATGTAGGTCAGATTCTTGTGGTCAGTCCACACAATGAAAGGCACCTCAGCTCCCTCCAACCAGTGCCTCCACTCCTCAAGGGCTAGCTGGACAGCAAGCAGTTCCTTATTGCCCACGTCGTAGTTACGCTCCGCGGGCTCCAGCCGGCGGGAGAAGAACGCACAGGGGTGGACTTTACCATCAGTGGGTGATCGCTGGGACAGCACTGCCCCCACTCCACTGTCCGACGCGTCGACCTCCACAATAAACTGGAGAGAGGGATCAGGCTGGGTGAGGACCGGAGCAGACGTGAAGAGCCTCTTCAGCTCATCGAAGGCCGCCCCCGCCTCGGGGGTCCACGAGAAGGGGACGTTCTTGGAGGTGAGCGCGGTCATGGGAGCGGCCACCCGGCTGTAGTTGCGGATGAAGCGCCTGTAGAAATTGGCAAATCCTAGGAACCTCTGGAGGTCCTTACGGTTCTTGGGGACAGGCCAGCTCACCACCGCCCTGATCTTCTCGGGGGTAGCCTGCACCTGGCCACTGCCGATGAGGAAGCCCAGGAACTGCACAGAGGTGACGTGGAATTCACACTTCTCAGCTTTCACAAACAGCTTATTCTCCAGAAGCCTCTGGAGAACCTGTCTGACATGTGCGATGTGTTCCTCATGGGAGCGAGAAAAAATTAGGATGTCGTCTAGATAGACAAAAACACAGCGGTGGAGGAAGTCCCCGAGGACGTCATTTATCAGGGCCTGGAATACTGCAGGGGCGTTGGTAAGTCCAAATGGCATGACACGGTACTCGAAGTGTCCGAGCGGGGTGTTGAACGCTGTTTTCCATTCATCTCCCTCTATAATACGGACCAGGTGATACGCGTTTCTAAGATCGAGTTTGGAGAATATGGTAGCTCCCTGGAGGGGTTCAAAGGCAGAGGCGAGGAGGGGCAGAGAGTACTTGTTCCTCACTGTTATGCTATTTAGGGCCCGGTAGTCGATGCAGGGTCGCAAGGTGCCGTCCTTCTTGGCCACAAAAAAGAATCCAGCACCTACCGGAGAGGACGAGGGCTTGATGATGCCTGATGCCAGGGAGTCACGGATTTAGGTCTCCATAGCTTCCCGTTCAGGCCTGGACAGGTTGAACAAACGCCCAGATGGCAAGGGGGCTCCAGGGAGGAGTTCAATGGAGCAATCATAAGGGCGGTGGGGTGGCAGAGTAAGGGCCCGCTGCTTACTGAACACCTCCCCAATGTCATGGTACTCGGGAGGGACTATGGACAGGTCTGGGGGTCCAAAAGGGGCGATGGCGCCCTCAGCAGGCGGCAGGGCCGACGTGAGACAGGTGTTATGGCAGTAGGGGCTCCAGCCACTCACCTTATTGGCGATCCAGTCAATGTGTGGGTTGTGACGTCTCAACCAGGGCTGACCCAGAACAATGGGGCTTAGAGACGAGGAGATGACTAGGAGGGACATGGACTCATGGTGGTTACCTGACAGAACCACATCAAGAGGCTCGGTGACATGGGAAACGTTGGCTAAGAGCCCGCCACTCAGGTCATGGACGTCAATGGGGGTGTCACGGGGTATGGTGGTGATGCCAGCTTGACGGACCAACTGAGAGTCGATAAAGCAGTCGTCGGCCCCGGAATCAACCAGAGCGGGTACAGTGAAGGACTGCCGATTAACAATAATAGTGGCCTCGAGGTGCATGCGCCCCAGGGCATCGGCGGAGGACATCACATTGAAACCGGCTCCGGCGGTCCTAGACTGCCTGGGAGGGGGTGTGGGAGACGAAGCACCGCTCACCAGTGATCCCACTTTCACTGGCGAGCGTGGGCTTTTGGCCGAACGGGGGGGTGTTCCAGAGGTTGGGGGCATAATAACTAAAAGCTGCCTCTCCGTCTTTCTTGGTCCTGGCTTTTGGGACAGTTACGAGTTCAGTACCTGAGGATCTGAGTGGTCTGTTGGGCATGTACCTGACAAGCATGTCTGAAATGTTTTCTGGTGCGTGACTGTGGAGAGATTTATAGACTAGTAATAGTATTTTAAAGTCTATTCTAGAGTTGACAGGTAACCAGTGTAGTGATTTTAAGGCTGGTGTGATGTGTGCCCTTCGTCTAGTCTTAGTGAGGACTCGTCCTGCAGCATTCTGTATCATTTGTAGCTTAGAGATTGCTTTCTTTGGTAGGCCTTATAGTAGAGCATTGCAGTAGTCAAGCCTGCTTGTGATGAAAGTATGCATTAGTCTTTCGGTGTCAGCCTGAGAGAGAAAGGGTTGCACCATGGCAATGTTCCTGTTAGGGCTAGCGGAGGAGGACCCAAAAGCAGACTCAAAAATGGCTTGGAGGTGAAGCCCGGAGGCGTGTTTATTTGGTATGGCCAGGCAGGATCAGGTCGGAGAGGCAAGCGGGGGTCAGGCAGGGACGTGGTAGTCAGACAGGCGTGGGTCGGGCAGGAGCGTGGTACTCAGACAGGTGTGGGTCAGGCAGGAGCGTGGTACTCAGGCAGGCGTGGGTCAGGCAGGAGCGTGGTACTCAGGCAGGCGTGGGTCAGGCAGGAGCGTGGTAGTCAGACAGGCGTGGGTCAGGCAGGTTCGTGGTCCTCAGGCAGGCGTGGGTCAGGCAGGTTAACTAGGATGAATGAAAACAAAGAACGGTGAGACAGGCTCGAGTAAGGAGTAGGGATTTAGCTGGAGTCGCGTTACCCACTGGGTTGGTCAACGATCTGGCACAGAGGGCTGTGTGGACCGGCTTCTTATCCTGCTGGCGATTGGTTGATCAGGACCAGGTGCGTTGAGGTGTGGAGGAGAGGCAATCAAGGTGACGCACGGCAGGTGTGGATCGGGGGCGTGTCTGGCTTGTGACCGCAGACGTGCCCGCAGTTCCCGCTGCAGGCTCTGGGAGGTGCTGGGGGAAACGGAGTCCGGCACTGGAGAGACAGGGTCAGGCTGGGGGACAGGCTGGGGACCAGCGTCAGAACCGGGGCTCGGGCCGGGGTCAGGGGGCTGAGGAGGTGGACGAGGCTGACGCGGCGGTGCCGTGACAGGACCCCCCCCTCTACGGGCGCCACCTGGCGACCGACCGGGCTGGCCAGGATGGTCACGGTGGAAATCCCGGATAAGAGAGGGGTCCAGGATGAACCTACGGGGCACCCAGCACCGCTCCTCGGGCCCATAGCCCTCCCAGTCCACAAGGTAGTGCAACCCCCGACCCCGCTGACGGGCCCCCAGGAGCTGTCGGACAGTCCAGGCCGGCTGGTCGTCGATGATCCGGACAGGTGGCGGGGTGTCGCCTGGCGGGCACAGAGGGCTGACAGGAGCAGGCTTAACACGGGAGACATGGAATGTGGGATGTATCCTCATGGACGGGGGCAGCTGCAGTCTGACAGCAGAAGGGTTAACCACACTGTCTATCTTGTAAGGACCAATGTAGCGGGGCGTGAGCTTACGTGACGAGGCCCGCAGGGGGATGTCCTTGGAGGAGAGCCAGACCGCCTGGCCGGGCTGGTAGACAGGGGCCGGGGTCCGATGGCGGTCTGCCTGGTGCTGGCTCCGACGGGTGGAATGAACAAGCGCGGCTCGGGCATCCCTCCACACCTTGTGGCAGCGGCGGAGATGGACCTGGACTGAGGGCACGGCGAGCTCCTCCTCCTGCTCAGGGAATAGAGGTGGTAGATAACCCAGGGAGCATTCAAACGGAGACAAGCCAGTGGAAGAGCTAGGAAGGGAGTTATGGGCATACTCCACCCAGGGGAGGTATCGGCTCCAGGTAGCGGGGTTACGACCAGTGACACAGCGCAGGGCGTTCCCCAGGTATTGGTTGGCTCGCTCGGCTTGCCCATTGGTCTGGGGATGGTAACCCGAGGACAGACTAACCGAAGCCCCAATGGCCCGACAAAACTCCCTCCACACCTGGGAAGTGAACTGTGGACCTCGGTCAGAAACGATGTCCGCAGGGATGCCATGGAGCCGGACCACGTGGGTCACCAGAAGGTCAACAGTCTCAGACGCAGAGGGGAGCTTGGGCAGAGGCACAAAATGGACGGACTTGGAAAAACGGTCCACAATAGTCAGTATGGTGGTGTTACCCTGGGAAGGGGGCAGTCCAGTCACGAAGTCCAGACCTATGTGGCTCCACGGGCGACCAGGGACCGGCAGGGGGCGCAGCAGACCGGAGGCGGGTTGGTGCGAGGCCTTGCTCCGTGCACACACCGTGCAGGCCCGGACGTACTCCCTGGTGTCCTGGGCCATGGAGGGCCACCAGAACCGTCTCCTGAGAAGGGCTAGAGTGCGGCTGGACCCCGGATGGCAGGCAAACTGGGAGGCATGAACCCACTGGAGGACCTGGGGACGGACATGGTCAGGGACAAACAGGCAGTTAACAGGGCCGTTACCTGGGTCAGGCTGGGTCCTCTGGGCCTCCTTCACCAATCCTTCGATCTCCCAAGTTACAGCGGCCACCACACATGAGGGAGGAAGGATGGTGTCTGGTTCGTCAGTGTCCTGGTTTGGGGGAGCATACTGGCGAGACAGGGCGTCAGGCTTGACATTGCGGGATCCTGGACGATAGGTGATGGTAAAATTGAAACGACCAAAAAACAGAGCCCACCTGGCTTGCCGCGGGTTCAGTCTCTTGGCATTCTCGATGTAGGTCAGATTCTTGTGGTCAGTCCACACAATGAAAGGCACTTCAGCTCCCTCCAACCAGTGCCTCCACTCCTCAAGGGCTAGCTGGACAGCAAGCAGTTCCTTATTGCCCACGTCGTAGTTACGCTCCGCGGGCTCCAGCCGGCGGGAGAAGAACGCACAGGGGTGGATTTTACCATCAGTGGGTGATCGCTGGGACAGCACTGCCCCCACTCCACTGTCCGACGCGTCGACCTCCACAATAAACTGGAGAGAGGGATCAAGCTGGGTGAGGACCGGAGCAGACGTGAAGAGCCTCTTCAGCTCATCGAAGGCCGCCTCCGCCTCGGGGGTCCACGAGAAGGGGACGTTCTTGGAGGTGAGCGCGGTCATGGGAGCGGCCACCCGGCTGTAGTTGCGGATGAAGCGCCTGTAGAAATTGGCAAATCCTAGGAACCTCTGGAGGTCCTTACGGTTCTTGGGGACAGGCCAGCTCACCACCGCCCTGATCTTCTCGGGGGTAGCCTGTACCTGGCCACTGCCGATGAGGAAGCCCAGGAACTGCACAGAGGTGACGTGGAATTCACACTTCTCAGCTTTCACAAACAGCTTATTCTCCAGAAGCCTCTGGAGAACATGTCTGACATGTGCGATGTGTTCCTCATGGGAGCGAGAAAAAATTAGGATGTCGTCTAGATAGACAAAAACACAGCGGTGGAGGAAGTCCCGGAGGATTGTCATTTATCAGGGCCTGGAATACTGCAGGGGCGTTGGTAAGTCCAAATGGCATGACACGGTACTCGAAGTGTCCGAGCGGGGTGTTGAACGCTGTTTTCCATTCATCTCCCTCTCTGATACGGACCAGGTGATACGCGTTTCTAAGATCGAGTTTGGAGAATATGGTAGCTCCCTGGAGGGGGTCAAAGGCAGAGGCGAGGAGGGGCAGAGAGTACTTGTTCCTCACCGTTATGCTATTTAGGGCCCGGTAGTCGATGCAGGGTCACAAGGTGCCGTCCTTCTTGGCCACAAAAAAGAATCCAGCACCTACCGCAGAGGACGAGGGCTTGATGATGCCTGATGCCAGGGAGTCACAGATGTAGGTCTCCATAGCTTCCCGTTCAGGCCTGGACAGGTTGAACAAACGCCCAGATGGCAAGGGGGCTCCAGGGAGGAGTTCAATGGAGCAATCATAAGGGCGGTGGGGTGGCAGAGTAAGGGCCCGCTGCGTACTGAACACCTCCCCAATGTCATGGTACTCGGGAGGGACTATGGACAGGTCTGGGGGTCCAAATGGGGCGATGGCGCCCTCAGCAGGCGGCAGGGCCGACGTGAGACAGGTGTTATGGCAGTAGGGGCTCCAGCCACTCACCTTATTGGCGATCCAGTCAATGTGTGGGTTGTGACGTCTCAACCAGGGCTGACCCAGAACAATGGGGCTTAGAGACGAGGAGATGACTAGGAGGGACATGGACTCATGGTGGTTACCTGACAGAACCACATCAAGAGGCTCGGTGACATGGGAAATGTTGGCTAAGAGCCCGCCACTCAGGTCATGGACGTCAATGGGGGTGTCACGGGGTATGGTGGTGATGCCAGCTTGACGGACCAACTGAGAGTCGATAAAGCAGTCGTCGGCCCCGGAATCAACCAGAGCGGGTACAGTGAAGGACTGCCGATTAACAATAATAGTGGCCTCGAGGTGCATGCGCCCCAGGGCATCGGCGGAGGACATCACATTCAAACCGGCTCCGGCGGTCCTAGACTGCCTGGGAGGGGGTGTGGGAGACGAAGCACCGCTCACCAGTGATCCCACTTTCACTGGCGAGCGTGGGCTTTTGGCCGAACGGGGCAGGACACGCGGCTGTGTCCGGGCTGGCCGCAGTAAAAACAGAGGCGCTCATTTACCCTACGGGCGCGTTCCGCCTCGGTTAGGCGTGCTCCGCCTAGCTGCATGAGTTCGTCTGAGGCAGGGGATATCGAGGCCGGCTGAAAGGGGACCGTTTCATTGTTAGGACCCGGGGAAGTTTGAGGCGGTAGACTGGGAAAGCGCTGACTAGCGACCCGAACTGCGGGAGTAGGAGCGCGGAGATTCCTCTCTTTCCTGCGCTCTCGAAGGCGGTTGTCTATCTTGACAGCAAGGGAAATCAGGAGATCGAGAGAAGCCGGCTCATCTCTGAGTGCCAACTCGTCCTTAAGAGACTCAGACAGACCCGCTTGAAAGGCTGACTGTAGCGCCGCGTCATTCCATCCACTATCCGCTGCTAGTATTCTGAACTCGATAGAGTACTCGGCAACACTATGGCTTCCCTGCTGAATGCGCATAAGGCGAGAGGCGGAATCGTGGCCCAGGAGTGGATGGTCAAACACCTTTCTGAACTCGGAGCAGAACGCGCTGTAGGAATTCAGACAGGAAGCCTTGGCCCTCCATGTGGCCTCGAACCAGCCAAGCGGCTGGCCAGTGAGATGGCTGGACACAAACGCGATCTTCTCAGAATCCTGGGAGTACCTGCTGGGCTGGTGAGTAAAAATAAAATCACACTGCATGAGAAATGTGGAGCACTGCACTACGTCGCCGTCATAGGGCTTGGGGTTAGAGAGGTTTGGCTCCCGCCGGTGTAACACCCCTGGGGCATCACGTTCAGCGGCAGGGGCAAGGCCAGCAACGGGGTTGTCTTCCGGGGCCGGGAGAACGACTAACCGGCCCACCTGCTCACTGAGGGTTGCTAGGGTCTGGGCGATGGACTGCAGGTTGCGCTCCGTCTGGGCGGTCTGCTCAGAGAGTGTCTGCATCCCCGTACCAAGCCGTTCCACGACGGCTCGGGTCTCACGGAGAGCATTCGCATGTTGTCCAACGACGAGGCCCTGGCTGGTGATGGCTTGGCGAAGGGAGTCCGCTGGGTCCATTTGTGGCCAGATCGTTCTGTTAGGGCTAGTGGAGGAGGACCCAAAAGCAGACTCAAAAATGGCTTGGAGGTGAAGCCCGGAGGCGTGTTTATTTGGTATGGCCAGGCAGGATCAGGTCGGAGAGGCAAGCGGGGGTCAGGCAGGGACGTGGTAGTCAGACAGGCGTGGGTCGGGCAGGAGCGTGGTACTCAGACAGGCGTGGGTCAGGCAGGAGCGTGGTACTCAGGCAGGCGTGGGTCAGGCAGGAGCGTGGTACTCAGGCAGGCGTGGGTCAGGCAGGAGCGTGGTAGTCAGACAGGCGTGGGTCAGGCAGGTTTGTGGTCCTCAGGCAGGCGTGGGTCAGGCAGGTTAACTAGGATGAATGAAAACAAAGAACGGTGAGACAGGCTCGAGTAAGGAGTAGGGATTTAGCTGGAGTCGTGTTACCCACTGGGTTGGTCAACGATCTGGCACAGAGGGCTGTGTGGACCGGCTTCTTATCCTGCTGGCGATTGGTTGATCAGGACCAGGTGCGTTGAGGTGTGGAGGAGAGGCAATCAAGGTGACGCACGGCAGGTGTGGATCGGGGGCGTGTCTGGCTTGTGACCGCAGACGTGCCCGCAGTTCCCGCTGCAGGCTCTGGGAGGTGCTGGGGGAAACGGAGTCCGGCACTGGAGAGACAGGGTCAGGCTGGGGGACAGGCTGGGGACCAGCGTCAGAACCGGGGCTCGGGCCGGGGTCAGGGGGCTGAGGAGGTGGACGAGGCTGACGCGGCGGTGCCGTGACAGTTCCTTCAGTGGTAAAAAGATGTCTTTGTAATATTCATGATCTGGTTTTCGAAATTAAGATCTGAGTCAAGTATGACACCTGGGTTTTTAGCCTGGCATTTGGTGTAAATTTTCAGAGTTTTTATATGTGCAGATAGTTTCTCTCTTTCAGCTTTTTCTCCAATGATCAGTACTTCTGTTTTGTCCTGGTTTAGTTCGAGGAAATTATGTGACATCCATACATTTATATCCGTAATACACTTGACAAGGCAGTCAATCAAGCTGTAGTTACTGGGTGTTACAGAAATATAGAGTTGGGTATCATCTGCGTAGCTATGGTAGCTAATGTTGTGCCTCCTGATGACACTGCCAAGGGGCACCATGTACAGGCTGAAGAGTAGAGGTCCTAGGATCGATTCTTGGGGCACCCCACAGGTCATAGGGATCTTTCCGGAGCTATGGTCACCGAGGGCAACAAAGAAATCACGACCGGTTAGATAGGTCCTAAGCCAATTAAGGACTGGACCGGAGAGGCCAACCCACTTCTCCAGTCTTTTGATGAGGATTGCATAATCTATAGTATCAAAGGCTGCAAAAGGTCCAGGAGGATGAGAACAGAGAGCTCTTTGGAGTCAGCATTAATTCTGAGGTCATTTACAACTTTGACTAATGCCGTCTCTGTGCTATGATGGGCGCGAAAGCCAGACTGGAAAAGGTCAAGCGTAGAACTTGTAGCTAGGAAATCATTAATCTGTTTGAAAATCATTAATCTGTTTGAAAACAATAGTTTCCAGAATTTTACTCAAAAAGGGAAGGTTGGAGATTGGTCTAAAATTGCTAAGAACTGAAGTGTCTAAGTTGTTTTTCTTCAGCAGGCTCGTGGAGGATTTGAGTTTGGATACTACTTTTCTCAACATTTCTGTGTCCACCAGTGTAAACAAGCTCATATGTCCATTACATGGAGGAAGAGGATCTGTGAACAGGATGCATGGCCTTTCCTGGGTGACTTTCCTCCTAATATTCATAATCTTATCTCTGAAGTAAGCTGCAAATTCCTCACATTTGGAGGTAGAGAGCAGGTTATCTGGTGTTTTTACGGCAGGGTTTATTAGGCTATCAATTGTTGAGAAGAGCACTCTTGAATTATTGCGGTTGATAGATATGAATTTTGAGAAGTGGTCTTTCCTTGCATTTCTTATTGCTTTATCAAAGGCAGCGAGATGTTCTTTGAGAATATCATGGTGGACCTGTAGCTTGGTCTTTCTCCATATACGCTCAGATCTTCTGCAGGTTCTCTTTAGTTGAATTGTTTCCTCATTTCGCCATGGAGCTTTATGATTGGCTGTGATCTTTTTCAGTTTAATAGGTGCTACAGAATCCAAGGCTGCCCCTACTCTGGTGTTAAAGGCGGATGCTAAGTCTTCAATAGTGCCTGACGGCCCCACTTCTGGAGTTGATAAATTGTTTGTGATCATTATTTCTCTAAAACTATCGGATACTGCGGAGGTAAGATAATGTTTCTTGATAAAGCGCTAGTACTACTTTTGACTTTAGGAACCAATGCAGTGAAGAAGATACAGAAATGGTCAGAGAGAGCGAGGTCACTAATAGAGACGACAGTGATAGTCAGGCCCTTAGTAATCACTAGATCAAGGGTGTCATAATTTGTATGGATGATGGACTGTTAAGGCTAGTTAGCTACGGGGCTCAAATGCACGACACAGGAGGCAGGAAGCTCTTTGCCCAGCAGTGCGTTTATTGCTGGAGCTGGGAGGGAAGGTAGTGCCCGGATGGCTCAGGTTGGGAGCCTGGCAGGCTGGAGGTTGAGGCCGGTTGGAGCAGCTGCAGTGGGTGGCGGGCAGAGTGATGGGCAGGCAAGCCGGATCACAGCATACCTGGTCGTTCTGTAGGGAACACGGAGAGACAAGTAAGCCTTGAGGTGCGGTGGTCCAGAGAGCACACAAACACATATATAAGCAGAAATACTTTGTTTAACAACTACGATACTTGCCAGGCGTTTCTTAGGGAAGATCTGGCGATGAATGGCTGGAGAAACCGGCATCTTGTAGGTAGAGGGGGTTCATGAGAAGGTGGCAGCAGGTGTGCAGTGATCAGGCCATAAGCTCATTCGCCCATCAGCTCAACTCATTTCAGCTGTCGTTGGAGCGCCCTCAGTGCCCGTGCCGAGCTGCAGGGGGCGTGTGAGGTAGGCACAGAGGTGGAGGGTTGTGGAGAGGCGGAGGAGGGGGGCGTGTGTGGAGGTGAAACCGTAACAATGGACAGGAGTTCTGAATATTCGGTAGAGAAGGCAGGGCATTGTTTAGGAGGCCTATACACGGTTACTGCCAGAACTGGGGGCTAGCATTTTAAGAACATAGCGTGGTATTCAAAAGAGGTAAAATCATCAAAGGAGATGATCCTCCTGTCACAACCCATGCCTCTAACCCTGCCTCTCTGCCTGCCCCTAACCCTATCTCCGAGAACGAGTCCCCTGGCACCTCCCAGAGGGCGCAGAGGGAACTGCGGGCTCGTCGGCGTGAGCAGCTGCCGGTCATTCCGGTGATTGCACCCCATCCTGGCCAGCCACCACCTGCAGCCCATCAGCCCAGGAGGTTAAGAAGCCACTCCACACAGCATGCGGCGCCAGATCGTTGAATTCCCATGTGGTAACCTCACGGCTCTAGCTCCCTTTACCTTGCCTGTTTTTGACCTTGCTACTGTAACCACCGTTTTTGTCCCCTGAGCTTTTTATTTACCTGTCTTGTTTTTGGTTTACCCTTCCAGGGGCCTCATTTATCATTGAGGTACGCCTTCTTTTACACGGTCTTTTTCGCGATTTCAGGCGTACGCCATTTGCCCCCCCCACATTGCGATTTATCAAGCCGAAAGGGCGGAAATTTAGTCGCCTTTCTCCGCGCTTTTGTACGACACCTCTCAAGTTGTCGTACCGATTTACACGGTGTTCTACGCCCTCTTTGAACACAGGGGGAACTGGCGACGCAGGTGGTGCGTCGGTGAATTACTATGTTTGACGGAGAGAATAAGAGCGACAGTTCATGAACGCACAAACATGTAGGCTAATAGCCCAATTCAGCACAAACATATATCGCAATGCAAGATTAGACGTGTCCTCTAACCGGCTCATTCATGCTCCGATATGGATTTGTTCCCCAAACGGAACCTATGCGCTGTCCCAAACCTTTCCGCGCTATATGTCACACACCTAATGCAGGCACTCCATCAAACGGCAATAATTGACCAATTAGATTGTCATTAATATGTGATCATGTGGACCTGTTTGCTCTTTGGTAAGCATATAAATGACAGTCCTCCTGTGCGTAATGCGAGCCTAAATGAATCCGGCGCTACTCGGCCTACTGGCCGAGATAGAACTCCAAAGAGGTGACGGCGATGGCGACTGCACCCACATAAGGGCACCATCAGTGAATGAATACGTCTATGTGAATCGCTAAAATGTGCACACTAGAAATACCCAAATCATATGTGACGCCGACATGCTCATCACAAGTGTAGTGGCACGGTGGCCTGGCTCCACGCATGACTCATTCATCCTGGCGCACAGCAGGGTAGGGGCTAGACTGGAGGCAGGCGCTGCGCGTGACGGCTGGCTTGTTGGTGTGTCCATAGCCAAGATACATATTCTTTGTCTTATTTACTTTAATCTTTATTAGCATTTTCCATCCATACAACGACAATACAATAAAACATAAAAACTTACAATAACAGCTTATGGGTACTTCCATCCATGCAGCTTTTTTTTCTTACTCAAATATGACAATTTTAATATTAGTGGTATCATCACACTTCCTTCTATAATCCATCCATTTTTCCCATCTCCCTTCAAACTTTCCTTCCTGCATCCTCAATGCATAAATAAATCTCATATATCTCCTCCACAACACCCACCACTGCTCCTTGGTTGGGGGTCCCACCTTATACCAAGCCCTCATTATTGTCTTTTTACTAGCAACCAATAGTACTTTCACTAGGTATCTGTCCCCTCCTTGTACATCATTCTGTTATGTTTGCCAAGATGTATATTCAAAGCTGGTAAGAATGAGAACCAGTCAAGACCCCACCACAAAATGAGGACCCAAGCCCTCAGCCCCCTCCCCGTCATGAGGTTTACCAGCGGGGCCAAAGGGCCCACACTGAGGTCATGCGCCAGCTATGAAGACACAAACAAGTAAGGTTCACATTTCTACCATTTTATTGTCTGTTGGTGGGTGACTGTGTGAGGTGTGTGAGTGCGTTTGTGAGTGAATGTGTGAGGTCCGTGAGTGTGGTAGTGAGTGACTGTGTGAGGTCCTTGAGTGTGGTAGTGAGTGACTGTGTGAGGTCCGTGAGTGTGGTAGTGAGTGACAGTGTGAGGTCCGTGACAGCATGTGTGAGGGAATGAAGTGCAGTGAGGATGTCCTGTTGGCTCTGGTGGTGTAGTGTGGTGACCTCCACCAACTGCTGCACAACTGCCCCACAACTGCCCCAATCCCTTCTGCCATTTCCCTCTGGGCCTCTAGGGTCATGAGCCTCCAGCACAGCGTCTGATAGGAAGCCCAGCCCTCAGGGACCCTTGAGGCAGGGACGCTGGCAGCCGGAGGTGGAGGCGTGGGCGGTGGAGACGGAGGCGCTGGAGATGGCACTGGAGGTGGAGGCCGGTGCGCTGGAGGTGGAGGCACTGGAGGTCGTGGCACTGGATGTAGAGGCTGCAACCGGCGGGGGCACGACCGTCAGGTCAAGGACCACTGCAGACTCCCCCTCCTCTGAGTCCCACCCCACGTCAGAGTCTGGAGAAACAATTTCAGTCATTTTCTTTGAGTTTGTCTGTTAACTTGATTATGCATTAAACATTTTATTGTGTAGCCATATTCAATTGATATGTTTTTCTGTTGGCAGCCAAATAAATGCTTAAGTGTGATTTACCGGGTGATTTAGATGAGAGTCTTAATAATGTGGTCTAACATTATGAAGTGGTCATCTGTGTTATCGTTCCCTGTTTTTGGTCCTGAATCGATCATAGCCTACCACAGAATGTGTGGAATGTTTGCTTTCCTCACTGCCACATAATACAGCATGTCCGTGTAGCCTACGCCACATACAGGATGCACGAAATACAGTAGACTACCTAAACTGTAGGAGCGATCAGACAAATGTAGGCTCGTACAAATAGCTTACCTTCCGAAGATGATTTTCTTTCCTCGCGTGG
The DNA here is from genome assembly GCF_949987555.1 of Borostomias antarcticus. Taxonomy (NCBI): domain Eukaryota; kingdom Metazoa; phylum Chordata; class Actinopteri; order Stomiiformes; family Stomiidae; genus Borostomias; species Borostomias antarcticus. The sequence continues at coordinate 71,773 of NW_028175702.1, forward strand.
ACCTCACCAACAAGCACATGCACCTCCGTCTCCGAAAAGTTTCTCTTCTTTCCGCGTTTTTCCATAAACGTAATTGTCTTGCCTTTGCTCCACGCTATATTATGTCGGTTCCTTCCGGGGTATCCCCGTTGTGAGCTGTCATAGTTTTGACCATATATGGTTGGATTTGGGCGTGGAGAGGGCGGAACACGGGGCGCGTGTGCGTACGCTCTCTTCTCCGCCAGTCTCGGATTTCAGAGCGTACGACCTTTTTGATAGATCCGAAAAGCGTGTATATATTCTCGTCGTACGCTCGATTTCGCATTTTCCGCGTTTTCGTCGTACGCCCTCTTTTACACCGGAATTTACACGCTCTTTGATAAATGAGGCCCCAGGACTCCCGCCATTGCCTGAACCCAGCCTGCCTGACTACCCTGCCCGTCTACCAAACCCAGCCTGTCCGACTACCCTGCCTGTGTAACAAACCCAGCCTGCCTGACTACCCTGCCCGTGTACCGTACCCTGCCTGGATTATTGACTATTCTCTGCCCAACCCTGGACTGTACCTTGAACCAATTAAACGCGCCATCTTGGCTTCTCCCCCTTATCCTGCCGTCGTGTCTGCTCTTGGGTTCACCTCCTGACCCCTTAACACCTGCAGCTGAGGGCATCTGTATATAACATAGGTATTTAAGGAGTACTGTATCGTATTGATAGCAGTAGCCAGTGCACTGTGGCATCTTGTAAAACTGAAGTTACTATGTGTAGGAGTACTGTACATGATAGCAGTAGCCAGTGCACTGTGACATATTGTAGCCTACCTTTTAGCCATACTATCATCATATTGCTCAAATGTAACATGCTCTATCAAGTTAATAGCCAAGTTGAAATGAAATAAGACCTATTAGGGGACTGAGGGTATGCAGTGTATGCTGCCCGTGACAGAAATCATCAGCATTAGCCTACTATGTTCCCTGTACGCTCCAGATAGCCCACTTCACCATCTATGTTCAAGGGAGCCAAAGCGTAAAACTACGCTCTCTACTGGTTGGGTTCACACAACCGCCCCATCTTTTGCATTGGGAGAAAAACTTGAAATAATTATAAATCGATATCAATGGATTGACAAAGCCATAAACTAGGCTACTAACAATATCAAATTCCGCCGCAATAATGTGCGGTTTCTCAAAGGTACTTTTTATTTCTTTAATTTAGGTCTACGTTGTAGTTATTTTACAGAGAGAACTACAACGATCCCTCTATTGTAGGCCTATTTTAGATTGCTATTCTTGCACTTTGCCTTCAGCACTAGATTATGCTCTTAGTCACTTGTTTCAGAAAGGAGATGCACTTGTGAGTTCTGGCAAGTAGCCTAGTAGGCTAGTAGCCTACATTGGCTTTTCCTACGTTAAATGCAATTATTGTTAGTTGCTTTGGATAAACGCGTCTGCTAAATTACTGTAATACAATGAGATCTAGGCTACTACGGATCCGGGCATCTGTCGCGTTTTGAGAACTTCACTGGAGAGTGCAGCTGATCAGAGCACTATGTTGGTGTGCTTCGTAAACATGAGTCAATTGCTCTTGAATTATCTGTATGCCGAGATGAATCCAGTGATGTCCACCTCTTGAAATGTGGTCGAATTTACTGACCGCTAGATCAGTGAAACCCGGGGCTGCCAAGTCTCAGACACGCATTGCAGCCTATTCTCACGCTCACTCGCCACGCTTCACAATTCTCACTCGGAGAAATGACCAACCTCAAAATAGCCTACTACCAATTCAATGGCTATGGGACTCTTTTTTTATTATTACTTGAACGAACGCTAATCTCGCCTCTCGGTCGTCCTTCGCGCTCAAAGAACGCTCCCCAAATCTACCTATCGGGGAGGAGAGAGGGAGCCGTCCCGGTGGGGGGAGAGGGGGGTTGGTGCTTGTGACTACACTTACTGAACGCTTTGCTTAGCAACCACTCGCAGCAACCTCGCCTTTTTATTAATTACACCCGTGTTTACCTAATGTAGATATCCTATTTCAAAAATGCACTCATCAGTCCGACTCCAACACTTCCACACCCCTATCAAAACCACTAGAGGGCGCCTCGCCACGTTACATCTCACATTGCTTTTATGATGTCATAGTAGACGTTGCTGACGCAGACACTTAAACAGTCAGTGATCCATTCCACCTCATCAGAGTAGCTAGTGACTTCTGGATTTGACACACTGACTTAGAGAAAACAAGTAAGTCCATAATGGGGATAAACTTTAGAGTAAGAATTTTCTACAATTATTCTGTATTCATTCTTTGACAAAAACACCCCCAATTGAAGACAGAATAGAGTACATATTGCTCTCTGAGCTTTGTTTAACCAAGTTGTCATATAAATGATGTGTTGATACTGGTTGATTAGAGGACTAGCAGTGATGGCTCTGGGTAATATGAGTGCCTGGGTGAACCTCCTCTTCATCAGTGATCTGGTGAATAACCAGTTGCTTTATAGGACTTCAGTCAGACTGGGGCAGATAAATATAATAATAATAATAATAATAATACTTGATTCTTTTGGTTTCTGTTTGGTAAAGTGTTATCCAGCTAGGCCTACCGTGCTGTGTTGGAAAGTCCTGTATATCTAAATATAGGCCTAATGTGCTGCTAGGTATAGGTCTATTGTGCTGTATTGTAAAGTACTTGTATACAGTAGCTACAGTAGGTATATGACTACTGTTGTATGTTGTAAAGTGCTGTACAGCTAGGTATAGACCTACTGTCCTGTGTTGTAAAGAGCTGTATAGCTACAGTATGCTCGCTGTGATATGAAGTGGTATCAATCAATCAATCAATCAAAGCTGTATTTGTATAGCGCATTTCATACCCAGTGTTAGGGTTTTGATGGAGGACCCAAGAGCAGACACGATTGGGGTGAAAGCCCGTAGGCACGTTTATTGAGATCCGGGGAGAGTCAGGCAGTAACGTGGTCCGTAGACAGGCGTGGGTCAGGCGGGGACGTGGTAGTCGTACAGGCGATGGTCAGGCAGGAGCGTGGTAGTCGTACAGGCGATGGTCAGGCAGGAGCGGGGTTGTCGTACAGGCGATGGTCAGGCAGGAGCGTGGTAGTCGTACAGGCGATGGTCAGGCAGGAGCGTGGTAGTCGTACAGGCGATGGTCAGGCAGGAGCGGGGTTGTCGTACAGGCGTGGGTCAGGCAGGAGCGGGGTAATCGTACAGGTGTGGGTCAGGCAGGAGCAGGGTAATCGTACAGGCGTGGGTCAGGCAGGAACTGGATACTGGGAAGACAGGGAGAACAGGGTAAGGCAAGGTTCAAAAACAGACGAGGCAGGGAGCTAGAGACGTGTACCCACTAGGTTGGTTGGTCAACGATCTGGCACAGAGGGCTGTGTGGACCGGCTTCTTATCCTGCTGGCGATTGGCTGATCAGGACCAGGTGCGTTGATTGGCTGATCAGGACCAGGTGCGTTGAGGTGTGGAGGAGAGGCAATCAAGGTGACGCACGGCAGGTGTGGATCGGGGGCGTGTCTGGCTTGTGACCACAGACGTGCTCGCAGTTCCCGCTGCAGGCTCTGGGAGGTGCTGGGGGAAACGGAGTCCGGCACTGGAGAGACAGGGACAGGCTGGGGACCAGCGTCAGAACCGGGGCTCGGGCCGGGGTCAGGGGGCTGAGGAGGTGGACAAGGCTGACGCGGCGGTGCCGTGACACAGAGGCAACACAATGCGCTTTACAGAGAACAAGGGAGGTGGGGATACATCCCATCCCTACATATTCCAGAGGGAAGCAAAAAGTGAGCTGTACAAATTCTTCCCTGACCCCTCTCAACAAGGAAATCGAGCAAGCTCCTGGAGTATGTTTGTCTACCGGCTAAGAACATTTATAAAGCAATAAATTACATTTTCAGAGTAAGAGAGGCTAAAAACATAATAGGAGAGACATGGCAAACACTGGTGTATGTCTGTGTGTGCGTGAATGTGCCTGGGCCCAGATAGAGGCAGGGGTTGGGGTAGAGAGGGGGTAGGAAAAGCATACAGACCCGGGTTAGGGTGAGGGGAAGGGGGACTGGGCCAAGGTCCAGGCCTAAGCCGGATGTGGACTGATGTGTGTACGTGTGTGTGTGTGTGTTAACTAAATACTACGACATCCACAGCTGACACGGGGGTATCTATCGGACTCAGGGTGGTGTGCGGGTGACAGTGGGGCATCCACTGGACCTGGTTAGAAGGTAGGAGGGAGAGAGAGGGGCACTAGGGGAGACAGAAAACGGTTAGCAGCATGCTGAGCCTTTGAAGCAACACAGATATCAGAACAGAACAAGCCTGTTTCAGGGCAACCAGCTTCTGTACACAACTTGATATACATAGAGTGCATAGCAGGATATACACCAATGTATACAGAGGATTCACAGGTAGGTTTGAGGCTGCCTTTCTGTGTCTCAAGGTCCTGGCTAGTGATTGTAGGCTAGGCCAAAAAGGTACGTCTTGAGATCTTGCTTGAAGACCTCTGTTGTTTCGACCCTTCTTAGGCACTCCGGCAGGGTGTTCCAGAGGTTGGGGGCATAGAAACTAAAAGCTGCCTCTCCGTCTTTCTTGGTCCTGGCTTTTGGGACTGTTACGAGTTCAGTACCTGAGGATCTGAGTGGTCTGTTGGGCATGTACCTGACAAGCATGTCTGAAATGTTTTCTGGTGCGTGACTGTGGAGAGATTTATAGACTAGTAAAAGTATTTTAAAGTCTATTCTAGAGTTGACAGGTAACCAGTGTAGTGATTTAAAGGCTGGTGTGATGTGTGCCCTGCGTCTAGTCTTAGTGAGGACTCGTGCTGCAGCATTCTGTATCATTTGTAGCTTAGAGATTGCTTTCTTTGGTAGGCCTGATAGTAGAGCATTGCAGTAGTCCAGCCTGCTTGTGATGAAAGTATGCATTAGTCTTTCGGTGTCAGCCTGAGAGAGAAAGGGTTGCACCATGGCAATGTTCCTTAAGTGGTAAAAATATGTCTTTGTAATATTCATGATGTGGTTTTCGAAATTAAGATCTGAGTCAAGTATGACACCTGGGTTTTTAGCCTGGCATTTGGTGTCAATTTTCAGAGTTTTTAAATGTGCAGATAGTTTCTCTCTTTCAGCTTTTTCTCCAATGATCGGTACTTCTGTTTTGTCCTGGTTTAGTTGGAGGAAATTATGTGACATCCATACATTTATATCCGTAATACACTTGACAAGGCAGTCAATCAAGCTGTAGTTACTGGGTGTTACAGAAATATAGAGTTGGGTATCATCTGCGTAGCTATGGTAGCTAATGTTGTGCCTCCGGATGACACTGCCAAGGGGCACCATGTACAGGCTGAAGAGTAGAGGTCCTAGGATCGATCCTTGGGGCACCCCACAGGTCATAGGGATCTTTCCTGAGCTATGGTCACCGAGGGCAACGAAGAAATCACGACCGGTTAGATAGGTCCTAAGCCAATTAAGGACTGGACCGGAGAGGCCAACCCACTTCTCCAGTCTTTTGATGAGGATTGCATAATCTATAGTATCAAAGGCTGCACTCAGGTCCAGGAGGATGAGAACAGAGAGCTCTTTGGAGTCAGCATTAATTCTGAGGTCATTTACAACTTTGACTAATGCCGTCTCTGTGCTATGATGGGCGCGAAAGCCGGACTGGAAAAGGTCAAGCGTAGAACTTGTAGCTAGGAAATCATTAATCTGTTTGAAAATCATTAATCTGTTTGAAAACAATAGTTTCCAGAATTTTACTCAAAAAGGGAAGGTTGGAGATTGGTCTAAAATTGCTAAGAACTGAAGTGTCTAAGTTGTTTTTCTTCAGCACGGGTCTCACCAAAGCAGTTTTAAGTATTGGTGAGAAGACACCTGTAGATAGGGAGTCATTAACAATGGCTTAAATGTCATAGGATACAGAGTCAAAAATTGTTTTGAAAAAATCAGTGTGGATGGGATCCAGCAGGCTTGTGGAGGATTTGAGTTTGGATACTACTTTTCTCAACATTTCTGTGTCCACCAGTGTAAACAAGCTCATATGTCCATTACATGGAGGAAGAGGATCTGTGAACAGGATGCATGGCCTTTCCTGGGTGACTTTCCTCCTAATATTCATAATCTTATCTCTGAAGTTGCGGCAGTGGCTAGTTGCAAAACTAGAATGGAGAAGTAAGACGCCTCCTTCCCTCCACTAGTCTGGGGGTCCACCTTGGGCAAGTGGTAGTACCCCCTAGCCCCCCTACCTGGGGTTACAGGCAAAAACCCTGATGACAAAACAACCTAAAGGAAGAGAGACCCGGCCCGGAGGAAGCCCGGGGCCCTCGTCTGGAGCCAGGCCCAGACGGAGGGCCCGCATGCGAGCGCCTGGTGGCCGGGCTTACCACGGAGCCCGGCCGGGACCAGCCCGAATAAGCAACGTGGAAGCACCATCTCCTCCTCCATCGTCCCGTGGACCCACCACCCGCGGGAGGAATTGTCGGGGTCGGGTGCGCTGCCAACTAGGTGGCGGTGAAGGCGGGGGACACCGACGGACCGGACCCGGGCGGCAAAGGCTGGCTCTGGGGACATGGAACGTGACCTCGCTGGGGGGGAAGGAGCCGGAGCTTGTGAGGGAGGTGGAGCGATACCAATTACACCTGGTGGGGCTAACCTCCATGCACAGCACCGGCGCCGGAACCAAACTCCTGGATAGGGGTTGGACCCTGTTCTTCTCCGGAGTTGCTCACGGTATGAGGCGTAAGGCAGGTGTGGCTATACTAGCTAGCCCCCAGCTGAGCGCCTCTGTGCTGGAGTTCACCCCAGTGGACGAGAGGGTCGCCTCCCTGCGCCTTAGGACTGTGGGGGGGGGGACTCTGACTGTGGTTTGTGCTTATGCACCGAACAGCAGTTCAGAGTACTCAGCCTTCCTGCAGACCCTGAGTGGAGTCCTTTTGGGGGCTCCTGCACGGGACTCCAGTGTCCTACTGGGGGACTTCAATGCACACGTAGGCAATGATGGAGAAACTTGGAGGGGCGTGATTGGGAGGCATGGCCACCACGATCTGAACCCGAGTGGTGTTTTGTTGTTGGACTTCTGTGCTAGTCACGGTTTGTCCATAACAAACACCATGTTCGAACACAAGGATGCCCACAAGTACACCTGGCATCAGAACACCTTAGGCCGAAGGTCGATGATCGATTTCGTTATCGTATCATCTGATCTGAGGCCATGCGTTTTGGACACTCGGGTAAAGAGAGGGGCAAAGCTGTCCACTGATCACCATCTGGTGGTGAGCTGGTTTCGATGGCGGGGGAAACTTCTGGACAGACCTGGAAAACCCAAGCGTGTAGTGAGGGTGAACTGGGAACGTCTGGAGGAAGAGCCTGTCCGGAGAGATTTCAATTGCCACCTCCGGCGGAGCTTCTCAGGCATCCCTGTGGAGGTTGGGGACATCGAGCATGAGTGGTCGGTGTTCAAAGCCTCCATTGCTGAAGCTGCGGCTGGGAGCTGTGGCCTGAGGGCCATAGGTACCTCAAGGGGCGGTAACCCTCGGACACCGTGGTGGACAGCGGTGGTGAGGGAAGCCGTCCGACTGAAGAAGGAGGCCTTCCGGGTTATGTTAGCCCGGGAGACCCCAGAAACAGTTGCAGGGTATCGACTGGCCCGGAGGGCTGCGGCTTCGGCCGTGACCAAGGCAAAGCAGCGGGTGTGGGAGGAGTTCGGAGAAACCATGGAGAAGGACTTTCGGTCGGCACCAAAGTGTTTCTGGAAGACCATCAGACACCTCAGGAAGGGAAAGCGGGGGACCATCCAAGCTGTATACAGCAAGGAGGGGACACTGCTGACCTCAACTGAGGAGGTTGTTGAGCGTTAGAAGGAGCACTTTGAGGAACTCCTGAACCCGACTAATCCACCCTCTACGATCGAGGCAGAGCCGGAAGATGATGGGGGGTCGTCAATGTCCTTGGAGGAGGTCACTGAGGTAGTCAAACAACTCCACAGTGGCAGAGCCCCAGGGACTGATGAGATCCGTCCAGAAATGCTGAAGGCGCTGGGTGTAGAGGGGCTGTCTTGGTTGACACGCCTCTGTAACATTGCGTGGAAGTCTGGGTCAGTGCCGAAGGAGTGGCAGACTGGGGTGCTGGTCCCAATATTCAAAAAAGGGGACCAGAGGGTGTGTGCGAATTATAGAGGCATCACATTACTCAGCCTCCCAGGGAAAGTTTACTCCAAGGTGCTGGAAAGGAGGGTCCGGCCGATAGTCGAACCTCAGATCGAAGAGGAACAATGCGGATTTCGTCCTGGTCGTGGAACTACCGACCAGCTCTTCACTCTCGCAAGGATCTTGGAGGGGGCTTGGGAGTTTGCCCAACCTGTCTACATGTGTTTTGTGGACTTGGAGAAGGCTTACGACCGGGTCCCCCGAGAGGTCTTGTGGAGGGTTATGCGGGAGTATGGGGTGAGGGGGTCCCTACTTAGGGCCATCCAATCCCTGTACACCCAGAGCGAGAGCTGTGTCCGGGTCCTCGGCAGTAAGTCGTCTTCCTTTCCGGTGGGTGTTGGCCTCCGCCAGGGCTGCGCTTTGTCACCAATCCTGTTTGTGATTTTCATGGACAGGATATCGAGGCGTAGCCGGGGGGAGTTGGGTTTGCAGTTCGGTGAGCTGGGGATCACGTCACTGCTTTTTGCAGATGATGTGGTCCTGATGGCATCAGCTGCCTGCGACCTCCAGCACTCTCTGGATAGGTTCGCAACTGAGTGTGAAGCGGCTGGGATGAGAATAAGCACTTCTAAATCTGAGGCCATGGTTCTCAGCAGGAAACCGGTGGCCTGTCCGCTCCGAGTAGGAAATTAGTCCTTACCCCAAGTGAAGGAGTTCAAGTATCTGGGGGTCTTGTTCACGAGTGAGGGAACCATGGAGAGGGAGTTTGGCCGGAGAATCGGAGCAGCTGGTGCGGTTCTGCAGTCGCTTTACCGCACTGTTGTGACGAAAAGAGAGCTGAGCCAAAAGGCAAAGCTCTCGATCTACCGGTCTATCTTCGTCCCCACCCTCACCTATGGTCATGAAGGATGGGTCATGACCAAAAGAACGAGATCACGGATACGAGCGGCCGAAATGAGTTTTCTCCGGAGGGTGGCTGGGGTCTCCCTGAGAGATCGGGTGAGAAGTTCAGTCATCCGGGAGAGACTCGGAGTAGAGCCGCTGCTCCTTTGCGTCGAAAGGAGCCAGTTGAGGTGGTTCGGGCATCTAGTGAGGATGCCTCCTGGGCGCCTCCCTAGGGAGGTGTTCCAGGCGTGTCCGGCTGGGAGGAGGCCGCAGGGTAGACCCAGGACTAGGTGGCGGGACTACATCTCCGCACTGGCCTGTGAGCGGCTAAAGATTCCCCAGGCAGAGCTGGTTGATGCTGCTAGGGAAAGGGATGTCTGGGGCCCCCTGCTGGAGCTGCTGCCTCCGCGACCCGACCCTGGATAAGCGGATGAAGATGATGATGATGATGATGATCTCTGAAGTAAGCTGCAAATTCCTCACATTTGGAGGTAGAGAGAAGGTTATCTGGTGTTTTTACGGCAGGGTTTATTAGGCTATCAATTGTTGAGAAGAGCACTCTTGAATTATTGCGGTTGATAGATATGAATTTTGAGAAGTGGTCTTTCCTTGCATTTCTTATTGCTTTATCAAAGGCAGCGAGATGTTCTTTGAGAATATCATGGTGGACCTGTAGCTTGGTCTTTTTCCATATACGCTCAGATCTTCTGCAGGTTCTCTTTAGTTGATTTGTTTCCTCATTTCGCCATGGAGCTTTATGATTGGCTGTGATCTTTTTCCGTTTAATAGGTGCTACAGAATCCAAGGCTGCCCCTACTCTGGTGTTAAAGGCGGATGCTAAGTCTTCAATAGTGCCTGACGGCCCCACTTCTGGAGTTGATAAATTGTTTGTGATCATTATTTCTCTAAAACTATGGGATACTGCGGAGGTTAGATAACGTTTCTTGATAAAGCGCTAGTACTACTTTTGACTTTAGGAACCAATGCAGTGAAGAAGATACAGAAATGGTCAGAGAGAGCGAGGTCACTAATAGAGGAGACAGTGATAGTCAGGCCCTTAGTAATCACTAGATCAAGGGTGTCATAATAAGGCTAGTTAGCTACGGGGCTCAAGTGCACGACACAGGAGGCAGGAAGCTCTTTGCCCAGCAGGGCGTTTATTGCTGGAGCTGGGAGGGAAGGTAGTGCCCGGATGGCTCAGGTTGGGAGCCTGGCAGGCTGGAGGTTGAGGCCGGTTGGAGCAGCTGCAGTGGGTGGCGGGCAGAGTGATGGGCAGGCAAGCCGGATCACAGCACACCTGGTCGTTCTGTAGGGAACACGGAGAAACGAGTAAGCCTTGGGGTGCGGTGGTCCAGAGAGCACACAAACACACATATATATAAGCAGAAATACTTTGTTTAACAACTACGATACTTGCCAGGCGTTTCTTAGGGAAGATCTGGCGATGAATGGCTGGAGAAACCGGCATCTTGTAGGTAGAGGGGGTTCATGAGAAGGTGGCAGCAGGTGTGCAGTGATCCGGCCATAAGCTCATTCGCCCATCAGCTCAACTCATTTCAGCTGTCGTTGGAGCGCCCTCAGTGCCCGTGCCGAGCTGCAGGGGGCGTGTGAGGTAGGCACAGAGGTGGAGGGTTGTGGAGAGGCGGAGGAGGGGGGCGTGTGTGGAGGTGAAACCGTAACAATGGACAGGAGTTCTGAATATTCGGTAGAGAAGGCAGGGCATTGTTTAGGAGGCCTATACACGGTTACTGCCAGAACTGGGGGCTGGCATTTTAAGAACATAGCGTGGTATTCAAAAGAGGTAAAATCATCAAAGGAGATGATCCTGCAGCTGAGGGCATCTGTATATAACATAGGTATTTTAGGAGCACTGTACTGTATCGTATTGATAGCAGTAGCCAGTGCACTGTGGCATCTTGTAAAACTGAAGTTACTATGTGTAGGAGTACTGTACATGATAGCAGTAGCCAGTGCACTGTGACATATTGTAGCCTACCTTTTAGCCATATTATCATCATATTGCTCAAATGTAACATGCTCCATCAAGTTAATAGCCAAGTTGAAATGAAATTACACCTATTAGGGGACTGAGGGTATGCAGTGTATGCTGCCCGTGACAGAAATCATCAGCATTAGCCTACTATGTTCCCTGTACGCTCCAGATAGCCCACTTCACCATCTATGTTCAAGGGAGCCAAAGCGTAAAATGACGCTCTCTACTGGTTGGGTTCACACAACCGCCCCATCTTTTGCATAGGGAGAAAAACTTGAAATAATTATAAATCGATATCAATGGATTGACAAAGCCATAAACTAGGCTACTAACAATATCAAATTCCGCCGCAATAATGTGCGGTTTCTCAAAGGTACTTTTTATTTCTTTAATTTAGGTCTACGTTGTAGTTATTTTACAGAGAGAACTACAACGATCCCTCTATTGTATTTTAGATTGCTATTCTTGCACTTTGCCTTCAGCACTAGATTATGCTCTTAGTCACTTGTTTTAGAAAGGAGATGCACTTGTGAGTTCCGGCAAGTAGCCTAGTAGGCTAGTAGCCTACATTGGCTTTTCCTACGTTAAATGCAATTATTGTTAGTTGCTTTGGATAAACGCGTCTGCTAAATTACTGTAATACAATGAGATCTAGGCTACGGATCCGGGCATCTGTCGCGTTTTGAGAACTTCACTGGAGAGTGCAGCTGATCAGAGCACTATGTTGGTGTGCTTCGTAAACATGAGTCAATTGCTCTTGAATTATCTGTATGCCGAGATGAATCCAGTGATGTCCACCTCTTGAAATTTGGTCAAATTTACTGACCGCTAGATCAGTGAAACCCGGGGCTGCCAAGTCTCAGACACGCATTGCAGCCTATTCTCACGCTCACTCGCCACGCTTCACAATTCTCACTCGGAGAAATGACCAACCTCAAAATAGCCTACTACCAATTCAATGGCTATGGGACTCTTTTTTATTATTATTACTTGAACAAACTCTAATCTCGCCTCTCGGTCGTCCTTCGCGCTCAAAGAACGCTACCCAAATCTACCTATCGGGGAGGAGAGAGGGAGCCGTCCCGGTGGGGGGAGAGGGGGGTTGGTGCTTGTGACTACACTTAGTGAACGCTTTGCTTAGCAACCACTCGCAGCAACCTCGCCTTTTTATTAATTACACCCGTGTTTACCTAATCAATCAATCAATCAATCAATCAAAGCTTTATTTATATAGCGCATTTCATACCCAGAGGCAACACAATGCGCTTTACAGAGAACAAGGGAGGTGGGCAGACATCCCACCCCTACATATTCCAGAGGGAAGCAAAAAAACTGTAATCACCCGATGTAGTAATGTAGTAATGTAGATATCCTATTTCAAAAATGCACTCATCAGTCCGACTCCAACACTTCCACACCCCTATCAAGACCACTAGAGGGCGCCTCGCCACGTTACATCTCCCATTGCTTTTATGATGTCATAGTAGACGTTGCTGACGCAGACACTTAAACAGTCAGTGATCCATTCCACCTCATCAGAGTAGCTAGTGACTTCTGGAACCAACACACTGACTTAGAGAAAACAAGTAAGTCCATAATGGGGATAAACTTTAGAGTAAGAATTTTCTACAATTATTCTGTATTAATTCTTTGACAAAAACACCCCCAATTGAAGACAGAATAGAGTACATATTGCTCTCTGAGCTTTGTTTAACCAAGTTGTCATATAAATGATGTGTTGATACTGGTTGATTAGAGGACTAGCAGTGATGGCTCTGGGTAATATGAGTGCCTGGGTGAACCTCCTCTTCATCAGTGATCTGGTGAATAACCAGTTGCTTTATAGGACTTCAGTCAGACTGGGTCAGATAAATATAATAATAATAATAATAATAATAATACTTGATTCTTTTGGTTTCTGTTTGGTAAAGTGTTATCCAGCTAGGCCTACCGTGCTGTGTTGGAAAGTCCTGTATATCTAAATATAGGCCTAATGTGCTGCTAGGTATAGGTCTATTGTGCTGTATTGTAAAGTACTTGTATACAGTAGCTACAGTAGGTATATGACTACTGTTGTATGTTGTAAAGTGCTGTACAGCTAGGTATAGACCTACTGTCCTGTGTTGTAAAGAGCTGTATAGCTACAGTATGCTCGCTGTCATATGAAGTGGTATCAATCAATCAATCAATCAAAGCTGTATTTGTATAGCGCATTTCATACCCAGTGTTAGGGTTTTGATGGAGGACCCAAGAGCAGACACGATTGGGGTGAAAGCCCGTAGGCACGTTTATTGAGATCCGGGGAGAGGCAGGCAGTAACGTGGTCCGTAGACAGGCGTGGGTCAGGCGGGGACGTGGTAGTCGTACAGGCGATGGTCAGGCAGGAGCGTGGTAGTCATACAGGCGATGGTCAGGCAGGAGCGGGGTTGTCGTACAGGCGTGGGTCAGGCCGGAGCAGGGTTGTCGTACAGGCGTGGGTCAGGCAGGAGCGGGGTTGTCGTACAGGCGTGGGTCAGGCAGGAGCGGGGTAATCGTACAGGTGTGGGTCAGGCAGGAGCAGGGTAATCGTACAGGCGTGGGTCAGGCAGGAACTGGATACTGGGAAGACAGGGAGAACAGGGTAAGGCAAGGTTCAAAAACAGACGAGGCAGGGAGCTAGAGACGTGTACCCACTAGGTTGGTTGGTCAACGATCTGGCACAGAGGGCTGTGTGGACCGGCTTCTTATCCTGCTGGCGATTGGCTGATCAGGACCAGGTGCGTTGATTGGCTGATCAGAACCAGGTGCGTTGAGGTGTGGAGGAGAGGCAATCAAGGTGACGCACGGCAGGTGTGGATCGGGGGCGTGTCTGGTTTGTGACCGCAGACGTGCTCGCAGTTCCCGCTGCAGGCTCTGGGAGGTGCTGGGGGAAACGGAGTCCGGCACTGGAGAGACAGGGACAGGCTGGGGACCAGCGTCAGAACCGGGGCTCGGGCCGGGGTCAGGGGGCTGAGGAGGTGGACGAGGCTGACGCGGCGGTGCCGTGACACAGAGGCAACACAATGCGCTTTACAGAGAACAAGGGAGGTGGGGATACATCCCATCCCTACATATTCCAGAGGGAAGCAAAAAGTGAGCTGTACAAATTCTTCCCTGACCCCTCTCAACAAGGAAATCGAGCAAGCTCCTGGAGTATGTTTGTCTACCGGCTAAGAACATTTATAAAGCAATAAATTACATTAAAATACATTTTCAGAGTAAGAGAGGCTAAAAACATAATAGGAGAGACATGGCAAACACTGGTGTATGTCTGTGTGTGCGTGAATGTGCCTGGGCCCAGATAGAGGCAGGGGTTGGGGTAGAGAGGGGGTAGGAAAAGCATACGGACCCGGGTTAGGGTGAGGGGAAGGGGGACTGGGCCCAGGTCCAGGCCTAAGCCGGATGTGGACTGATGTGTGTACGTGTGTGTGTGTGTTAACTAAATACTACGACATCCACAGCTGACACGGGGGTATCTATCGGACTCAGGGTGGTGTGCGGGTGACAGTGGGGCATCCACTGGACCTGGTTAGAAGGTAGGAGGGAGAGAGAGAGGCACTAGGGGAGACAGAAAACGGTTAGTAGCATGCTGAGCCTTTGAAGCAACACAGATAAAAGAACAGAACAAGCCTGTTTCAGGGCAACCAGCTTCTGTACACAACTTGATATACATAGAGTGCATAGCAGGATATACACCAATGTATACAGAGGATTCACAGGTAGGTTTGAGGCTGCCTTTCTGTGTCTCAAGGTCCTGGCTAGTGATTGTAGGCTAGGCCAAAAAGGTACGTCTTGAGATCTTGCTTGAAGACCTCTGTTGTTTCGACCCTTCTTAGGCACTCCGGCAGGGTGTTCCAGAGGTTGGGGGCATAGAAACTAAAAGCTGCCTCTCCGTCTTTCTTGGTCCTGGCTTTTGGGACTGTTACGAGTTCAGTACCTGAGGATCTGAGTGGTCTGTTGGGCATGTACCTGACAAGCATTTCTGAAATGTTTTCTGGTGCGTGACTGTGGAGAGATTTATAGACTAGTAATAGTATTTTAAAGTCTATTCTAGAGTTGACAGGTAACCAGTGTAGTGATTTAAAGGCTGGTGTGATGTGTGCCCTGCGTCTAGTCTTAGTGAGGACTCGTGCTGCAGCATTCTGTATCATTTGTAGCTTAGAGATTGCTTTCTTTGGTAGGCCTGATAGTAGAGCATTGCAGTAGTCCAGCCTGCTTGTGATGAAAGTATGCATTAGTCTTTCGGTGTCAGCCTGAGAGAGAAAGGGTTGCACCATGGCAATGTTCCTTAAGTGGTAAAAAGATGTCTTTGTAATATTCATGATGTGGTTTTCGAAATTAAGATCTGAGTCAAGTATGACACCTGGGTTTTTAGCCTGGCATTTGGTGTCAATTTCCAGAGTTTTTAAATGTGCAGATAGTTTCTCTCTTTCAGCTTTTTCTCCAATGATCGGTACTTCTGTTTTGTCCTGGTTTAGTTGGAGGAAATGATGTGACATGCATACATTTATATCCGTAATACACATGACAAGGCAGTCAATCAAGCTGTAGTTACTGGGTGTTACAGAAATATAGAGTTGGGTATCATCTGCGTAGCTATGGTAGCTAATGTTGTGCCTCCGGATGACACTGCCAAGGGGCACCATGTACAGGCTGAAGAGTAGAGGTCCTAGGATCGATCCTTGGGGCACCCCACAGGTCATAGGGATCTTTCCTGAGCTATGGTCACCGAGGGCAACGAAGAAATCACGACCGGTTAGATAGGTCCTAAGCCAATTAAGGACTGGACCGGAGAGGCCAACCCACTTCTCCAGTCTTTTGATGAGGATTGCATAATCTATAGTATCAAAGGCTGCACTCAGGTCCAGGAGGATGAGAACAGAGAGCTCTTTGGAGTCAGCATTAATTCTGAGGTCATTTACAACTTTGACTAATGCCGTCTCTGTGCTATGATGGGCGCGAAAGCCGGACTGGAAAAGGTCAAGCGTAGAACTTGTAGCTAGGAAATCATTAATCTGTTTGAAAATCATTAATCTGTTTGAAAACAATAGTTTCCAGAATTGTACTCAAAAAGGGAAGGTTGGAGATTGGTCTAAAATTGCTAAGAACTGAAGTGTCTAAGTTGTTTTTCTTCAGCACGGGTCTCACCAAAGCAGTTTTAAGTATTGGTGAGAAGACACCTGTAGATAGGGAGTCATTAACAATGGCTAAAATGTCATAGGATACAGAGTCAAAAATTGTTTTGAAAAAATCAGTGTGGATGGGGTCCAGCAGGCTTGTGGAGGATTTGAGTTTGGATACTACTTTTCTCAACATTTCTGTGTCCACCAGTGTAAACAAGCTCATATGTCCATTACATGGAGGAAGAGGATCTGTGAACAGGATGCATGGCCTTTCCTGGGTGACTTTCCTCCTAATATTCATAATCTTATCTCTGAAGTAAGCTGCAAATTCCTCACATTTGGAGGTAGAGAGCAGGTTATCTGGTGTCCATTACATGGAAGAAGAGTGTCAGGGGCCGGAACGCGGACCCTGGACCCGTGTAGTGAGACCCCCGGACAGAACAGGCAGACAGAGGGGAGTGGTTGGCACTTGGCCGTTTAATAAATAATAAAATGGGGAGAACTGGTGCCACAACAAAATGGGGGAGGTGCAAACCAATGGGGGGTATGTATGGATGCGTGTGTGTGGTATGTACATGAGATGGGGAAACAAAGAGGGGTGTGTGGGTGCGGTGTGTGTGGTATGGGTATCAGCCGGAATGTGTTTGTGAATGTGCTGCGAGGCCCTACGAGAGGTGGCGGGAAGGGTCCGGGAACTCTGGCGGTCTCTGGTGGTGAGAGGAGGCGGAGCGGCGGCAGGCCCGCGGAGCGAGGGAGGTCCAGGAGGCGTCGACCTCCACGAGGAACTGACGGTCGGGGTCGGGCAGAGAGAGCACCGGAGCCGTCGTGAACCGCTCTTTCAGGGCCGAGAAGGCGGTCTCCGCCTCCGGGGACCAGGAGAAGGGGCGGAGAGTGGAGGTCAGTGCCGTGAGGGGGGCAGCGACCCGGCTGAAGCCTCGGATGAACCGGCGGTAAAAGTTGGCAAAACCGAGAAACCGCCGGAGCTGAGTGCGGTCAGCGGGTCGCGCCCACTCCTCGACCGCACGCACCTTTTTGGGGTCAGCGCGCACCTGCCCCTTCTCCACGATGTGACCCAGGTACTCCACGGAGGCGGCGTGGAACACGCACTTCTCGGCCTTCACGAAGAGCCGGTTCTCCAGCAGCCGTTGCAGGACCAGGCGGACATGCCGGCGGTGCTCCACCTCGGAACGGGAGAACACAAGGATGTCGTCAAGGTATACCACCACAAAGGTATTGAGCATGTCCCTGAGCACATCATTGACCAGAGCCTGGAAGACGGCCGGGGCGTTGGTGAGGCCAAAGGGCATGACGAGGTACTCGAAATGCCCTAGGTGGGTGTTAAAGGCCGTCTTCCACTCATCCCCCTCCCTAACCCGCACCAGGTGGTAAGCATTCCTAAGGTCGAGCTTGGTGAACACAGTGGCGTGCGAGAGTGGCTCGAATGTGGAGTTAAGTAAGGGGAGTGGATACTTGTTTTTGATAGTGATGTCGTTTAGGGCGCGGAAATCAATACAGGGCCTCAGGCTGCCATCCTTCTTTTTCACAAAAAAGAAGCCCGCCGCGACCGGGGAAGACGATGGTCTTACGATGCCTGAGGCTAGGGACTCAGCGATATAGCTGCGCATAGCCTCCTTCTCAGGGACGGACAGGTTATATAACCTGCCGACAGGTAGGGGGGCCCCCGGGAGGAGGTCTATGGCGCAGTCATATGGCCGGTGAGGGGGAAGTGAAAGCGCGCTCTCCTTGCTAAACACGGCTGCCAAATCGTGATAGCAGGAGGGCACGCCCGTGAGAACCGGGGCCGCAGGCACAGAACCGGAACCGCTGGGCGGAGAGGGGGCAGAGCGAAGGCAGTTGGCGTGGCAGGCCACGCCCCACCCCAAGATCCGCCCAGAGGCCCAGGATACATGAGGTTCGTGCCTGGCAAACCAGGGTCGGCCCAACACCAGGGGTGAAGTGGGAGCGTGCGTAACCATAAACCTAATCTGTTCACTGTGATTACCGGATATGGTGAGGGTGAGGGAGGTCGTGGTGTGTGTAATGCGCCCCAGGGAGTGCCCGTCTAGTGCCTGAGCCGTGAGAGGGCGCTCGAGGGGAACGAGAGGGATGCCTGCTTGGCGAGCCAAGGTGACATCAATCAGGCTCTCGTCCGCCCCCGAGTCGAGTAACGCACCAACAGAGAGAGAGTCCTTACCCCAAGTGAGTGTAACCGGAAACAGATGGCTTGGCTCTTGTGCACCCCGTGGGAGGTTGATAAGGCTCACTAGTACTCCCTTACCTAGTGAGCCTGGTCTTTTGGCCGCGTGGGACATGCTCGGATCTGATGTCCTGGTCTCCCGCAGTAGAGGCACAGGCGGTCCCGCATCCTCTGCTCCCGCTCCTCCTGGGACAGCCGGGACCGGCCCAGCTGCATGGGCTCCTCCTCCTCACGCGAGGTGGAGGAGAAATGACCCGGAGACGCGGCGAGAGGAGGGGGGGCGCTCTCCCGACGACCGCTGCTGCTGCTGCCACTGGGTGAGCCTCCGGGAGGGGGTCTGGGGGTCCCCCCAGAGCGCTGGGCGCGCTCCACGCGGCGTTCCCAGAGCCGCTCATCCATAAGCAGCGCAAGGGAGACCAGTGCAGCGAAAGAGGTAGGCCGGTCCCGGATGATGAGGTCCTTGATGGCCTCGCTCAGGCCCCTCCTATACGCGCTCCGGAGTGCGGTGTCGTCCCATGCGCTGTCCGCTGCCAGGATGCGGAACTCCAGAGTGTAATCTGCCACCGACCGAGTCCCCTGGGCAATGGTGTGGAGGCGGCTGGCAGCATCCGGCCCATCGGCGGGGTGGTCAAACACCAGGCGGAACTCAGTGATGAACGCCTGGTAGTCCACCGAGAGCCGGGAGCCACTGCCAGCCGCCGCAATGGCCCAGCGGAGGGCCCGGTCGGTGAGCAGAGACATCACGAGGGCAATCCTGGCCTCCCCAGAACCGTAGCGGGAGGGCTGGTGGCGGAACAGGAGCTCGCACTGGCCGAGGAACCCCCGACACAGCTCGAACTCCCCTCCGAACGGCCTGGGGCAGGGAAGGTTGGGTTCGCAGCGGGGATCAGGGGGAGTGGCCTGAGCGTGAGGGGGAGCCGCGGGACTGGGCTCGGGGCGGTCAGCCACGGGAGGGGAACCGTCAGCCGCTGGAGGCGTGGGGAAGGCGAGCGGCTGGTTGACCGACCGGGCGAGGGCGGCCACTTGGCCGGCGAGGGAGGCTAGGGCCTCCGTGGTGGCCCTGGAGGACCCACGGAGGGACCCAATCTCCCCGGTAACCTGGCTGAACGCCCTGGTTAGCTCCGCATTAAGGGAAGCCAGCTGGGTAGTGTGGGCGGAAACTACCGAGTGGATCAGCGGCGGTATGTGGGGAGGGGGCGGGGATCCGCCTGCCTGCCCAGGAGTCTCACTTGGGTCCGACATGGCTCAGACGTTCTGTCAGGGGCCGGAACGCGGACCCTGGACCCGTGTAGTGAGACCCCCGGACAGAACAGGCAGACAGAGGGGAGTGGTTGGCACTTGGCCGTTTAATAAATAATAAAATGGGGAGAACTGGTGCCACAACAAAATGGGGGAGGTGCAAACCAATGGGGGGTATGTATGGATGCGTGTGTGTGGTATGTACATGAGATGGGGAAACAAAGAGGGGTGTGTGGGTGCGGTGTGTGTGGTATGGGTATCAGCCAGAATGTGTTTGTGAATGTGCTGCGAGGCCCTACGAGAGGTGGCGGGAAGGGTCCGGGAACTCTGGCGGTCTCTGGTGGTGAGAGGAGGCGGAGCGGCGGCAGGCCCGCAGAGCGAGGGAGGTCCAGGAGGCGTGCGGGGAGCGGAGTCCGGGAGGGGAGAGTAGAGGGCAGGAAGCGAAATGGGAAACGCGGCGCGGAGGCCGGGAGGACGCGGGGGCCGGAGAGGCGCGAAGACGCTGGACCTTCCGGGGGGAACAAAAGAGGGAACACAACACAGGGAAAACAAATGGTTAGTCGAATAGTAATCTTCGGAAATAGGTCAGGGCGATAGCCGGCTCGTCTGATTACCCTATGAGGGCTAGAAACGTCTGAGCCCCGAGCGATGGTTCCAGCGTCCTCTTGTAGTGGCTCCGCTAACAGGCAACAGCTGCAACGAGTTGGTCGGTGATTGCTGCTGCTGCTGCCGGGCGGAGCCGGCCTCTCTGGCAAGGGGTGGAGTCCGCATCCTCGAAGCGTGCGCCTCACTGCCCCTACGACTCGACTCCCGGACTGGACCCAAAGACCGAGCCGGGCCCACAACAAAGAGGATCTGTGAACAGGATGCATGGCCTTTCCTGGGTGACTTTCCTCCTAATATTCATAATCTTATCTCTGAAGTAAGCTGCAAATTCCTCACATTTGGAGGTAGAGAGCAGGTTATCTGGTGTTTTTACGGCAGGGTTTATTAGGCTATCAATTGTTGAGAAGAGCACTCTTGAATTATTGCGGTTGATAGATATGAATTTTGAGAAGTGGTCTTTCCTTGCATTTCTTATTGCTTTATCAAAGGCAGCGAGATGTTCTTTGAGAATATCATGGTGGACCTGTAGCTTGGTCTTTCTCCATATACGCTCAGATCTTCTGCAGGTTCTCTTTAGTTGAATTGTTTCCTCATTTCGCCATGGAGCTTTATGATTGGCTGTGATCTTTTTCAGTTTAATAGGTGCTACAGAATCCAAGGCTGCCCCTACTCTGGTGTTAAAGGCGGATGCTAAGTCTTCAATAGTGCCTGACGGCCCCACTTCTGGAGTTGATAAATTGTTTGTGATCATTATTTCTCTAAAACTATCGGATACTGCGGAGGTAAGATAATGTTTCTTGATAAAGCGCTAGTACTACTTTTGACTTTAGGAACCAATGCAGTGAAGAAGATACAGAAATGGTCAGAGAGAGCGAGGTCACTAATAGAGACGACAGTGATAGTCAGGCCCTTAGTAATCACTAGATCAAGGGTGTCATAATTTGTATGGATGATGGACTGTTAAGGCTAGTTAGCTACGGGGCTCAAGTGCACGACACAGGAGGCAGGAAGCTCTTTGCCCAGCAGGGCGTTTATTGCTGGAGCTGGGAGGGAAGGTAGTGCCCGGATGGCTCAGGTTGGGAGCCTGGCAGGCTGGAGGTTGAGGCCGGTTGGAGCAGCTGCAGTGGGTGGCGGGCAGAGTGATGGGCAGGCAAGCCGGATCACAGCACACCTGGTCGTTCTGTAGGGAACACGGAGAGACGAGTAAGCCTTGAGGTGCGGTGGTCCAGAGAGCACACAAACACACATATATATAAGCAGAAATACTTTGTTTAACAACTACGATACTTGCCAGGCGTTTCTTAGGGAAGATCTGGCTATGAATGGCTGGAGAAACCGGCTTCTTGTAGGTAGAGGGGGTTCATGAGAAGGTGGCAGCAGGTGTGCAGTGATCCGGCCATAAGCTCATTCGCCCATCAGCTCAACTCATTTCAGCTGTCGTTGGAGCGCCCTCAGTGCCCGTGCCGAGCTGCAGGGGGCGTGTGAGGTAAGCACAGAGGTGGAGGGTTGTGGAGAGGCGGAGGAGGGGGGCGTGTGTGGAGGTGAAACCGTAACAATGGACAGGAGTTCTGAAAATTCGGTAGAGAAGACAGGGCATTGTTTAGGAGGCCTATACACTGTTACTGCCAGAACTGGGGGCTGGCATTTTAAGAACATAGCGTGGTATTCAAAAGAGGTAAAATCATCAAAGGAGATGATCCTGCAGCTGAGGGCATCTGTATATAACATAGGTATTTTAGGAGCACTGTACTGTATCGTATTGATAGCAGTAGCCAGTGCACTGTGGCATCTTGTAAAACTGAAGTTACTATGTTTAGGAGTACTGTACATGATAGCAGTAGCCAGTGCACTGTGACATATTGTAGCCTACCTTTTAGCCATATTATCATCATATTGCTCAAATGTAACATGCTCCATCAAGTTAATAGCCAAGTTGAAATGAAATAAGACCTATTAGGGGACTGAGGGTATGCAGTGTATGCTGCCCGTGACAGAAATCATCAGCATTAGCCTACTATGTTCCCTGTACGCTCCAGATAGCCCACTTCACCATCTATGTTCAAGGGAGCCAAAGCGTAAAACTACGCTCTCTACTGGTTGGGTTCACACAACCGCCCCATCTTTTGCATAGGGAGAAAAACTTGAAATAATTATAAATCGATATCAATGGATTGACAAAGCCATAAACTAGGCTACTAACAATATCAAATTCCGCCGCAATAATGTGCGGTTTCTCAAAGGTACTTTTTATTTCTTTAATTTAGGTCTACGTTGTAGTTATTTTACAGAGAGAACTACAACGATCCCTCTATTGTATTTTAGATTGCTATTCTTGCACTTTGCCTTCAGCACTAGATTATGCTCTTAGTCACTTGTTTTAGAAAGGAGATGCACTTGTGAGTTCCGGCAAGTAGCCTAGGCTAGTAGCCTACATTGGCTTTTCCTACGTTAAATTCAATTATTGTTAGTTGCTTTGGATAAACGCGTCTGCTAAATTACTGTAATACAATGAGATCTAGGCTACGGATCCGGGCATCTGTCCCTTTTTGAGAACTTCACTGGAGAGTGCAGCTGATCAGAGCACTATGTTGGTGTGCTTCGTAAACATGAGTCAATTGCTCTTGAATTATCTGTATGCCGAGATGAATCCAGTGATGTCCACCTCTTGAAATTTGGTCGAATTTACTGGCCGCTAGATCAGTGAAACCCGGGGCTGCCAGTCTCAGACACGCATTGCAGCCTATTCTCACGCTCACTCGCCACGCTTCACAATTCTCACTCGGAGAAATGACCAACCTCAAAATAGCCTACTACCAATTCAATGGCTATGGGACTCTTTTTTTATTATTACTTGAACGAACGCTAATCTCGCCTCTCGGTCGTCCTTCGCGCTCAAAGAACGCTCCCCAAATCTACCTATCGGGGAGGAGAGAGGGAGCCGTCCCGGTGGGGGGAGAGGGGGGTTGGTGCTTGTGACTACACTTAGTGAACGCTTTGCTTAGCAACCACTCGCAGCAACCTCGCCTTTTTAATAATTACACCCGTGTTTACCTAATGTAGATATCCTATTTCAAAAATGCACTCATCAGTCCGACTCCAACACATCCACACCCCTATCAAGACCACTAGAGGGCGCCTCGCCACGTTACATCTCCCATTGCTTTTATGATGTCATAGTAGACGTTGCTGACGCAGACACTTAAACAGTCAGTGATCCATTCCACCTCATCAGAGTAGCTAGTGACTTCTGGATCTGACACACTGACTTAGAGAAAACAAGTAAGTCCATAATGGGGATACACTTTAGAGTAAGAATTTTCTACAATTATTCTGTATTCATTCTTTGACAAAAACACCCCCAATTGAAGACAGAATAGAGTACATATTGCTCTCTGAGCTTTGTTTAACCAATTTGTCATATAAATGATGTGTTGATACTGGTTGATTAGAGGACTAGCAGTGATGGCTCTGGGTAATATGAGATCCTGGGTGAACCTCCTCTTCATCAGTGATCTGGTGAATAACCAGTTGCTTTATAGGACTTCAGTCAGACTGGGGCAGATAAATATAATAATAATAATAATAATACTTGATTCTTTTGGTTTCTGTTTGGTAAAGTGTTATCCAGCTAGGCCTACCGTGCTGTGTTGGAAAGTCCTGTATATCTAAATATAGGCCTAATGTGCTGCTAGGTATAGGTCTATTGTGCTGTATTGTAAAGTACTTGTATACAGTAGCTACAGTAGGTATATGACTACTGTTGTATGTTGTAAAGTGCTGTACAGCTAGGTATAGACCTACTGTCCTGTGTTGTAAAGAGCTGTATAGCTACAGTATGCTCGCTGTGATATGAAGTGGTATCAATCAATCAATCAATCAAAGCTGTATTTGTATAGCGCATTTCATACCCAGAGGCAACACAATGCGCTTTACAGAGAACAAGGGAGGTGGGGATACTGTACATCCCATCCCTACATATTCCAGAGGGAAGCAAAAAGTGAGCTGTACAAATTCTTCCCTGACCCCTCTCAACAAGGAAATCGAGCAAGCTCCTGGAGTATGTTTGTCTACCGGCTAAGAACATTTATAAAGCAATAAATTACATTAAATTACATTTTCAGAGTAAGAGAGGCTAAAAACATAATAGGAGAGACATGGCAAACACTGGTGTATGTCTGTGTGTGCATGAATGTGCCTGGGCCCAGATAGAGGCAGGGGTTGGGGTAGAGAGGGGGTAGGAAAAGGATACGGACCCGGGTTAGGGTGAGGGGAAGGGGGACTGGGCCCAGGTCCAGGCCTAAGCCGGATGTGGACTGATGTGTGTACGTGTGTGTGTGTGTGTTAACTAAATACTACGACATCCACAGCTGACACGGGGGTATCTATCGGACTCAGGGTGGTGTGCGGGTGACAGTGGGGCATCCACTGGACCTGGTTAGAAGGTAGGAGGGAGAGAGAGAGGCACTAGGGGAGACAGAAAACGGTTAGTAGCATGCTGAGCCTTTGAAGCAACACATATCAGAACAGAACAAGCCTGTTTCAGGGCAACCAGCTTCTGTACACAACTTGATATACATAGAGTGCATAGCAGGATATACACCAATGTATACAGAGGATTCACAGGTAGGTTTGAGGCTGCCTTTCTGTGTCTCAAGGTCCTGGCTAGTGATTGTAGGTTAGGCCAAAAAGGTACGTCTTGAGATCTTGCTTGAAGACATCCGTTGTTTCGACCCTTCTTAGGCACTCCGGCAGGGTGTTCCAGAGGTTGGGGGCATAATAACTAAAAGCTGCCTCTCCGTCTTTCTTGGTCCTGGCTTTTGGGACAGTTACGAGTTCAGTACCTGAGGATCTGAGTGGTCTGTTGGGCATGTACCTGACAAGCATGTCTGAAATATATTCTGGTGAGTGACTGTGGAGAGATTTATAGACTAGTAATAGTATTTTAAAGTCTATTCTAGAGTTGACTGGTAACCAGTGTAGTGATTTTAACGCTGGTGTGATGTGTGCCCTTCGTCTAGTCTTAGTGAGGACTCTTGCTGCAGCATTCTGTATTATTCGTAGCTTAGAGATTGCTTTCTTTGGTAGGCCTGATAGTAGAGCATTGCAGTAGTCCAGCCTGCTTGTGATGAAAGCATGCATTAATCTTTCGGTGTCAGCCTGAGAGAGAAAGGGTTGCACCTTGGCAATGTTCCTTAGGTGGTAAAAGGATGTCTTTGTAATATTCTTCATGTGGTTTTCGAAATTAAGATCTGAGTCAAGTATGACACCTAAGTTTTTAGCCTGGCAATTGGTGTCAATTTCCAGAGTTTTTAGGTGTGCAGCTAGTTTCTCTATTTCAGCTTTTTCTCCAATGATCAGTACTTCTGTTTTGTCCTGGTTTAGTTGGAGGAAATTATGTGACATCCATACATTTATATCTGTAATACACTTGACAAGGCGGTCAACCAAGCTGTAGTTACTGGGTGTTACGGAAATATAAAGTTGAGTATCATCTGCGTAGCTATGGTAGCTAATATTGTGCCTCCTGATGACACTGCCAAGGGGCAGCATGTACAGGCTGAAGAGTAGAGGTCCTAGGATCGATCCTTGGGGCACCCCACAGGTCATAGGGATCTTTCTTGAGCTATATTCACCGAGGGCAATGAAGAAATCACGACCGGTTAGATAGGTCTTAAGCCAATTTAGGACTGGACCAGAGAGGCCAACCCACTTTTCCAGTCTTTCGATGAGGATTGCATGATCTATAGTATCAAAGGCTGCACTCAGGTCCAGGGGGACAAGAACAGAAAGTTCTTTGGAGTCAGCATTAATTCTGAGGTCATTTACAACTTTGACTAATGCCGTCTCTGTGCTATGGTGGGCACGGAAGCCGGACTGGAAAAGGTCAAGGGTACAACTTGTAGCTAGGAAATCATTAATCTGTGTGAAAACAATTTTTTCCAGAATTTTACTCAAAAAGGGAAGGTTGGAGATTGGTCTAAAATTGCTAAAAACTGAAGTGTCTAAGTTGTTTTTCTTCAGTACGGGTCTCACCAGAGCAGTTTTAAGTATTGGTGGGAAGACACCTGTAGAAAGGGAGTCATTAACAATGGATAAAATGTCATAGGATACAGAGTCAAAAATAGTTTTGAAAAAATCGGTGGGGATGGGATCCAGCAGGCATGTGGAGGTTTTGAGTTTGGATACTACTTTTCTCAACATTTCTGTGTCCATCAGTGTAAACAGGCTCATATGTCCATTACATGGAGGGAGAGGATCTGTGAATGGGATGCATGGCCTTTCCTGAGTGATATTCCTTCTAATATTCATAATCTTATCTCTGAAGTAAGCTGCAAATTCCTCACATTTGGAGGTAGAGAGCAGGTTATCAGGTGTTTTTACGGCAGGGTTTATTAGGCTATCAATTGTTGAGAAGAGCACTCTTGAATTATTTCGGTTGATAGATATCAATTTTGAGAAGTGGTCTTTCCTTGCATTTCTTATTGCTTTATTAAAAGCAGAGAGATGATCTTTGAGAATATCATGGTGGTCCTGTAGCTTGGTTTTTCGCCATATACGCTCAGAACTTCTGCAGGTTCTCTTTAGTTGATATGTTTCCTCATTTCGCCATGGGGCTTTATTATTGGTTGTGATCCTTTTCAGTTTAATAGGTGCTACAGAATCCAAGGCTGCCCCTACTCTGGTGTTAAAGGTGGTTGCCAAGTCTTCAATATGTCCTAAGGGCCCCACTTCTGGAGTTGATAAATTGTTTGTGGTCATTATTTCTCTAAAAATATCGGCTACTGCGGAGGTAAGATAACGTTTCTTTATAAAGCGCTCAGTATTACTTTTGACTTTAGGAACTAATGCAGTGAAGAAGATACAGAAATGGTCGGAGAGGGCGAGGTCACTAATAGAGGAAACAGTGATAGTCAGGCCCTTAGTAATCACTAGATCAAGGGTGTGGCCGCGGTTGTGAGTTGGCTCAGAGATATGTTGGGTAAAATCCATGGAGTTTAGGAGGTTGATAAAGTCCCTAGCTTTCGAGTCCGCCTCAGTGTCTACGTGTATGTTGAAATCTCCAATGATGATAATCTTATCATAATTTGTATGGATGATGGACAGGAGTTCTGAAAATTCTGTAGAGAAGGCAGGGCATTGTTTGGGAGGCCTATACACAGTTACTGCCAGAACTGGGGGCTGGCATTTTAGGACAATAGCGTGGTATTCAAAAGAGTCGAAATCATCAAAGGAGATGGTCCTGCAGCTGAGGGCATCTTTAGCTATGGTGGCTTTTCCTCCACCTTTTTTCCCACTTCTGATAGATTGAAAAAAGCTGTAGTTTGGAGGAGAGGCTTCAATGAGGGCTGCTGATCCATTTATATTTAGCCAGGTTTCAGTTAGGAACATACAGTCTAGTTTGCGTTCACATATAAGATCATTAATGAGAAAAGTTTTGCTTGGTAGGGACCTGACATTTAGAATCGCCATTGAAATAGCTTCCGGAAAAAAGGGCTGGCTCGCCTGACTAGTAGGCCTGGATGGTATATTCACTGGAACTGATATCAGGTTTTTTATATTAGATCCACCTGACTGTTTCATTATGGTACTAGGGGTGTGGTGGGAGATAATTTGCTGAATGGCATATTCAGGTGGGCAGAATTTGTTTATAAAAATATAGACGTCGCTGTGCCAGGTCTCAGTGAGGGGCAGGGAATCAAGGTCTATGGTGATGGGGCGCTGGTGAGATGGAGCTGGTGTAGCCCGACCCGCGGGTACAGGAGGTTTATGTTTGGCAGTAGGGTGGTTGAGACGGGTCGGGCTAACCCCACATCAGACGCCTGAAGATCTCAGCGTCAGGTCCATATTCATACTGAGCAGACGGGCACCTGACCTACTAGGATGAAGGCCGTCCCTGGCGAAGAGGTCCGAGCGGTTTAAGAAAGTGGTGAAATTATCTATGAAGGGAAGCTTCAACTGGCAGCAGTAGCCTTTCAGCCAGATGTGGAGCTGACGGATCCTACTATATTTGGCATCACCATATCGGGGGGAGGAGAACGGGCCAGAGATGATGCAGGTCTTTCCTGACGCCTGAGCAGTGGAGATCAGGTCCTTGAAATCCTCCTTCAGCCGCTCAGACTGCTGGAGCTTGATGTCATTTGTTCCGACATGGATGATAATGGATGAGGCCAGGGGATTTTCTGCGAGGAGTGATGGGACAACAGTCCTGATGTCCGAGACCTTAGCTCCTGGGAAGCAGCAGGTCTGGGCTTTCGGGACCACTACATGGCGCACCATGGAAGATCCGATGACGAGCACAGATGGGGGGGCGGGATCAGTGGCAGGCCCACTGGGCTTAGGGGACTCCCCTTGCTGCCTCACACCTGAAGGCCAAGTGGTAGAGGGTGGGGGCCGGGGGTCCCCTCGGTGGACTGGGCTATGCTTAGGCCGGGGAGCAGGCTTATTAGCCTGGCTATTTTGCCGCTCACCAACCAGAGAGGTGTGGGTGGGCTGCGGAGTATGGGTATGGTACTGAGTAGGGCAGGGTGTGAAATGAGCCCCAGTAGCAGAGAGCCTGGACGAGAAGCTGATGCTAGTATCCTTGGACCTCTTGGATACAGGCTCGGCCAATAAAGCAAAGCTATTCCTCAGTTGGAGGGTGTCGTCGTCGGAGGGTTGGGAGGGGACCCTGGAGGTTTCCCTTTCTCGTTTCCTCCTAACAGCGGTCCAAGGGGTGGGGCTTGAATGCTTGGGTCTGGCACTGAGTCTGGGCCAGGATTTCTCACTCAGGAGGAAACTAAAATCCACATCTCCACCCCCGGATGTCGCCGACGGTGGAACAGTGGGAGGCTGGACGTCGACATCTGGGTCGGGTCGCAGTGAGTCCAGGAGATCTTCGACTTGATGTATAGAGTGTAGAGTAGAGATCCTACCTTCCAACTCTGAGATTTTTTGGCTACGCTGGAGGCAACCCGAGCAGTTAGGGGCGGGAGGGTGTGGAGCCATCGCAAGACTCGTTAAAATAATTGCGGAATTAAAATAAGAGGATAAAACCGCCAATCTATTTGCTAAGAGCAGGGCTCAGCTGCTGGCTTGAGCAAAACAACGCTCAGCAAGCTGTAGGACCAACGAAAACCAGAGGACAATCAACCCAATCTACTTGCTAAAAGCAAGGTTCAGCTGCTGGCTTGTAAATCCCAGGACAATCAACCCAATCTACTTGCTAAAAGCAAGGTTCAGCTGCTGGCTTGTAAATCCCGCTCAGCAAACTGTAAACAAACAAAACCAGAAGACAACAAACTAAATCTACTTGCTAAAAGCAAGGCTCAGCTGCTGGCTTGTAAATCCCGCTCAGCAAACTGTGGAACGAACGAAAACCCGAGGACAACAACCTTAGTCTACTTGCTAACGCAAGGCTCAGCTGCTGGCTTGTAAATCCCGCTCAGCAAACTGTGGAACGAACGAAAACCAGAGGACAACAACCTTAGTCTACTTGCTAACGCAAGGCTCAGCTGCTGGCTTGTAAATCCCGCTCAGCAAACTGTGGAACGAACGAAAACCAAGACAACAGACCTCGAGATCCAGACGTCGGACTCTCAGGTACCACCAATATTAATGCGCGATTTTGAGAACGGAGGTATGGTATGCAGGTGGATAAAACTGGAAAAAAGCAATGAACCTGCGATGCTAGCGGGGAGAGGGAGTGCTATTTACGTAGTAATGCTAACGGGGAGGTAGGGCTATTTACTTAGCCTTGCTAGCAGGGGGAGTGGGGGCTGCTAACTAGCAGTGCTAGCCGGGAGAGTGGGGCTACTTACCTAGTAGTGCTGGTAATACTCACGCGATCTACTGGGAGCAAGGCACGGCCTCCGGTGTGAATTTGAATTTGAATTTATTTATTGAGGATAGCCCCTTGAGATGTATCATCTCATTTTCGAGGGGGTCCTATAACACAAATACAAACATTAAACAATGAATTACAGAATACATAAAACAACACAAATACACACGCACACTTAGCTCAACAACTCCAACCCACCCACACAGCCTAGTTACATCTTAACCACCACAACACACAACCGGCCCACGGAGCACAGAAGTGAGCCAGTAAGGTATGGATGGCAACAAGGCCACTCTCCACATCCGAAGACCACACGTAAATATTCAGGGGAAAGAACTACAATGACCAGAACAATAAAGTATTAATAACAGTCATGAAAATAATAACATAAAAATAATCAAATTAAGTACACAATAAACAGACACAGGAATTAAAAACATGAACAAGTTGATTTTAGCTGAGAAAGTAAAGATGATTTAAAGCGATGGTATGAAGTAATGGACCTAAGAGAGGGGGGAAGGTTATTCCAATCAGTAGGGGCTTTATATGCAAATGACCTACGACCTACTTCTTTAAAGATTCTAGGGACATAGAAACAGGGATTGTCTTCTAGCTTTAAGCGGCATCCAGTTAAGTGAGTCGTACATGAGACAGTGGTGTGTTCTATAGGGGCATCTAAGGACAAAGCAGCATAGGGAGTTAAACACTACATTCAAGGGCCTAAGGTAAGTGTCATTAGTGTTTTGATAAACTATATCAACATAATCAATAATGGGTAAAATAAGTTGAGAAATTAGTCTTTTCCTTATCTCCAGAGTAAAGCAGTTGATAGAACGGTAAAGTGAACCAAGACAACCATACACTATTTTTATAATATAATCAATATGGGGCTTAAAAGAGAGTTCAGGATCAACCCAGAGTCCGAGATATTTAAACAACTCCACTTTTTCACGGTGTGTTGGGTTGGTACTGGAAAGGCAGGGGACGGCTGTCCCCTGTTGGCTAATAGGCTATCCCAGTCAGGAGCTGGTTGGGGTTGGCTAACCGCGGCTAGCTGCGGCAGCGTAGCTGTTTGATCTAGACTTGGGGCTCGATGTCCAACCGTCGGATCCCAAAAAAATCGAGTTATTGTGTACCGCCAATGTTAGTGCGCAGTTTTAAACGCGGAGATATGGTATACAAGTGAGGAAAACTGTATAAAACAATACACTTTTCGAGGTGCATCCGCCCCTGGGCATCGACACAGGAGGAGCCATTGGAAAGAGAGCCCACGTGCGCTAGCTTGGCCATGGGGGGCGTGGGTGACAGGGCACAGCCCACCGGTGAACCCACTCTCACTGGTGGGCTTGGGTTTTTGGCCGAGCGGGGCAGGACGCACGGCCATGACCTGGTTGACCGCAGTAGAAACAGAGGCGCTCGCTCACACGGCGAGCGCGTTCAGCCTCGGAGAGTCGTGCGCCGCCCAACTGCATGGGCTCGTCCTCAGGGGCGGAGGCATGTGGCGTCGTGGTGCGCTGAGGGGAGAGCGCTTCATGACGTGGCGAGAGCTGAGAAGGCGGGTTAGGGGAACGCTGGCTGGGAAGCCTAGATGGAAAACCGGACGTGCGGCTTCTTTCCTTTCTACGCTCCCTCAGTCGGTGATCGATTTTGATAGCCAGGGAGATTAGGCTGTCAAGGGTAGTGGGCGTGTCCCTGACTAACTCGTCCTCGCACGGAAAGCGGTCTGTAAGGCGGTATCGTTCCACCCGCTATCCGCGGCTAGGATCCTGAACTCTATGGAGTACTCTGCCACGCTACGGCTACCTTGTTGGAAGTTCATTAAACGTGAGGCTGAGTCGTGACCAAGGGCGGGATGATCAAACACTTTTCTGAACTCCAAGCTGAATTCAGCGTAAGACCGGAGACAAGCCGCGTTAGCTTTCCAGGTGGCTTCAAACCAACTAAGGGGCGGACCGGTAAGTAGGCTAGACACGAAGGCTATCCTTTCGGCGTCCAGTGAATACATGCTAGGCTGGTGAATAAAGATAAAGTCACATTGCATTAGAAATGACCCACAACGAGCCAGATCACCGTCATACGGCTTGGGACTAGAGAGGTTAGGCTCACGTCGGGATGCAGTCACAGGGGCTGGGCTAGCTGCCAGGGCTCTGGGTGCAGGGCCCTCCCCCTGGGCTGCGGAGCCCGTGGATATGACCAATTGGCTAACCTGCTCGCTGAGGGTTTGCATGGTAGCGGCGATAGTGTGCAGGCTTTGCTCCGACTTGGTTACCTGGGCCGACAGGCCTTGCATATTGGCGTTGAGAGCCCGCATCGCTGTATCGGCGTCCCGGAGTAGAACGCTGTGTTGTCCCACGAGAATCCCTTGGGAGGTGACGGCCTGTCAGAGGCCTGTGTTGTCCGCTGGGTCCATGTTGGCCAGATCGTTCTGTTAGGGTTTTGATGGAGGACCCAAGAGCAGACACGATTGGGGTGAAAGCCCGTAGGCACGTTTATTGAGATCCGGGGAGAGGCAGGCAGTAACGTGGTCCGTAGACAGGCGTGGGTCAGGCGGGGACGTGGTAGTTGTACAGGTGATGGTCAGGCAGGAGCGTGGTAGTCGTACAGGCGATGGTCAGGCAGGAGCGGGGTTGTCGTACAGGCGTGGGTCAGGCAGGAGCAGGGTTGTCGTACAGGCGTGGGTCAGGCAGGAGCGGGGTAATCGTACAGGTGTGGGTCAGGCAGGAGCAGGGTAATCGTACAGGCGTGGGTCAGGCAGGAACTGGATACTGGGAAGACAGGGAGAACAGGGTAAGGCAAGGTTCAAAAACAGCGAGGCAGGGAGCTAGAGACGTGTACCCACTAGGTTGGTTGGTCAACGATCTGGCACAGAGGGCTGTGTGGACTGGCTTCTTATCCTGCTGGCGATTGGCTGATCAGGACCAGGTGCGTTGATTGGCTGATCAGGACCAGGTGCGTTGAGGTGTGGAGGAGAGGCAATCAAGGTGACGCACGGCAGGTGTGGATCGGGGGCGTGTCTGGCTTGTGACCGCAGACGTGCTCGCAGTTCCCGCTGCAGGCTCTGGGAGGTGCTGGGGGAAACGGAGTCCGGCACTGGAGAGACAGGGACAGGCTGGGGACCAGCGTCAGAACCGGGGCTCGGGCCGGGGTCAGGGGACTGAGGAGGTGGACGAGGCTGACGCGGCGGTGCCGTGACACAGAGGCAACACAATGCGCTTTACAGAGAACAAAGGAGGTGGGGATACATCCCATCCCTACATATTCCAGAGGGAAGCAAAAAGTGAGCTGTACAAATTCTTCCCTGACCCCTCTCAACAAGGAAATCGAGCAAGCTCCTGGAGTATGTTTGTCTACCGGCTAAGAACATTTATAAAGCAATAAATTACATTAAATTACATTTTCAGAGTAAGAGAGGCTAAAAACATAATAGGAGAGACATGGCAAACACTGGTGTATGTCTGTGTGTGCGTGAATGTGCCTGGGCCCAGATAGAGGCAGGGGTTGGGGTAGAGAGGGGGTAGGAAAAGCATACGGACCCGGGTTAGGGTGAGGGGAAGGGGGACTGGGCCCAGGTCCAGGCCTAAGCCGGATGTGGACTGATGTGTGTACGTGTGTGTGTGTGTGTTAACTAAATACTACGACATCCACAGCTGACACGGGGGTATCTATCGGACTCAGGGTGGTGTGCGGGTGACAGTGGGGCATCCACTGGACCTGGTTAGAAGGTAGGAGGGAGAGAGAGAGGCACTAGGGGAGACAGAAAACGGTTAGTAGCATGCTGAGCCTTTGAAGCAACACATATCAGAACAGAACAAGCCTGTTTCAGGGCAACCAGCTTCTGTACACAACTTGATATACATAGAGTGCATAGCAGGATATACACCAATGTATACAGAGGATTCACAGGTAGGTTTGAGGCTGTCTTTCTGTGTCTCAAGGTCCTGGCTAGTGATTGTAGGTTAGGCCAAAAAGGTACGTCTTGAGATCTTGCTTGAAGACCTCCGTTGTTTCGACCCTTCTTAGGCACTCCGGCAGGGTGTTCCAGAGGTTGGGGGCATAATAACTAAAAGCTGCCTCTCCGTCTTTCTTGGTCCTGGCTTTTGGGACAGTTACGAGTTCAGTACCTGAGGATCTGAGTGGTCTGTTGGGCATGTACCTGACAAGCATGTCTGAAATGTTTTCTGGTGCGTGACTGTGGAGAGGTTTATAGACTAGTAATAGTATTTTAAAGTCTATTCTAGAGTTGACAGGTAACCAGTGTAGTGATTTTAAGGCGGGTGTGATGTGTGCCCTGCGCCTAGTCTTAGTGAGGACTCGTGCTGCAGCATTCTGTATCATTTGTAGCTTAGAGATTGCTTTCTTTGGTAGGCCTTATAGTAGAGCATTGCAGTAGTCCAGCCTGCTTGTGATGAAAGTATGCATTAGTCTTCCGGTGTCAGCCTGAGAGAGAAAGGGTTGCACCATGGCAATGTTCCTTAAATGGTAAAAAGATGTCTTTGTAATATTCATGATGTGGTTTTCGAAATTAAGATCTGAGTCAAGTATGACACCTTGGTTTTTAGCCTGGCATTTGGTGTCAATTTCCAGAGTTTTTAAATGTGCAGATAGTTTCTCTCTTTCAGCTTTTTCTCCAATGATCAGTACTTCTGTTTTGTCCTGGTTTAGTTGGAGGGAATTATGTGACATCCATACATTTATTAATATCCGTAATATACTTGACAAGGCAGTCAATCAAGCTGTAGTTACTGGGTGTTACAGAAATATAGAGTTGGGTATCATCTGCGTAGCTATGGTAGCTAATGTTGTGCCTCCTGATGACACTGCCAAGGGGCACCATGTACAGGCTGAAGAGTAGAGGTCCTAGGATCGATCCTTGGGGCACCCCACAGGTCATAGGGATCTTTCCTGAGCTATGGTCACCGAGGGCAACAAAGAAATCACGACCGGTTATATAGGTCCTAAGCCAATTAAGGACCGGAGAGGCCAACCCACTTCTCCAGTCTTTTGATGAGGATTGCATAATCTATAGTATCAAAGGCTGCACTCAGGTCCAGGAGGATGAGAACAGAGAGCTCTTTGGAGTCAGCATTAATTCTGAGGTCATTTACAACTTTGACTAATGCCGTCTCTGTGCTATGATGGGCGCGAAAGCCGGACTGGAAAAGGTCAAGGGTAGAACTTGTAGCTAGGAAATCATTAATCTGTTTGAAAACAATCGTTTCCAGAATTTTACTCAAAAAGGGAAGGTTGGAGATTGGTCTTAAATTGCTAAGAACTGAAGTGTCTAAGTTGTTTTTCTTCAGCACGGGTCTCACCAAAGCAGTTTTAAGTATTGGTGGGAAGACACCTGTAGATAGGGAGTCATTAACAATGGCTAAAATGTCATAGGATACAGAGTCAAAAATTGTTTTGAAAAAATCAGTGGGGATGGGATCCAGCAGGCTTGTGGAGGATTTGAGTTTGGATACTACTTTTCTCAACATTTCTGTGTCCACCAGTGTAAACAAGCTCATATGTCCATTACATGGAGGAAGAGGATCTGTGAACAGGATGCATGGCCTTTCCTGGGTGACTTTCCTCCTAATATTCATAATCTTATCTCTGAAGTAAGCTGCAAATTCCTCACATTTGGAGGTAGAGAGCAGGTTATCTGGTGTTTTTACGGCAGGGTTTATTAGGCTATCAATTGTTGAGAAGAGCACTCTTGAATTATTGCGGTTGATAGATATGAATTTTGAGAAGTGGTCTTTCCTTGCATTTCTTATTGCTTTATCAAAGGCAGCGAGATGTTCTTTGAGAATATCATGGTGGACCTGTAGCTTGGTCTTTCTCCATATACGCTCAGATCTTCTGCAGGTTCTCTTTAGTTGATTTGTTTCCTCATTTCGCCATGGAGCTTTATGATTGGCTGTGATCTTTTTCAGTTTAATAGGTGCTACAGAATCCAAGGCTGCCCCTACTCTGGTGTTAAAGGCGGATGCTAAGTCTTCAATAGTGCCTGACGGCCCCACTTCTGGAGTTGATAAATTGTTTGTGATCATTATTTCTCTAAAACTATCGGATACTGCGGAGGTAAGATAACGTTTCTTGATAAAGCGCTAGTACTACTTTTGACTTTAGGAACCAATGCAGTGAAGAAGATACAGAAATGGTCAGAGAGAGCGAGGTCACTAATAGAGGAGACAGTGATAGTCAGGCCCTTAGTAATCACTAGATCAAGGGTGTCATAATTTGTATGGATGATGGACTGTTAAGGCTAGTTAGCTACGGGGCTCAAGTGCACGACACAGGAGGCAGGAAGCTCTTTGCCCAGCAGGGCGTTTATTGCTGGAGCTGGGAGGGAAGGTAGTGCCCGGATGGCTCAGGTTGGGAGCCTGGCAGGCTGGAGGTTGAGGCCGGTTGGAGCAGCTGCAGTGGGTGGCGGGCAGAGTGATGGGCAGGCAAGCCGGATCACAGCACACCTGGTCGTTCTGTAGGGAACACGGAGAGACGAGTAAGCCTTGAGGTGCGGTGGTCCAGAGAGCACACAAACACACATATATATAAGCAGAAATACTTTGTTTAACAACTACGATACTTGCCAGGCGTTTCTTAGGGAAGATCTGGCGATGAATGGCTGGAGAAACCGGCTTCTTGTAGGTAGAGGGGGTTGATGAGAAGGTGGCAGCAGGTGTGCAGTGATCCGGCCATAAGCTCATTCGCCCATCAGCTCAACTCATTTCAGCCGTCGTTGGAGCGCCCTCAGTGCCCGTGCCGAGCTGCAGGGGGCGTGTGAGGTAGGCACAGAGGTGGAGGGTTGTGGAGAGGCGGAGGAGGGGGGCGTGTGTGGAGGTGAAACCGTAACAATGGACAGGAGTTCTGAAAATTCGGTAGAGAAGGCAGGGCATTGTTTAGGAGGCCTATACACTGTTACTGCCAGAACTGGGGGCTGGCATTTTAAGAACATAGCGTGGTATTCAAAAGAGGTAAAATCATCAAAGGAGATGATCCTGCAGCTGAGGGCATCTGTATATAACATAGGTATTTTAGGAGCACTGTACTGTATCGTATTGATAGCAGTAGCCAGTGCACTGTGGCATCTTGTAAAACTGAAGTTACTATGTGTAGGAGTACTGTACATGATAGCAGTAGCCAGTGCACTGTGACATATTGTAGCCTACCTTTTAGCCATATTATCATCATATTGCTCAAATGTAACATGCTCCATCAAGTTAATAGCCAAGTTGAAATGAAATAAGACCTATTAGGGGACTGAGGGTATGCAGTGTATGCTGCCCGTGACAGAAATCATCAGCATTAGCCTACTATGTTCCCTGTACGCTCCAGATAGCCCACTTCACCATCTATGTTCAAGGGAGCCAAAGCGTAAAACTACGCTCTCTACTGGTTGGGTTCACAAAACCGCCCCATCTTTTGCATAGGGAGAAAAACTTGAAATAATTATAAATCGATATCAATGGATTGTGCGGCAGTGGCTAGTTGCAAAACTAGAATGGAGAAGTAAGACGCCTCCTTCCCTCCACTAGTCTGGGGGTCCACCTTGGGCAAGTGGTAGTACCCCCTAGCCCCCCTACCTGGGGTTACAGGAAAAAACGCTGATGACAGAACACCAAAAAGGAAGAGAGACCCGGCCCGGAGGAAGCCCGGGGCCCTTGTCTGGAGCCAGGCCCAGACGGAGGGCCCGCATGCGAGCGCCTGGTGGCCGGGCAGCCCGAATAAGCAACGTGGAAGCACCATCTCCTCCTCCATCGTCCCGTGGACCCACCACCCGCGGGAGGAATTGTCGGGGTCGGGTGTGCTGCCAACTAGGTGGCGGTGAAGGCGGGGGGCACCGACGGACCGGACCCGGGCGGCAAAGGCTGGCTCTGGGGACATGGAACGTGACCTCGCTGGGGGGGAAGGAGCTGGAGCTTGTGAGGGAGGTGGAGCGATACCAATTACACCTGGTGGGGCTAACCTCCACGCACAGCACCGGCACCGGAACCAAACTCCTGGATAGGGTTTGGACCCTGTTCTTCTCCGGAGTTGCTCACGGTATGAGGCGTAAGGCAGGTGTGGCTATACTAGCTAGCCCCCAGCTGAGCGCCTCTGTGCTGGAGTTCACCCCAGTGGACGAGAGGGTCGCCTCCCTGCGCCTTAGGACTGTGGGGGGGGGGGACTCTGACTGTGGTTTGTGCTTATGCACCGAACAGCAGTTCAGAGTACTCAGCCTTCCTGCAGACCCTGAGTGGAGTCCTTTTGTGGGCTCCTGCAGGGGACTCCAGTGTCCTACTGGGGGACTTCAATGCACACGTAGGCAATGATGGAGAAACTTGGAGGGGCGTGATTGGAAGGCATGGCCACCACGATCTGAACCCGAGTGGTGTTTTGTTGTTGGACTTCTGTGCTAGTCACGGTTTGTCCATAACAAACACCATGTTCGAACACAAGGATGCCCACAAGTACACCTGGCATCAGAACACCTTAGGCCGAAGGTCGATGATCGATTTCGTTATCGTATCATCTGATCTGAGGCCATGCGTTTTGGACACTCGGGTAAAGAGAGGGGCAGGGCTGTCCACTGATCACCATCTGGTGGTGAGCTGGTTTCGATGGCGGGGGAAACTTCTGGACAGACCTGGAAAACCCAAGCGTGTAGTGAGGGTGAACTGGGAACGTCTGGAGGAAGAGCCTGTCCGGAGAGATTTCAATTGCCACCTCCGGCGGAGCTTCTCAGGCATCCCTGTGGAGGTTGGGGACATCGAGCATGAGTGGTCGGTGTTCAAAGCCTCCATTGCTGAAGCTGCGGCTGGGAGCTGTGGCCTGAGGGCCATAGGTACCTCAAGGGGCGGTAACCCTCGGACACCGTGGTGGACAGCGGTGGTGAGGGAAGCCGTCCGACTGAAGAAGGAGGCCTTCCGGGTTATGTTAGCCCGGGAGACCCCAGAAACAGTTGCAGGGTATCGACTGGCCCGGAGGGCTGCGGCTTCGGCCGTGACCAAGGCAAAGCAGCGGGAGTGGGAGGAGTTCGGAGAAACCATGGAGAAGGACTTTCGGTCGGCACCAAAGTGTTTCTGGAAGACCATCAGACACCTCAGGAAGGGAAAGTGGGGGACCATCCAAGCTGTATACAGCAAGGGGACACTGCTGACCTCAACTGAGGAGGTTGTTGAGCGTTGGAAGGAGCACTTTGAGGAACTCCTGAACCCGACTAATCCACCCTCTACGATCGAGGCAGAGCCGGAAGATGATGGGGGGTCGTCAATGTCCTTGGAGGAGGTCACTGAGGTAGTCAAACAACTCCACAGTGGCAGAGCCCCAGGGACTGATGAGATCCGTCCAGAAATGCTGAAGGCGCTGGGTGTAGAGGGGCTGTCTTGGTTGACACGCCTCTGTAACATTGCGTGGAAGTCTGGGTCAGTGCCGAAGGAGTGGCAGACTGGGGTGGTGGTCCCAATATTCAAAAAAGGGGACCAGAGGGTGTGTGCGAATTATAGAGGCATCACATTACTCAGCCTCCCAGGGAAAGTTTAATCCAAGGTGCTGGAAAGGAGGGTCCGGCCAATAGCCGAACCTCAGATCGAAGAGGAACAATGCGGATTTCTTCCTGGTCGTGGAACTACCGACCAGCTCTTCACTCTCGCAAGGATCTTGGAGGGGGCTTGGGAGTTTGCCCAACCTGTCTACATGTGTTTTGTGGACTTGGAGAAGGCTTACGACCGGGTCCCTCGAGAGGTCTTGTGGAGGGTTATGCGGGAGTATGGGGTGAGGGGGTCCCTACTTAGGGCCATCCAATCCCTGTACACCCAGAGCGAGAGCTGTGTCCAGGTCCTCGGCAGTAAGTCGTCTTCCTTTCCGGTGGGTGTTGGCCTCCGCCAGGGCTGCGCTTTGTCACCAATCCTGTTTGTGATTTTCATGGACAGGATATTACATTACATTACATTACAGTCATTTAGCAGACGCTTTTATCCAAAGCGACTAACAATAATTGCATTTAACGTAGGAAGAGCCAATGTACTACTACTTGCCAGAACTCACAAGTGCATCTTCTTTCTAAAACAAACAAGTGACTAAGAGCATAATCTAGTGCTGAAGGCAAAGTGCAAGAATCACAATCTAAAGTACAGTGCAATATAATAAGTGCTTAGGTGGGAGGATTGTTGTAGTACTTCTTGAAGAGATGAGTTTTGAGCCTGCGACGAAAGATGGGCAGCGACTCTGCTGTCCTGACATCAGTGGGCAGCTCATTCCACCACTGCGGGGCCAGGACAGAGAAGAGCCGTGACCGTGTCGATCGACCGCAGGAGCCTCGGAGTGACGGGGCAACCAGTCGCCCTGAGGTAGCAGAGCGTAGTGGTCGGGAGGGGATGTAGGGTTTGACCATGGCCTGGAGGTAGGAGGGGGCTGTTCCTTTCATTGCCCTGTAGGTTAGCGCCAGAGTTTTAAACTGGATGCGAGCCGCTACAGGGAGCCAGTGTAGGGAACGGAGGAGGGAAGTTGTGTGGGAGAATTTGGGGTGGTTGAACACCAGGCGAGCAGCAGCTTTCTGGACAAGTTCCAGAGGTTTAATGGCTGACGCCGGTGCCCCCGCGAGGATATCGAGGCGTAGCCGGGGGGAGGTGGGTTTGCAGTTCGGTGAGCTGGGGATCACGTCACTGCTTTTTGCAGATGATGTGGTCCTGATGGCATCAGCTGCCTGCGACCTCCAGCACTCTCTGGATAGGTTCGCAACTGAGTGTGAAGCGGCTGGGATGAGAATAAGCACTTCTAAATCTGAGGCCATGGTTCTCAGCAGGAAACCGGTGGCCTGTCCGCTCCGAGTAGGAAATGAGTCCTTACCCCAAGTGAAGGAGTTCAAGTATCTGGGGGTCTTGTTCACGAGTGAGGGAACCATGGAGAGGGAGTTTGGCCGGAGAATCGGAGCAGCTGGTGCGGTTCTGCAGTCGCTTTACCGCACTGTTGTGATGAAAAGAGAGCTGAGCCAAAAGGCAAAGCTCTCGATCTACCGGTCTATCTTCGTCCCCACCTTCACCTATGGTCATGAAGGATGGGTCATGACCGAAAGAACGAGATCACGGATACAAGCGGCCGAAATGAGTTTTCTCCGGAGGGTGGCTGGGGTCTCCCTGAGAGATCGGGTGAGAAGTTCAGTCATCCGGGAGAGACTCGGAGTAGAGCCGCTGCTCCTTTGCGTCGAAAGGAGCCAGTTGAGGTGGTTCGGGCATCTAGTGAGGATGCCTCCTGGGCGCCTCCCTAGTGAGGTGTTCCAGGCGTGTCCGGCTGGGAGGAGGCCGCGGGGTAGACCCAGGACTAGGTGGCGGGACTACATCTCCGCACTGGCCTGTGAGCGGCTAAAGATTCCCCAGGCAGAGCTGGTTGATGCTGCTAGGGAAAGGGATGTCTGGGGCCCCCTGATGGAACTGCTGCCTCCGCGACCCGACCCTGGATAAGCGGATGAAGATGATGATGATGATGATGATCAATGGATTGACAAAGCCATAAACTAGGCTACTAAGAATATCAAATTCCACCGCAATAATGTGCGGTTTCTCAAAGGTACTTTTTATTTCTTTAATTTAGGTCTACGTTGTAGTTATTTTACAGAGAGAACTACAACGATCCCTCTATTGTATTTTAGATTGCTATTCTTGCACTTTGCCTTCAGCACTAGATTATGCTCTTAGTCACTTGTTTTAGAAAGGAGATGCACTTGTGAGTTCCGGCAAGTAGCCTAGTAGGCTAGTAGCCTACATTGGCTTTTCCTACGTTAAATGCAATTATTGTTAGTTGCTTTGGATAAACGCGTCTGCTAAATTACTGTAATACAATGAGATCTAGGCTACTACGGATCCGGGCATCTGTCGCGTTTTGAGAACTTCACTGGAGAGTGCAGCTGATCAGAGCACTATGTTGGTGTGCTTCGTAAACATGAGTCAATTGCTCTTGAATTATCTGTATGCCGAGATGAATCCAGTGATGTCCACCTCTTGAAATTTGGTCGAATTTACTGACCGCTAGATCAGTGAAACCCGGGGCTGCCAAGTCTCAGACACGCATAGCAGCCTATTCTCACGCTCACTCGCCACGCTTCACAATTCTCACTCGGAGAAATGACCAACCTCAAAATAGCCTAGGCTACTACCAATTCAATGGCTATGGGACTCTTTTTTTATTATTACTTGAACGAACGCTAATCTCGCCTCTCGGTCGTCCTTCGCGCTCAAAGAACGCTCCCCAAATCTACCTATCGGGGAGGAGAGAGGGAGCCGTCCCGGTGGGGGGAGAGGGGGGTTGGTGCTTGTGACTACACTTACTGAACGCTTTGCTTAGCAACCACTCGCAGCAACCTCGCCTTTTTATTAATTACACCCGTGTTTACCTAATGTAGATATCCTATTTCAAAAATGCACTCATCAGTCCGACTCCAACACTTCCACACCCCTATCAAGACCACTAGAGGGCGCCTCGCCACGTTACATCTCCCATTGCTTTTATGATGTCATAGTAGACGTTGCTGACGCAGACACTTAAACAGTCAGTGATCCAATCCACCTCATCAGAGTAGCTAGTGACTTCTGGATCTGACACACTGACTTAGAGAAAACAAGTAAGTCCATAATGGGGATAAACTTTAGAGTAAGAATTTTCTACAATTATTCTGTATTCATTCTTTGACAAAAACACCCCCAATTGAAGACAGAATAGAGTACATATTGCTCTCTGAGCTTTGTTTAACCAAGTTGTCATATAAATGATGTGTTGATACTGGTTGATTAGAGGACTAGCAGTGATGGCTCTGGGTAATATGAGATCCTGGGTGAACCTCCTCTTCATCAGTGATCTGGTGAATAACCAGTTGCTTTATAGGACTTCAGTCA
Organism: Borostomias antarcticus; assembly: GCF_949987555.1. NCBI lineage: Eukaryota > Metazoa > Chordata > Actinopteri > Stomiiformes > Stomiidae > Borostomias > Borostomias antarcticus. The sequence continues at coordinate 114,635 of NW_028175702.1, forward strand.
GACTGGGGCAGATAAATATAATAATAATAATAATAATACTTGATTCTTTTGGTTTCTGTTTGGTAAAGTGTTATCCAGCTAGGCCTACCGTGCTGTGTTGGAAAGTCCTGTATATCTAAATATAGGCCTAATGTGCTGCTAGGTATAGGTATATTGTGCTGTATTGTAAAGTACTTGTATACAGTAGCTACAGTAGGTATATGACTACTGTTGTATGTTGTAAAGTGCTGTACAGCTAGGTATAGACCTACTGTCCTGTGTTGTAAAGAGCTGTATAGCTACAGTATGCTCGCTGTGATATGAAGTGGTATCAATCAATCAATCAATCAAAGCTGTATTTGTATAGCGCATTTCATACCCAGAGGCAACACAATGCGCTTTACAGAGAACAAGGGAGGTGGGGATACTGTACATCCCATCCCTACATATTCCAGAGGGAAGCAAAAAGTGAGCTGTACAAATTCTTCCCTGACCCCTCTCAACAAGGAAATCGAGCAAGCTCCTGGAGTATGTTTGTCTACCGGCTAAGAACATTTATAAAGCAATAAATTACATTAAATTACATTTTCAGAGTAAGAGAGGCTAAAAACATAATAGGAGAGACATGGCAAACACTGGTGTATGTCTGTGTGTGCGTGAATGTGCCTGGGCCCAGATAGAGGCAGGGGTTGGGGTAGAGAGGGGGTAGGAAAAGGATACGGACCCGGGTTAGGGTGAGGGGAAGGGGGACTGGGCCCAGGTCCAGGCCTAAGCCGGATGTGGACTGATGTGTGTACGTGTGTGTGTGTGTTAACTAAATACTACGACATCCACAGCTGACACGGGGGTATCTATCGGACTCAGGGTGGTGTGCGGGTGACAGTGGGGCATCCACTGGACCTGGTTAGAAGGTAGGAGGGAGAGAGAGAGGCACTAGGGGAGACAGAAAACGGTTAGTAGCATGCTGAGCCTTTGAAGCAACACAGATATCAGAACAGAACAAGCCTGTTTCAGGGCAACCAGCTTCTGTACACAACTTGATATACATAGAGTGCATAGCAGGATATACACCAATGTATACAGAGGATTCACAGGTAGGTTTGAGGCTGCCTTTCTGTGTCTCAAGGTCCTGGCTAGTGATTGTAGGTTAGGCAAAAAAGGTACGTCTTGAGATCTTGCTTGAAGACCTCCGTTGTTTCGACCCTTCTTAGGCACTCCGGCAGGGTGTTCCAGAGGTTGGGGGCATAGAAACTAAAAGCTGCCTCTCCGTCTTTCTTGGTCCTGGCTTTTGGGACAGTTACGAGTTCAGTACCTGAGGATCTGAGTGGTCTGTTGGGCATGTACCTGACAAGCATGTCTGAAATGTTTTCTGGTGCGTGACTGTGGAGAGATTTATAGACTAGTAATAGTATTTTAAAGTCTATTCTAGAGTTGACAGGTAACCAGTGTAGTGATTTAAAGGCTGGTGTGATGTGTGCCCTTCGTCTAGTCTTAGTGAGGACTCGTCCTGCAGCATTCTGTATCATTTGTAGCTTAGAGATTGCTTTCTTTGGTAGGCCTTATAGTAGAGCATTGCAGTAGTCCAGCCTGCTTGTGATGAAAGTATGCATTAGTCTTTCGGTGTCAGCCTGAGAGAGAAAGGGTTGCACCATGGCAATGTTCCTTAAATGGTAAAAAGATGTCTTTGTAATATTCATGATGTGGTTTTCGAAATTAAGATCTGAGTCAAGTATGACACCTGGGTTTTTAGCCTGGCATTTGGTGTCAATTTCCAGAGTTTTTAAATGTGCAGATAGGTTCTCTCTTTCAGCTTTTTCTCCAATGATCAGTACTGCTGTTTTGTCCTGGTTTAGTTGGAGGAAATTATGTGACATCCATACATTTATTAATATCCGTAATACACTTGACAAGGCAGTCAATCAAGCTGTAGTTACTGGGTGTTACAGAAATATAGAGTTGGGTATCATCTGCGTAGCTATGGTAGCTAATGTTGTGCCTCCTGATGACACTGCCAAGGGGCACCATGTACAGGCTGAAGAGTAGAGGTCCTAGGATCGATCCTTGGGGCACCCCACAGGTCATAGGGATCTTTCCTGAGCTATGGTCACCGAGGGCAACAAAGAAATCACGACCGGTTATATAGGTCCTAAGCAAATTAAGGACCGGAGAGGCCAACCCACTTCTCCAGTCTTTTGATGAGGATTGCATAATCTATAGTATCAAAGGCTGCACTCAGGTCCAGGAGGATGAGAACAGAGAGCTCTTTGGAGTCAGCATTAATTCTGAGGTCATTTACAACTTTGACTAATGCCGTCTCTGTGCTATGATGGGCGCGAAAGCCGGACTGGAAAAGGTCAAGGGTAGAACTTGTAGCTAGGAAATCATTAATCTGTTTGAAAACAATCGTTTCCAGAATTTTACTCAAAATGGGAAGGTTGGAGATTGGTCTTAAATTGCTAAGAACTGAAGTGTCTAAGTTGTTTTTCTTCAGCACGGGTCTCACCAAAGCAGTTTTAAGTATTGGTGAGAAGACACCTGTAGATAGGGAGTCATTAACAATGGCTAAAATGTCATAGGATACAGAGTCAAAAATTGTTTTGAAAAAATCAGTGGGGATGGGATCCAGCAGGCTTGTGGAGGATTTGAGTTTGGATACTACTTTTCTCAACATTTCTGTGTCCACCAGTGTAAACAAGCTCATATGTCCATTACATGGAGGAAGAGGATCTGTGAACAGGATGCATGGCCTTTCCTGGGTGACTTTCCTCCTAATATTCATAATCTTATCTCTGAAGTAAGCTGCAAATTCCTCACATTTGGAGGTAGAGAGCAGGTTATCTGGTGTTTTTACGGCAGGGTTTATTAGGCTATCAATTGTTGAGAAGAGCACTCTTGAATTATTGCGGTTGATAGATATGAATTTTGAGAAGTGGTCTTTCCTTGCATTTCTTATTGCTTTATCAAAGGCAGCGAGATGTTCTTTGAGAATATCATGGTGGACCTGTAGCTTGGTCTTTCTCCATATACGCTCAGATCTTCTGCAGGTTCTCTTTAGTTGATTTGTTTCCTCATTTCGCCATGGAGCTTTATGATTGGCTGTGATCTTTTTCAGTTTAATAGGTGCTACAGAATCCAAGGCTGCCCCTACTCTGGTGTTAAAGGCGGATGCTAAGTCTTCAATAGTGCCTGACGGCCCCACTTCTGGAGTTGATAAATTGTTTGTGATCATTATTTCTCTAAAACTATCGGATACTGCGGAGGTAAGATAATGTTTCTTGATAAAGCGCTAGTACTACTTTTGACTTTAGGAACCAATGCAGTGAAGAAGATACAGAAATGGTCAGAGAGAGTGAGGTCACTAATAGAGGAGACAGTGATAGTCAGGCCCTTAGTAATCACTAGATCAAGGGTGTCATAATTTGTATGGATGATGGACTGTTAAGGCTAGTTAGCTACGGGGCTCAAGTGCACGACACAGGAGGCAGGAAGCTCTTTGCCCAGCAGGGCGTTTATTGCTGGAGCTGGGAGGGAAGGTAGTGCCCGGATGGCTCAGGTTGGGAGCCTGGCAGGCTGGAGGTTGAGGCCGGTTGGAGCAGCTGCAGTGGGTGGCGGGCAGAGTGATGGGCAGGCAAGCCGGATCACAGCATACCTGGTCGTTCTGTAGGGAACACGGAGAGACGAGTAAGCCTTGAGGTGCGGTGGTCCAGAGAGCAGACAAACACATATATAAGCAGAAATACTTTGTTTAACAACTACGATACTTGCCAGGCGTTTCTTAGGGAAGATCTGGCGATGAATGGCTGGAGAAACCGGCATCTTGTAGGTAGAGGGGGTTCATGAGAAGGTGGCAGCAGGTGTGCAGTGATCCGGCCATAAGCTCATTCGCCCATCAGCTCAACTCATTTCAGCTGTCGTTGGAGCGCCCTCAGTGCCCGTGCCGAGCCGCAGGGGGCGTGTGAGGTAGGCACAGAGGTGGAGGGTTGTGGAGAGGCGGAGGAGGGGGGCGTGTGTGGAGGTGAAACCGTAACAATGGACAGGAGTTCTGAAAATTCGGTAGAGAAGGCAGGGCATTGTTTAGGAGGCCTATACACGGTTACTGCCAGAACTGGGGGCTGGCATTTTAAGAACATAGCGTGGTATTCAAAAGAGGTAAAATCATCAAAGGAGATGATCCTGCAGCTGAGGGCATCTGTATATAACATAGGTATTTTAGGAGCACTGTACTGTATCGTATTGATAGCAGTAGCCAGTGCACTGTGGCATCTTGTAAAACTGAAGTTACTATGTGTAGGAGTACTGTACATGATAGCAGTAGCCAGTGCACTGTGACATATTGTAGCCTACCTTTTAGCCATATTATCATCATATTGCTCAAATGTAACATGCTCCATCAAGTTAATAGCCAAGTTGAAATGAAATAAGACCTATTAGGGGACTGAGGGTATGCAGTGTATGCTGCCCGTGACAGAAATCATCAGCATTAGCCTACTATGTTCCCTGTACGCTCCAGATAGCCCACTTCACCATCTATGTTCAAGGGAGCCAAAGCGTAAAACTACGCTCTCTACTGGTTGGGTTCACACAACCGCCCCATCTTTTGCATAGGGAGAAAAACTTGAAATAATAATTGTAATATTCATAGCTAATGAATATATTGTTTACTTTTAGTCAGGTGCCCATCCGGACACCTACTGGTTTGTACGTGGTCCTGAAATGCCCCGCCCACGTTGAATGTCAACAGTCTCCCGCTCAGTTGGAGAGCAGTCACATTTGTTGGAGCAGCCTGTGAATAAAATTAACAAACGTTATACTGGCATGTCAGTCGTGCAGTTCATTCTGTAAGATAACAGGTGAATATTTCATGGTGTCAGAATAGAGGAACAGTACCCAGACGAGCATGGAACCAACGGGAGTACCGTCGCCCCACATGGACTGGGACTCTCTCGACTTACCTGGGGTATGGAGGAAGTTCAAGCAACACGTTGAGTTGATGTTCTCCGGCCCGCTAAAAAGCAAAGGAGAAGAGGAGAAATGCAGCTACTTGCTCCTGTGGGTAGGAGAAAGAGGACGAGACATTTTTAACACGTGGGTCCTAACTGCGGGTGAGGCAAAGCTACTGAAAAGCTACTACGATCGTTTTGAAGCATATGTAACGCCAAAAAAGAACACAATATTCGCTAGATACAAATTCCAGGAAAGGGCTCAGGGACCTAGTGAATCTTTTGAACAATACGTAACCGGATTGAAACTACTGGCAAGGGACTGTGACTACGCGGACAGGGATGAGATGATCAGGGACCGTTTCGTGTTCGGTATACACTCGGCTAAAGTAAGAGAAAAGCTGTTGAATGTCGGGTCTGAGCTGAAACTGGACAAAGCTATAGACATAGCTAGATCACACGAGCTGACCCAGACACAGACAAAAGCTCTCAGTGGAGCTACCGGCAGCTTACGTGAACAGCAACAAGTGCACGCAGTACAATGGCGCACATCAAAGGGGACCGCGCAAGAAGCGCGCCAAGCAGAAGAAAAAACTCGAGTGAGTGATGGAGGCACAAAACGTGCGAAAAACTGTAGTTACTGCGGAAACAGATGGCACAAGAACTTAGATGACTGCCCGGCTAAAGGGAGACAGTGTGCAAAATGTGCAAAATTTAACCATTTTAGCGCCGTCTGTAAATCTAGTCAGTTTAATAGGAAGACGGTGCATGAAGTGAGTCACAGCCCAGAGTCAGACACAGACGAACTCTTTGTAGATGTAGTGCAGAAAGAACATGTTGCAGACGTAGAGCAGGCGTTTGCATGCATAGAGATAGGGAAACAGGGCGCAGAACTCAGATTCAAGCTGGACACTGGTGCTCAAGTGAATGTGATTCCCCTGAGAGAATACCACAGCCTGAAGCAGGAGTCCAAGCTCCAACCCACCACACGCAGACTGACAGGCTACGGTGGAGAGCAGCTCAAAATAAAAGGGACATGCACAATAAAATGCAAATATAAGGAACAGGGCATGATGCTGGACTTTTACATTGTGGACACGCAAGCGCCTCCTGTACTAGGTCTACAAGCATGTCTAGACATGGACCTCATCAAGCTGGTGCTGTCAGTCACAGCGCCGCCTCCTCTCGGGAAACAGACAGTGATGGAGGAGTTCGGTGATGTTTTCAAAGGGATCGGACTTTTCCCAGGAGAATGCAAAATCCACCTTGACCCGAACGCAATACCAGTGGTGGCCCCACCAAGGAAGATTCCACACAAACTACGCAGTCAACTAAAGGCAGAGCTGCAGGAGATGGAACGCACACACATCATCGCCAAGATAACTGAACCGACTGAGTGGGTCAACCGGCTGGTGGTTGTAGAAAAACCACGGACAGGCAAGCTCAGAGTCTGCTTAGACCCCAGAGACTTGAACAAGGCCATAAAGCGCCCGCACTACCCGCTACCCACACTAGAGGACATCACGTCTGAGCTAGCCGGAGCTCGCTATTTCAGCGTTCTAGACGCCCGCTCAGGATACTGGGCCATCAAGCTGTCCGAGGATTCGTCCAGGCTCACAACATTCCACACGCCGTTTGGACGCTACCGATTCCTACGGTTACCATTTGGAATTATCTCAGCTCAAGACGAATTCCAGCGCAAAATAGATGAAACATATGAGGGTCTCGACGGAGTAGTCGCCATTGTTGACGACGTCCTCATCTATGGAGCGACCAGAGAAGAGCACGACAGGAGACTTCGCGCTATGCTGCAGAGGTCGCGAGAGAGAGGGGTCCGGCTCAACCCCGAAAAGAGCACCATCGGAGCCACTGAAGTAGGCTACTTTGGGCATCGGCTCTCAGCAGACGGTCTCAAACCGGACCCTGAAAAAGTATCAGCCATCAGGAACATGGAGCCGCCAAAGAACCGGGCAGAGCTAGAGACTGTGCTAGGCATGGCCAACTACCTGGCCAAGTTCGCCCCCTGCCTCTCTGAGGTGAACGCGCCCATGCGACAGCTGCTAAAACAGGACAACGAGTTCCTGTGGGACACACAGCATGATGCAGCGTTCCAGAAGATGAAAGAGGTGATCACCATAGAACCAGGACCAGTTTTGGCCTATTTCAATCCAGAGAAAACCCTCAGTCTACAGGTGGACGCATCGAAGCACAGGCTCGGAGCCGTTTTGCTCCAAGAGGGTAGGCCCATCAGCTACGCATCCAAGTCCCTCACCGACAGTGAGGTGAACTACGCACAGATAGAAAAGGAAATGTACGCCATCCTTTTCGGCTTTAAGCGTTTCCACCAATACGCCTACGGACGCCACGTCCTGGTGGAATCTGACCACAAGCCCCTTGAATCCATCTTGAAGAAGCCCCTCGCTGCAGCTCCACCGAGACTGCAACGTATGATACTACAACTCCAAAAATACGACTTCACCATCGAACACCGCCCTGGTAAGGACATCCCCGTCGCCGACACACTCTCCAGAAAGTTCTTAACATCTCCCGACAATGACAACCTGAGTGAGGGGATGGACTGGCAGGTGCACACTGTCTATCACAGCTTACCGGTGAGTGATGCAAAACTGGAAGTAATTGCGGCCGCGACAGAAAATGACACACAGTTCAAGCAGCTCAGCCAGGTGATACTAGACGGATGGCCCGAGGAGAGAAAGAAGTGTCCCCAGAGCGTGTCTGAGTTCTGGAACCACCGTGACGAGCTGTCAAAGGCAAATGGAATCATCCTTAAGGGAGAGAAGATCGTCATCCCAGCCAGCCTCAGGGAGGAGATGTTGTCAAAAATCCACGCTGGACATATGGGGATGGAAAAATGTAAACAAAGGGCCAGGGACATCATGTTCTGGCCGGGGATGGGAAAGGACATAGAGGACATTGTGGAGCGATGCTCTGTCTGCCAAGAACGACGCCCAGCAAACGCCAAGGAGCCCATGATACCACACCGTATTCCAGACAGGCCCTGGCAGGTCGTTGGGACAGATCTTTTCATGTGGAACAACCAGGACTATCTGGTAACTGTCGACTATTACAGTCGGTTCTTCGAGCTGGACAGACTCACCAGCACCACGTCAACAGCCGTCATCCACAAACTCAAGGCAAGCTTCGCCAGGCACGGCATCCCCGAGACCTTGGTTTCAGACAACGGGCCCCAATACACCTCCAAGGAGTTTGAGTCCTTCACCGAGTCATGGGAGTTCGACCACGTCACATCAAGCCCGTTTTTCCCACAGAGTAACGGCCTCTCAGAGAAATCAGTACAGACCGCCAAGGCTCTCATGGACAAGGCCAGAGCAGATGGACGAGACCCATACATCAGTCTCCTAGAGTACCGGAACACGCCCGTTGATAGCTTCAAGTCACCAGCGCAGTTACTGATGAGCCGCAGGCTGCGTTCTGTCCTGCCAAGCACCAACCAACAGCTGCTACCGAAGGTCGTCAGCCATCAGAAGACACATGCAACGCGAGTGCAGAGACAAATGCATCAGAAGAAATACTTCGACAGGTCCAGTAAGCTACTACCACCCCTACACAGTGGAGAGCACATCAGACTCCAGGAACGAGGACACTGGAAGCCAGCAGTGGTCGTACAGCCTGCTGACACCGAGCGATCCTACCACGTCCGCACTCCAGATGGTCAAGTGTATCGCCGTAACCGGAGGCACCTCCGGAGCACCAAAGCGCACCACGCTCCCACACCAGAACCAGACCCATACTCACCTGATGGTATCACACCAGAAGAAAATCACACACCTGTCACACACCCAAGTGAAGCAATGGACTTACCTGTGTCACACGCCCCAGAGCTGTCGTCCGATCCAGAAACAGAGGTTTCCTACCGCACCAGGTCAGGCAGAGAGGTCAGGCCTCGAACCCTTTTGGACCTGTGAATTGTAAAGGGTGTACGCCGAACGCTGCCCTAGAAAAAAAAAAGAAGAAAAACCTGAATGTAACCTTGAAGTATGCATTACTTACCTTTGGTCCTGGCACTTTGTGAATCAAGTTGTACAGTCAAACCTTTCATAAATATGGTCAATATCGTTCTAGTGAAATAGTCTACATTTTGCCTTAAGAGTCGGTATCATTATTAATATTGTTACTATTGAACAAAAGGCTAAGTTTGTTCATGTCATGTTTACAGTTTACCTACTAAGATGGACACTTTGCACTATAATGCCTTTTGGTTGTTTGTTGTTGTTTTTATAAAGAGGAGGATGTAATATTCATAGCTAATGAATATATTGTTTACTTTTAGTCAGGTGCCCATCCGGACACCTACTGGTTTGTACGTGGTCCTGAAATGCCCCGCCCACGTTGAATGTCAACAGTCTCCCGCTCACTAGTTGGAGAGCAGTCACATTTGTTGGAGCAGCCTGTGAATAAAATTAACAAACGTTATACTGGCATGTCAGTCGTGCAGTTCATTCTGTAAGATAACAGGTGAATATTTCAATTATAAATCGATATCAATGGATTGACAAAGCCATAAACTAGGCTACTAACAATATCAAATTCCGCCGCAATAATGTGCGGTTTCTCAAAGGTACTTTTTATTTCTTTAATTTAGGTCTACGTTGTAGTTATTTTACAGAGAGAACTACAACCCTACTAACACACGCAGGTTGCGCAAACGTTCGACATACGGCCGCTATAGGTGACGATTCGTGTGCGCCGCGTGCGGAAATTACGCGGCCATTTACGGAAACGCGAGATCTGCCGTTTAGTAGACGCTACGTAAGAACGACACGTCATTCCGAAGTTGCGGCCGCGTGCAAAGAACGCACGTGATCACGTGGGCAGGAACCTCCGTTATAAACTCACCTGGCTGACACTAGATTAACAGGTATTTATATGACTTGGTCTGCACGTCTTTTTCGCACGGTGCAAATACGGTGCGGCCGCGTGCAAAAAACGTGGGCAGGAACTTCCGTAATAAACTCACTTGGCTGACACTAGATTTACAGGTATTTATATGACTTGGTCTGCACGTCTTTTTCGCACGGTGCAAATATGGTCACTTACTGACCACTGGCTATATTTAGCATTTACCAGTACAAAAACAAATTAATGCTATATGGGGATATAGCAGCAAGCATTATGATACAAACCAATATAAGACTGAACACCATTAACAGTTTAGAACATTTTATTACACAAAGTACATTACAAATTAAAAGTATACATATTTACAAGGATGAGGTTTACGGTCTGTCACATTACGCATAGCCAGAAAAGCAAAAAAAAGCATGTACAAGCTCTGGCTAGCAACCCATTATCTGACAATTGCAAAAGTTCTAAAAACAAAAATGAAACAGTGCGCATTCTGTGGCAGGCAGACCGGGAACAGACCGTTGTATCCCACAAAAAAAAGGTTAAAATTTACAAAAACTATTTACAAAAAAGGCATCCATCCTTGCAGGCTGGAAAGGCAGGTTTAGGGAGACGGGCTGGGGGTCACCCACATCTGAATCGAGGGTCTGGGCAGAAGAGGTCATCCTCATCTGAATACTCCACTGTGGTCAGGGCTGGAGCTGCGGTCAGGGGCTGGGCTGGGGAGGTCAGCTGGGCTGGAGCAGATGCCTAAGGACATAAGGAAATGGCTGTAAAAGCAAGTCGCATACATTCATTGGAAGCGTGCCATGTCACTGGATACGAGAAAATTAACTGCCTGACATCACATACCTTTTTGAATCGAGCAGGGGCATGTTTCAGCATCTCCTGCAGCTGGGCAGACACCTCCGTCACAGTGGTGCTTGGCTTACAGGCCATAACTGCACCTTTTAACCAAAAAGGGAATGGTTTCAATGCACATGGCATGAAGCTCAGATATCGTGTCTGCAAAACATAAAGACAATCATTTACTTTTACATTTCCTTAACACTTCCCTGCAAAAATAAGGAACAAAGTTCTGCCCTGAAGTTACTCACCATCTTCCTTTGATGATCCTTGTCCTTCAGCTGCTCCTCCAAGACCAGCAGCTCCTCCTCCGTTTTAGCAGGGTGCAGGTCATCCAGTACTGCTCCCCGATAGCTGTCTGCAGACTCGCCGGACAGTCTCTGCTCCAGCCTCTGCTCCAGTCTCATCATTGTCTGTGCCATCTCCCTCAGACTCTGCATGACGCTGGAGAACTGCTGACACATCATCCTCTGGAAGTCTGGATATTAAACACAGATGTGGCTATAAGTAATTGTACAGTCCCATAATGGATATTCAACTCAAAGTATATCCCTACATGCAGCATGAAGTAGTTCACAAAATTCAGCATACCAGCATCTGCAGAGCTTGATGGCAACACTGCTGGAGCTGTTGGTCTCACAGGCGATGGCATCAGAGAACTACCTGAAAACCAGAGGATAAAGGGATGAGCAGGAAACTATGGTGCTGGCGGCGTAGTGATTCTGGCATAAGGGGAAGAATCAACTCGACATGAGACATGTCAGACCCTGACCTGGTCTGGCCGGGGTGCTAATCGCTGATGCATGCTGCTCGTGCCTGGACGTCTGAAGGGCCTGGGCTCACAGCGCCTTGGCTCAAAGGACCCGGGACGAACATCTACTGCCGAGTAGTGAGATGTGAGATGAGCGAATTAGTGAACTGAGTACATGAGTCTTCCGAAAGTCCTGAGTTAACTAAGTGTGCAAATATGCATAGACATTTCACCAACACAAACATGCATGGATACCTGCATTGATAACTGGCAGAGCAGGCCTTCCGGCTCTGGCACCTGGCATAGCTGGTCTGGTCTGAGTTCTGCCGACCGGCTGCCTGGGCACTGGAACATATAGTAGAGGTAAATAAGCTCAGATTAGTCAACTCAAGTAGTACTCTTTTGGGACTGTTGAATGCACTTTATTATATTACCTTCGTCACTGGAGTCATAGCGTGTGTTGCGCTGTCTCTTCCTTGTGTGTTGGGAGTTAATCCATTGATGACTGCTGCTCAAACACCTTCGCCAAGGCACTGGCTACTTCATAATGCTCTGTGTGTTCCTCAGCAGACAGAGGTTGTCATGGCTCCTCTTGATGTGCTTGTGGAGGTAGATCTGGGAGGTATAGGAGAATGGGCACTCAGAGCAGGAGAACACCCAAGTCTTGCACAACTCTAACATCACAGCTAGGAGAGCGAATGAGAGAGACCATTAAAAAGGATTATCTCACCTGTAGTACAAGTTCAAATATAGAGTGATTATACGTCATTGTAAATGAGAGCTTACTCTCAATTGATTCACGAGGTTAAATAAAGATTGAATGAATATGTAGCTAGTGGGGGGTAACAACCACACAACTGTGGAGAGAGAATGAGACACTTGGTTCCCTCCTCTACTGGTGTTCATGGCCATGGCCACACACCTGGAATACTCCAACCCTGATTTAAAGGCATAAAAGTGGGGAACACATTCTTGAGACGGTTCCTAAAACTGGAGGGGAAAAAAACGGGAAAATGATCTTCCCTCTCCTCATCACTCACTTCTGCATGGGGCTGAGCTCTACCCTGTCAGCAGTGGCAATACATGGGATAGCGGCTCAGCACACAGGAGAACTGCACAGAGAGGAAGGAGGAGAGAGAAAACCAACAACAAAAAAGGCAAGAAGGGTTAATAACTGAGCGAATCTTGCAAGTTTGCACTACAGGGAAGCAATTGCTCAATTTCCCTGATATTGTGGCGTCACTGGCGTCAGTGATGCGTCTTATGAATCTCACATGTCTACCGCTAACATTAACTCAATATCAATATTCCCTTTTGTTTATCCCGTCTATGGAAACGTATGTGCATTTGTACTTACGTGTGCCTTTATTGATGATCAGGTGTTTCTCCACCTAAGGGCTGGCCAGACAGAACCATCAGAGACCATTGGGCTGAGCTGAGGAGAGAGCGACATGTTAGAGTGTATGTGTGCATATGTTTATGGTGCTCTTCTGTTAATACTCATGAGGGCATTCAACTGAACAAGACTCACAGAGCCTGTGGTGCTGTCCCAGGACTGCCCCTGGCCACGCCTGTCCCCGTCTTAGCGCCTCTATTAGTAGTCCACATCATGAGTACCTATTATGCAAAATTTGGATTTGTATGTGAGTGAAAACGTAGTACACAATTCTTTACCCGTTTGACAGAATGAGCAACCATTTCAACAGTTAAGAGAAAGATGAAATCCACCAAGATGGCTGCTGTAACAAAATGAGCCAAGATGGCTGCTATAACAAATCCTGCTAGCTAGCCTAGCTCCGTTGTTGGGGCTTCTAGTCTGTTAACGTTAACTTTGGAAAAATGAATGCCTAAAAACAAACACATACTAACGGTGTCGTGGGTTAATGCGAAATCAATGAGTAAGCTAATTATCGCATTTTATTCCAAGCGATGAAACAGTACGAACGTGCAGGAGCTCGCGCGAGCCTGCTAGACTCCACCATGCCCGAAAAAGGCTAATCACGTTAGCTGGCTAGCTAGTTAGCCAACATTGGAAAGAGAGCATCTGCATATAGATAATCATTACAATAGGGTAGCTTGCACATAACGTTGGTGTTTTATCTGAGACGATACCAAAATACATAGTATGTATGTATACATACTAATGTATACATTGAAATTGAGATACTTACGGGATCTGTGTTGTCGCGGGGACAGCGTGTTGGTCTTTCTCCTTGTTTCAAACGGGGCGGAAGTTTACCGTTCTCGTTCTTCTTCTCCTTCGCTGGGTTTAGTGGCGGATCACAAACAACTTTAATGTGCATACAGCCACCTACTGGCACAGAGTGTGTAACTTGTTTGTCTAGTTCTTCAATTGTGTCACCTAAGTAGCCCAATGCCTTGCATTCTACGTTCAATGCTCAGCGTTCATTGCTCACATTTAGGTTGCAAAATTAGGACTTTATTCATAGGCATATTTTTTATCATTCTTTTTATTAGGCCTAGACTGCAAATCTTTAGTGTTAATATTAACTGTAAATGAGAAATTACACACAAAACAGACATGCAGGATTTCTCCTCATTATTACAATTCTGTAACTGTATGACTTCAAAATTTATTTTAAAACCTAAGTAATTTACAAATGTTCTGACCCACTGTGACACATTTCCAATAAAGTCAGATTGGGACTGTGATCTAACCACATTGTCACGTTATTTAATTACATCGTAGTTACGGATTTAAGCAGCAGTGGCGGCTACGTTCCCTTACAGTGTACTTGAGGACGGCTATTTTGGTTATTTTGCGACTGAAAAGGCAAGTGTCAGCTAGGTGTCAGCTAGGTCCGCTGCTGGTGACGTCGCAAAGTTACCACAATTACACCAATGTGTCCCGTCAGTTTTACGTACTGTGTTAGTAGGGAACGATCCCTCTATTGTATTTTAGATTGCTATTCTTGCACTTTGCCTTCAGCACTAGATTATGCTCTTAGTCACTTGTTTTAGAAAGGAGATGCACTTGTGAGTTCTGGCAAGTAGCATAGTAGGCTAGTAGCCTACATTGGCTTTTCCTACGTTAAATGCAATTATTGTTAGTTGCTTTGGATAAACGCGTCTGCTAAATTACTGTAATACAATGAGATCTAGGCTACGGATCCGGGCATCTGTCGCGTTTTGAGAACTTCACTGGAGAGTGCAGCTGATCAGAGCACTATGTTGGTGTGCTTCGTAAACATGAGTCAATTGCTCTTGAATTATCTGTATGCCGAGATGAATCCAGTGATGTCCACCTCTTGAAATTTGGTCAAATTTACTGACCGCTAGATCAGTGAAACCCGGGGCTGCCAAGTCTCAGACACGCATTGCAGCCTATTCTCACGCTCACTCGCCACGCTTCACAATTCTCACTCGGAGAAATGACCAACCTCAAAATAGCCTACTACCAATTCAATGGCTATGGGACTCTTTTTTATTATTATTACTTGAACAAACTCTAATCTCGCCTCTCGGTCGTCCTTCGCGCTCAAAGAACGCTCCCCAAATCTACCTATCGGGGAGGAGAGAGGGAGCCGTCCCGGTGGGGGGAGAGGGGGGTTGGTGCTTGTGACTACACTTAGTGAACGCTTTGCTTAGCAACCACTCGCAGCAACCTCGCCTTTTTATTAATTACACCCGTGTTTACCTAATGTAGATATCCTATTTCATAAATGCACTCATCAGTCCGACTCCAACACTTCCACAGCCCTATCAAGACCACTAGAGGGCGCCTCGCCACGTTACATCTCCCATTGCTTTTATGATGTCATAGTAGACGTTGCTGACGCAGACACTTAAACAGTCAGTGATCCATTCCACCTCATCAGAGTAGCTAGTGACTTCTGGATTTGACACACTGACTTAGAGAAAACAAGTAAGTCCATAATGGGGATAAACTTTAGAGTAAGAATTTTCTACAATTATTCTGTATTCATTCTTTGACAAAAACACCCCCAATTGAAGACAGAATAGAGTACATATTGCTCTCTGAGCTTTGTTTAACCAAGTTGTCATATAAATGATGTGTTGATACTGGTTGATTAGAGGACTAGCAGTGATGGCTCTGGGTAATATGAGATCCTGGGTGAACCTCCTCTTCATCAGTGATCTGGTGAATAACCAGTTGCTTTATAGGACTTCAGTCAGACTGGGGCAGATAAATATAATAATAATAATAATACTTGATTCTTTTGGTTTCTGTTTGGTAAAGTGTTATCCAGCTAGGCCTACTGTGCTGTGTTGGAAAGTCCTGTATATCTAAATATAGGCCTAATGTGCTGCTAGGTATGGGTCTATTGTGCTGTATTGTAAAGTACTTGTATACAGTAGCTACAGTAGGTATATGACTACTGTTGTATGTTGTAAAGTGCTGTACAGCTAGGTATAGACCTACTGTCCTGTGTTGTAAAGAGCTGTATAGCTACAGTATGCTCGCTGTGATGTGAAGTGGTATCAATCAATCAATCAATCAATCAAAGCTGTATTTGTATAGCGCATTTCATACCCAGAGGCAACACAATGCGCTTTACAGAGAACAAGGGAGGTGGGGATACATCCCATCCCTACATATTCCAGAGGGAAGCAAAAAGTGAGCTGTACAAATTCTTCCCTGACCCCTCTCAACAAGGAAATCGAGCAAGCTCCTGGAGTATGTTTGTCTACCGGCTAAGAACATTTATAAAGCAATAAATTACATTAAATTACATTTTCAGAGTAAGAGAGGCTAAAAACATAATAGGAGAGACATGGCAAACACTGGTGTATGTCTGTGTGTGCGTGAATGTGCCTGGGCCCAGATAGAGGCAGGGGTTGGGGTAGAGAGGGGGTAGGAAAAGGATACGGACCCGGGTTAGGGTGAGGGGAAGGGGGACTGGGCCCAGGTCCAGGCCTACGCCGGATGTGGACTGATGTGTGTACGTGTGTGTGCGTGTTAACTAAATACTACGACATCCACAGCTGACACGGGGGTATCTATCGGACTCAGAGTGGTGTGCGGGTGTCAGTGGGGCATCCACTGGACCTGGTTAGAAGGTAGGAGGAAGAGAGAGAGGCACTAGGGGAGACAGAAAACGGTTAGAAGCACGCTGAGCCTTTGAAGCAACACAGATATCAGAACAGAACAAGCCTGTTTCAGGGCAACCAGCTTCTGTACACAACTTGATATACATAGAGTGCATAGCAGGATATACACCAATGTATACAGAGGATTCACAGGTAGGTTTGAGGCGGCCTTTCTGTGTCTCAAGGTCCTGGCTAGTGATTGTAGGCTAGGCCAAAAAGGTACGTCTTGAGATCTTGCTTGAAGTCCTCCGTTGTTTCGACCCTTCTTAGGCACTCCGGCAGGGAGTTCCAGAAGTTGGGGGCATAGAAACTAAAAGCTGCCTCTCCGTGTTTCTTGGTCCTGGCTTTTGGGACTGTTATGAGTTCAGTACCTGAGGATCTGAGTGGTCTGTTGGGCATGTACCTGACAAGCATGTCTGAAATGTTTTCTGGTGCGTGACTGTGGAGAGATTTATAGACTAGTAATAGTATTTTAAAGTCTATTCTAGAGTTGACAGTTAACCAGTGTAGTGATTTTAAGGCTGGTGTATTGTGTGCCCTTCGTCTAGTCTTAGTGAGGACTCGTACTGATCAGAGCACTATGTTGGTGTGCTTCGTAAACATGAGTCAATTGCTCTTGAATTATCTGTATGCCGAGATTAATCCAGTGATGTCCACCTCTTGAAATTTGGTCGAATTTACTGACCGCTAGATCAGTGAAACCCGGGGCTGCCAAGTCTCAGACACACGCATTGCAGCCTATTCTCACGTTCACTCGCCACGCTTCACAATTCTCACTCGGAGAAATGACCAACCTCAAAAATAGCCTAGGCCACTACCAATTCAATGGCTATGGGACTCTTTTTTTTATTATTACTTGAACGAACTCTAATCTCGCCTCTCGGTCGTCCTTCGCGCTCAAAGAACGCTACCCAAATCTACCTATCGGGGAGGAGAGAGGGAGAGGGAGCCGTCCCGGCGGGGGGAGAGGGGGGTTGGTGCTTGTGACTACACTTAGTGAACGCTTTGCTTAGCAACCACTCGCAGCAACCTCGCCTTTTTATTAATTACACCCGTGTTTACCTAATGTAGATATCCTATTTCAAAAATGCACTCATCAGTCCGACTCCAACACTTCCACACCCCTATCAAGACCACTAGAGGGCGCCTCGCCACGTTACATCTCCCATTGCTTTTATGATGTCATAGTAGACGTTGCTGACGCAGACACTTAAACAGTCAGTGATCCACTCCACCTCATCAGAGTAGCTAGTGACTTCTGGATCTGACACACTGACTTAGAGAAAACAAGTAAGTCCATAATGGGGATAAACTTTAGAGTAAGAATTTTCTACAATTATTCTGTATTAATTCTTTGACAAAAACACCCCCAATTGAAGACAGAATAGAGTACATATTGCTCTCTGAGCTTTGTTTAACCAAGTTGTCATATAAATGATGTGTTGATACTGGTTGATTAGAGGACTAGCAGTGATGGCTCTGGGTAATATGAGTTCCTGGGTGAACCTCCTCTTCATCAGTGATCTGGTGAATAACCAGTTGCTTTATAGGACTTCAGTCAGACTGGGGCAGATAAATATAGGCCTAATCATAATAATAATAATACTTGATTATTTTGGTTTCTGTTTGGTAAAGTGTTATCCAGCTAGGCCTACCGTGCTGTGTTGGAAAGTCCTGTATATCTAAATATAGGCCTAATGTGCTGCTAGGTATAGGTCTATTGTGCTGTATTGTAAAGTACTTGTATACAGTAGCTACAGTAGGTATATGACTACTGTTGTATGTTGTAAAGTGCTGTACAGCTAGGTATAGACCTACTGTCCTGTGTTGTAAAGAGCTGTATAGCTACAGTATGCTCGCTGTGATATGAAGTGGTATCAATCAATCAAAGCTGTATTTGTATAGCGCATTTCATACCCAGAGGCAACACAATGCGCTTTACAGATGACAAGGGAGGTGGGGATACATCCCATCCCTACATATTCCAGAGGGAAGCAAAAAGTGAGCTGTACAAATTCTTCCCTGACCCCTCTCAACAAGGAAATCGAGCAAGCTCCTGGAGTATGTTTGTCTACCGGCTAAGAACATTTATAAAGCAATAAATGACATTAAATTACATTTTCAGAGTAAGAGAGGCTAAAAACATAATAGGAGAGACATGGCAAACACTGGTGTATGTCTGTGTGTGGGTGAATGTGCCTGGGCCCAGATAGAGGCAGGGGTTGGGGTAGAGAGGGGGTAGGAAAAGGATACGGACCCGGGTTAGGGTGAGGGGAAGGGGGACTGGGCCCAGGTCCAGGCCTAAGCCGGATGTGGACTGATGTGTGTACGTGTGTGTGTCATCATCATCATCATCTTCATCCGCTTATCCAGGGTCGGGTCGCGGAGGCAGCAGCTCCAGCAGGGGGCCCCAGACATCCCTTTCCCTAGCAGCATCAACCAGCTCTGCCTGGGGAATCTTTAGCCGCTCACAGGCCAGTGCGGAGATGTAGTCCCGCCACCTAGTCCTGGGTCTACCCCGCGGCCTCCTCCCAGCCGGACACGCCTGGAACACCTCTCTAGGGAGGCGCCCAGGAGGCATCCTCACTAGATGCCCGAACCACCTCAACTGGCTCCTTTCGACGCAAAGGAGCAGCGGCTCTACTCCGAGTCTCTCCCGGATGACTGAACTTCTCACCCGATCTCTCAGGGAGACCCCAGCCACCCTCCGGAGAAAACTTATTTCGGCCGCTTGTATCCGTGATCTCGTTCTTTCGGTCATGACCCATCCTTCATGACCATAGGTGAGGGTGGGGACGAAGATAGACCGGTAGATATGAAAATGATGTGGTTCAAATGGCTATAACTTTTGAATCGAAAGTCGTAGAGCCTCGCAGATGGGCTCATTCGATTCCTCATCAAATTCTACAGTTAGCAGTACCCTATGCAGGTAAATTTGCTGTACGAGCTTCGGTTTCCGAGATATTTGACAAAAAACAAACAGATAAGAAAAATGATGTGGCTCAAAAGGCTATAACTTTTGAATCGAAAGTCGTAGAGCCTCGCAGATGGGCTCATTCGATTCCTCATCAAATTCTACAGTTAGCAGTCCCCTATGCAGATAAATTTGCTGTACGAGCTTCCGTTTCCGAGATATTTGACAAAAACCGTACAGATATGAAAAATGATGTGTCAAATGTCCTTGAAATCGGACAAAAACCGTACAGATATGAAAATGATGTGGTTCAAACGGCTATAACTTTTGAATCAAAAGTCGTAGAGCCTCGCAGATGGGCTCATTCGATTCCTCATCAAATTCTACAGTTAGCAGTCCCCTATGCAGATAAATTTGCTGTACGAGCTTCCGTTTCCGAGATATTTGACAAAAACCGTATCATGTTAACTTATCAAAACCACTAGAGGGCGCCTCGCCACGTTACATCTCCCATTGCTTTTATGATGTCATAGTAGACGTTGCTGACGCAGACACTTAAACAGTCAGTGATCCATTCCACCTCATCAGAGTAGCTAGTGACTTCTGGATCTGACACACTGACTTAGAGAAAACAAGTAAGTCCATAATGGGGATAAACTTTAGAGTAAGAATTTTCTACAATTATTCTGTATTCATTCTTTGACAAAAACACCCCCAATTGAAGACAGAATAGAGTACATATTGCTCTCTGAGCTTTGTTTAACCAAGTTGTCATATAAATGATGTGTTGATACTGGTTGATTAGAGGACTAGCAGTGATGGCAACTCACAGGCTCAAAAGGCTATAACTTTTGAATCGAAAGTCGTAGAGCCTCGCAGATGGGCTCATTCGATTCCTCATCAAATTCTACAGTTAGCAGTCCCCTATGCAGATAAATTTGCTGTACGAGCTTCCGTTTCCGAGATATTTGACAAAAACCGTACAGATATGAAAAATGATGTCAAATGTCCTTGAAATCGGACAAAAACCGTACAGATATGAAAATGATGTGGTTCAAACGGCTATAACTTTTGAATCGAAAGTCGTAGAGCCTCGCAGATGGGCTCATTCGATTCCTCATCAAATTCTACAGTTAGCAGTCCCCTATGCAGATAAATTTGCTGTACGAGCTTCCGTTTCCGAGATATTTGACAAAAACTGTATCATGTTAACTTATCAAAACCACTAGAGGGCGCCTCGCCACGTTACATCTCCCATTGCTTTTATGATGTCATAGTAGACGTTGCTGACGCAGACACTTAAACAGTCAGTGATCCATTCCACCTCATCAGAGTAGCTAGTGACTTCTGGATCTGACACACTGACTTAGAGAAAACAAGTAAGTCCATAATGGGGATAAACTTTAGAGTAAGAATTTTCTACAATTATTCTGTATTCATTCTTTGACAAAAACACCCCCAATTGAAGACAGAATAGAGTACATATTGCTCTCTGAGCTTTGTTTAACCAAGTTGTCATATAAATGATGTGTTGATACTGGTTGATTAGAGGACTAGCAGTGATGGCAACTCACAGGCTCAAAAGGCTATAACTTTTGAATCGAAAGTCGTAGAGCCTCGCAGATGGGCTCATTCGATTCCTCATCAAATTCTACAGTTAGCAGTCCCCTATGCAGGTAAATTTGCTGTACGAGCTTCGGTTTCCGAGATATTTGACAAAAACCAAACAGATAAGAAAAATGATGTGGCTCAAAAGGCTATAACTTTTGAATCGAAAGTCGTAGAGCCTCGCAGATGGGCTCATTCGATTCCTCATCAAATTCTACAGTTAGCAGTAGGGCTGTCTTCGACTCAGGATTTTGTGATTCGACTCAGACTTGGTGTTCAAAGCGACGCGTCGAATCGTCGATGTGTTTTTTCTCTTTCTCCTGGCTATCAGAAAATCACTTGACATCAAGTTTCCGTGATTATTTTGGTTAGGCCTATATTGGTAGCCTATAGAAACATTCAATTGTTGCCAAGGCACATTTCTGAGTAGGTTAGGGTATTTGAAATCAACGAGAATGACAGTTACATAATTACAGCATTTTAAATAGCTAGAATAGCCTGGCTATCGGTTTGTGGAATAAGATGGAGGGATGCTTCATTTTGTTCAATCTTTTTCTGAACGAACTTTCGTCCATTTAGGTTATGCTTGAATAGCCTTTATTGGGCTATTTTACCTTGATTGGTGTTTATTATTTTCCGTTGAACAAAAAAGTAGAATAAAGTTTCAAAATAAATTATTAGCCTTGCTCATATTTCCGCTCCTCTAAAATCCTCTCCGCTGCCTCCGAATGTGTTTGATAGCTTGTTTCAAGTGCAGCCCATCCCTCTTTCTTGCATTGTCCATAGTTTGGACCACTAATAATCGAGATAATTAATAGACAGGTTATCAATATCTTAAACATTTTGTCTTCATATCCATTTTGTGACATGTCGGGAGATTCGTTCCCCCCCATATGTCTAGGCTGAGGGGAGACCGCCGGAGTCGGGAGAGCTGTGAAACTTTCAACTCAAAATTGCAGGCTGCACAATAAAATACACCTGTTTTCTTGTTAAACATGAATCATCTAGCATTGTCCATCTACTTCGGATGCCCCATGTTTTTATACAGTTTCACATATCCTAGGGTTGGGCAATTTGACGATAGTCTCCTCAACTGCGCATTTGAATGCTTGCGCGAATCGGCTCGGCTCATACGTTGGGCAGCAGTCAACAAGGAAATGTTTTGGCTGTCACTAAAGCATTTTCACAGACGTTAGAGCTCAAGCTGTCTATGGGAGACCCTATTTTTACCATTGGATATACAAGAAGATTGATTTAGGAAAGCAGTGTGATATTCCATTTGGGAAATGCACGTGATTGCTGGCGCATAGTAGGCTAGGCTAGGCTACACGCTTAGCGGAGGGGAGAGGGGCTCCCTGCCTTCTTCCCTCTGCTATATCAGTCTTAACTCTTCTTTTACAGCCCAACAAATAGCTACGGTAATAGCCTAGGTCTAAAACGAATGATTGGCCTGTGCTTGATCTTAGTCCACCTCCTAGTCCTTGACAGTGGAGCAGAAATCGACTTAAAGAATCTCTGTCGACTTAAGGGTCTCCGACTGATGCTTCGACGCGTCGACTTTCAGGGGGCAGCCCTAGTTAGCAGTCCCCTATACAGGTAAATTTGCTGTATGAGCTTCCGTTTCCGAGATATTTGACAAAAACCGTACAGATATGAAAAATGATGTGGCTCAAACGGCTATAACTTTTGAATCGAAAGTCGTAGAGCCTCGCAGATGGGCTCATTCGATTCCTCATCAAATTCTATAGTTAGCAGTCCCCTATGCAGGTAAATTTGCTGTACGAGCTTCCGTTTCCGAGATATTTGACAAAAACCGTACAGATATGAAAAATGATGTGTCAAATGTCCTTGAAATCGGACAAAAACCGTACAGATATGAAAATGATGTGGTTCAAACGGCTATAACTTTTGAATCGAAAGTCGTAGAGCCTCGCAGATGGGCTCATTCGATTCCTCATCAAATTCTACAGTTAGCAGTCCCCTATGCAGATAAATTTGCTGTACGAGCTTCCGTTTCCGAGATATTTGACAAAAACCGTACAGATATGAAAAATGATGTGTCAAATGTCCTTGAAATCGGACAAAAACCGTACAGATATGAAAATGATGTGGTTCAAACGGCTATAACTTTTGAATCGAAAGTCGTAGAGCCTCGCAGATGGGCTCATTCGATTCCTCATCAAATTCTACAGTTAGCAGTCCCCTATGCAGATAAATTTGCTGTACGAGCTTCCGTTTCCGAGATATTTTACAAAAACCGTATCATGTTAACTTATCAAGACCACTAGAGGGCGCCTCGCCACGTTACATCTCCCATTGCTTTTATGATGTCATAGTAGACGTTGCTGACGCAGACACTTAAACAGTCAGTGATCCATTCCATCTCATCAGAGTAGCTAGTGACTTCTGGATCTGACACACTGACTTAGAGAAAACAAGTAAGTCCATAATGGGGATAAACTTTAGAGTAAGAATTTTCTACAATTATTCTGTATTCATTCTTTGACAAAAACACCCCCAATTGAAGACAGAATAGAGTACATATTGCTCTCTGAGCTTTGTTTAACCAAGTTGTCATATAAATGATGTGTTGATACTGGTTGATTAGAGGACTAGCAGTGATGGCAACTCACAGGCTCAAAAGGCTATAACTTTTGAATCGAAAGTCGTAGAGCCTCGCAGATGGGCTCATTCGATTCCTCATCAAATTCTACAGTTAGCAGTCCCCTATGCAGGTAAATTTGCTGTACGAGCTTCGGTTTCCGAGATATTTGACAAAAACCAAACAGATATGAAAAATGATGTGGCTCAAACGGCTATAACTTTTGAATCGAAAGTCGTAGAGCCTCGCAGATGGGCTCATTCGATTCCTCATCAAATTCTACAGTTAGCAGTCCCCTATGCAGATAAATTTGCTGTACGAGCTTCCGTTTCCGAGATATTTGACAAAAACCGTATCATGTTAACTTATCAAAACCACTAGAGGGCGCCTCGCCACGTTACATCTCCCATTGCTTTTATGATGTCATAGTAGACGTTGCTGACGCAGACACTTAAACAGTCAGTGATCCATTCCACCTCATCAGAGTAGCTAGTGACTTCTGGATCTGACACACTGACTTAGAGAAAACAAGTAAGTCCATAATGGGGATAAACTTTAGAGTAAGAATTTTCTACAATTATTCTGTATTCATTCTTTGACAAAAACACCCCCAATTGAAGACAGAATAGAGTACATATTGCTCTCTGAGCTTTGTTTAACCAAGTTGTCATATAAATGATGTGTTGATACTGGTTGATTAGAGGACTAGCAGTGATGGCAACTCACAGGCTCAAAAGGCTATAACTTTTGAATCGAAAGTCGTAGAGCCTCGCAGATGGGCTCATTCGATTCCTCATCAAATTCTACAGTTAGCAGTCCCCTATGCAGGTAAATTTGCTGTACGAGCTTCGGTTTCCGAGATATTTGACAAAAACCAAACAGATATGAAAAATGATGTGGCTCAAACGGCTATAACTTTTGAATCGAAAGTCGTAGAGCCTCGCAGATGGGCTCATTCGATTCCTCATCAAATTCTACAGTTAGCAGTCCCCTATGCAGATAAATTTGCTGTACGAGCTTCCGTTTCCGAGATATTTGACAAAAACCGTATCATGTTAACTTATCAAAACCACTAGAGGGCGCCTCGCCACGTTACATCTCCCATTGCTTTTATGATGTCATAGTAGACGTTGCTGACGCAGACACTTAAACAGTCAGTGATCCATTCCATCTCATCAGAGTAGCTAGTGACTTCTGGATCTGACACACTGACTTAGAGAAAACAAGTAAGTCCATAATGGGGATAAACTTTAGAGTAAGAATTTTCTACAATTATTCTGTATTCATTCTTTGACAAAAACACCCCCAATTGAAGACAGAATAGAGTACATATTGCTCTCTGAGCTTTGTTTAACCAAGTTGTCATATAAATGATGTGTTGATACTGGTTGATTAGAGGACTAGCAGTGATGGCAACTCACAGGCTCAAAAGGCTATAACTTTTGAATCGAAAGTCGTAGAGCCTCGCAGATGGGCTCATTCGATTCCTCATCAAATTCTACAGTTAGCAGTCCCATATGCAGGTAAATTTGCTGTATGAGCTTCCGTTTCCGAGATATTTGACAAAAACCGTACAGATATGAAAAATGATGTGGCTCAAACGGCTATAACTTTTGAATCGAAAGTCGTAGAGCCTCGCAGATGGGCTCATTCGATTCCTCATCAAATTCTACAGTTAGCAGTCCCCTATGCAGATACATTTGCTGTACGAGCTTCCGTTTCCGAGATATTTGACAAAAACCGTACAGATATGAAAAATGATGTGTCAAATGTCCTTGAAATCGGACAAAAACCGTACAGATATGAAAATGATGTGGTTCAAAAGGCTATAACTTTTGAATCGAAAGTCGTAGAGCCTCGCAGATGGGCTCATTCGATTCCTCATCAAATTCTACAGTTAGCAGTCCCCTATGCAGATAAATTTGCTGTACGAGCTTCCGTTTCCGAGATTTTTGACAAAAACCGTATCATGTTAACTTATCAAGACCACTAGAGGGCGCCTCGCCACGTTACATCTCCCATTGCTTTTATGATGTCATAGTAGACGTTGCTGACGCAGACACTTAAACAGTCAGTGATCCATTCCACCTCATCAGAGTAGCTAGTGACTTCTGGATCTGACACACTGACTTAGAGAAAACAAGTAAGTCCATAATGGGGATAAACTTTAGAGTAAGAATTTTCTACAATTATTCTGTATTCATTCTTTGACAAAAACACCCCCAATTGAAGACAGAATAGAGTACATATTGCTCTCTGAGCTTTGTTTAACCAAGTTGTCATATAAATGATGTGTTGATACTGGTTGATTAGAGGACTAGCAGTGATGGCAACTCACAGGCTCAAAAGGCTATAACTTTTGAATCGAAAGTCGTAGAGCCTCGCAGATGGGCTCATTCGATTCCTCATCAAATTCTACAGTTAGCAGTCCCATATGCAGGTAAATTTGCTGTACGAGCTTCCGTTTCCGAGATATTTGACAAAAACCGTACAGATATGAAAAATGATGTGGCTCAAACGGCTATAACTTTTGAATCGAAAGTCGTAGAGCCTCGCAGATGGGCTCATTCGATTCCTCATCAAATTCTACAGTTAGCAGTCCCCTATGCAGATAAATTTGCTGTACGAGCTTCCGTTTCCGAGATATTTGACAAAAACCGTACAGATATGAAAAATGATGTGTCAAATGTCCTTGAAATCGGACAAAAACCGTACAGATATGAAAATGATGTGGTTCAAACGGCTATAACTTTTGAATCGAAAGTCGTAGAGCCTCGCAGATGGGCTCATTCGATTCCTCATCAAATTCTACAGTTAGCAGTCCCCTATGCAGATAAATTTGCTGTACGAGCTTCCGTTTCCGAGATATTTGACAAAAACCGTATCATGTTAACTTATCAAGACCACTAGAGGGCGCCTCGCCACGTTACATCTCCCATTGCTTTTATGATGTCATAGTAGACGTTGCTGACGCAGACACTTAAACAGTCAGTGATCCATTCCACCTCATCAGAGTAGCTAGTGACTTCTGGATCTGACACACTGACTTAGAGAAAACAAGTAAGTCCATAATGGGGATAAACTTTAGAGTAAGAATTTTCTACAATTATTCTGTATTCATTCTTTGACAAAAACACCCCCAATTGAAGACAGAATAGAGTACATATTGCTCTCTGAGCTTTGTTTAACCAAGTTGTCATATAAATGATGTGTTGATACTGGTTGATTAGAGGACTAGCAGTGATGGCAACTCACAGGCTCAAAAGGCTATAACTTTTGAATCGAAAGTCGTAGAGCCTCGCAGATGGGCTCATTCGATTCCTCATCAAATTCTACAGTTAGCAGTCCCCTATGCAGATAAATTTGCTGTACGAGCTTCCGTTTCCGAGATATTTGACAAAAACCGTACAGATATGAAAAATGATGTGTCAAATGTCCTTGAAATCGGACAAAAACCGTACAGATATGAAAATGATGTGGTTCAAACGGCTATAACTTTTGAATCGAAAGTCGTAGAGCCTCGCAGATGGGCTCATTCGATTCCTCATCAAATTCTACAGTTAGCAGTCCCCTATGCAGATAAATTTGCTGTACGAGCTTCCGTTTCCGAGATATTTGACAAAAACCGTATCATGTTAACTTATCAAAACCACTAGAGGGCGCCTCGCCACGTTACATCTCCCATTGCTTTTATGATGTCATAGTAGACGTTGCTGACGCAGACACTTAAACAGTCAGTGATCCATTCCATCTCATCAGAGTAGCTAGTGACTTCTGGATCTGACACACTGACTTAGAGAAAACAAGTAAGTCCATAATGGGGATAAACTTTAGAGTAAGAATTTTCTACAATTATTCTGTATTCATTCTTTGACAAAAACACCCCCAATTGAAGACAGAATAGAGTACATATTGCTCTCTGAGCTTTGTTTAACCAAGTTGTCATATAAATGATGTGTTGATACTGGTTGATTAGAGGACTAGCAGTGATGGCAACTCACAGGCTCAAAAGGCTATAACTTTTGAATCAAAAGTCGTAGAGCCTCGCAGATGGGCTCATTCGATTCCTCATCAAATTCTACAGTTAGCAGTCCCCTATGCAGGTAAATTTGCTGTACGAGCTTCGGTTTCCGAGATATTTGACAAAAACCAAACAGATAAGAAAAATGATGTGGCTCAAAAGGCTATAACTTTTGAATCGAAAGTCGTAGAGCCTCGCAGATGGGCTCATTCGATTCCTCATCAAATTCTACAGTTAGCAGTCCCCTATGCAGGTAAATTTGCTGTACGAGCTTCCGTTTCCGAGATATTTGACAAAAACCGTACAGATATGAAAAATGATGTGGCTCAAACGGCTATAACTTTTGAATCGAAAGTCGTAGAGCCTCGCAGATGGGCTCATTCGATTCCTCATCAAATTCTACAGTTAGCAGTCCCCTATGCAGGTAAATTTGCTGTACGAGCTTCGGTTTCCGAGATATTTGACAAAAACCAAACAGATATGAAAAATGATGTGGCTCAAAAGGCTATAACTTTTGAATCGAAAGTCGTAGAGCCTCGCAGATGGGCTCATTCGATTCCTCATCAAATTCTACAGTTAGCAGTCCCCTATGCAGATAAATTTGCTGTACGAGCTTCCGTTTCCGAGATATTTGACAAAAACCGTACAGATATGAAAAATGATGTGTCAAATGTCCTTGAAATCGGACAAAAACCGTACAGATATGAAAATGATGTGGTTCAAACGGCTATAACTTTTGAATCGAAAGTCGTAGAGCCTCGCAGATGGGCTCATTCGATTCCTCATCAAATTCTACAGTTAGCAGTCCCCTATGCAGATAAATTTGCTGTACGAGCTTCCGTTTCCGAGATATTTGACAAAAACCGTATCATGTTAACTTATCAAGACCACTAGAGGGCGCCTCGCCACGTTACATCTCCCATTGCTTTTATGATGTCATAGTAGACGTTGCTGACGCAGACACTTAAACAGTCAGTGATCCATTCCACCTCATCAGAGTAGCTAGTGACTTCTGGATCTGACACACTGACTTAGAGAAAACAAGTAAGTCCATAATGGGGATAAACTTTAGAGTAAGAATTTTCTACAATTATTCTGTATTCATTCTTTGACAAAAAACACCCCCAATTGAAGACAGAATAGAGTACATATTGCTCTCTGAGCTTTGTTTAACCAAGTTGTCATATAAATGATGTGTTGATACTGGTTGATTAGAGGACTAGCAGTGATGGCAACTCACAGGCTCAAAAGGCTATAACTTTTGAATCGAAAGTCGTAGAGCCTCGCAGATGGGCTCATTCGATTCCTCATCAAATTCTACAGTTAGCAGTCCCCTATGCAGGTAAATTTGCTGTACGAGCTTCGGTTTCCGAGATATTTGACAAAAACCAAACAGATATGAAAAATGATGTGGCTCAAACGGCTATAACTTTTGAATCGAAAGTCGTAGAGCCTCGCAGATGGGCTCATTCGATTCCTCATCAAATTCTACAGTTAGCAGTCCCCTATGCAGATAAATTTGCTGTACGAGCTTCCGTTTCCGAGATATTTGACAAAAACCGTACAGATATGAAAAATGATGTGTCAAATGTCCTTGAAATCGGACAAAAACCGTACAGATATGAAAATGATGTGGTTCAAACGGCTATAACTTTTGAATCGAAAGTCGTAGAGCCTCGCAGATGGGCTCATTCGATTCCTCATCAAATTCTACAGTTAGCAGTCCCCTATGCAGATAAATTTGCTGTACGAGCTTCCGTTTCCGAGATATTTGACAAAAACCGTATCATGTTAACTTATCAAGACCACTAGAGGGCGCCTCGCCACGTTACATCTCCCATTGCTTTTATGATGTCATAGTAGACGTTGCTGACGCAGACACTTAAACAGTCAGTGATCCATTCCACCTCATCAGAGTAGCTAGTGACTTCTGGATCTGACACACTGACTTAGAGAAAACAAGTAAGTCCATAATGGGGATAAACTTTAGAGTAAGAATTTTCTACAATTATTCTGTATTCATTCTTTGACAAAAAACACCCCCAATTGAAGACAGAATAGAGTACATATTGCTCTCTGAGCTTTGTTTAACCAAGTTGTCATATAAATGATGTGTTGATACTGGTTGATTAGAGGACTAGCAGTGATGGCAACTCACAGGCTCAAAAGGCTATAACTTTTGAATCGAAAGTCGTAGAGCCTCGCAGATGGGCTCATTCGATTCCTCATCAAATTCTACAGTTAGCAGTCCCCTATGCAGGTAAATTTGCTGTACGAGCTTCGGTTTCCGAGATATTTGACAAAAACCAAACAGATATGAAAAATGATGTGGCTCAAACGGCTATAACTTTTGAATCGAAAGTCGTAGAGCCTCGCAGATGGGCTCATTCGATTCCTCATCAAATTCTACAGTTAGCAGTCCCCTATGCAGATAAATTTGCTGTACGAGCTTCCGTTTCCGAGATATTTGACAAAAACCGTACAGATATGAAAAATGATGTGTCAAATGTCCTTGAAATCGGACAAAAACCGTACAGATATGAAAATGATGTGGTTCAAACGGCTATAACTTTTGAATCGAAAGTCGTAGAGCCTCGCAGATGGGCTCATTCGATTCCTCATCAAATTCTACAGTTAGCAGTCCCCTATGCAGATAAATTTGCTGTACGAGCTTCCGTTTCCGAGATATTTGACAAAAACCGTATCATGTTAACTTATCAAGACCACTAGAGGGCGCCTCGCCACGTTACATCTCCCATTGCTTTTATGATGTCATAGTAGACGTTGCTGACGCAGACACTTAAACAGTCAGTGATCCATTCCATCTCATCAGAGTAGCTAGTGACTTCTGGATCTGACACACTGACTTAGAGAAAACAAGTAAGTCCATAATGGGGATAAACTTTAGAGTAAGAATTTTCTACAATTATTCTGTATTCATTCTTTGACAAAAACACCCCCAATTGAAGACAGAATAGAGTACATATTGCTCTCTGAGCTTTGTTTAACCAAGTTGTCATATAAATGATGTGTTGATACTGGTTGATTAGAGGACTAGCAGTGATGGCAACTCACAGGCTCAAAAGGCTATAACTTTTGAATCGAAAGTCGTAGAGCCTCGCAGATGGGCTCATTCGATTCCTCATCAAATTCTACAGTTAGCAGTCCCCTATGCAGGTAAATTTGCTGTACGAGCTTCGGTTTCCGAGATATTTGATAAAAACCAAACAGATATGAAAAATGATGTGGCTCAAACGGCTATAACTTTTGAATCGAAAGTCGTAGAGCCTCGCAGATGGGCTCATTCGATTCCTCATCAAATTCTACAGTTAGCAGTCCCCTATGCAGATAAATTTGCTGTACGAGCTTCCGTTTCCGAGATATTTGACAAAAACCGTACAGATATGAAAAATGATGTGTCAAATGTCCTTGAAATCGGACAAAAACCGTACAGATATGAAAATGATGTGGTTCAAACGGCTATAACTTTTGAATCGAAAGTCGTAGAGCCTCGCAGATGGGCTCATTCGATTCCTCATCAAATTCTACAGTTAGCAGTCCCCTATGCAGATAAATTTGCTGTACGAGCTTCCGTTTCCGAGATATTTGACAAAAACCGTACAGATATGAAAAATGATGTGTCAAATGTCCTTGAAATCGGACAAAAACCGTACAGATATGAAAATGATGTGGTTCAAACGGCTATAACTTTTGAATCGAAAGTCGTAGAGCCTCGCAGATGGGCTCATTCGATTCCTCATCAAATTCTACAGTTAGCAGTCCCCTATGCAGATAAATTTGCTGTACGAGCTTCCGTTTCCGAGATATTTGACAAAAACCGTATCATGTTAACTTATCAAAACCACTAGAGGGCGCCTCGCCACGTTACATCTCCCATTGCTTTTATGATGTCATAGTAGACGTTGCTGACGCAGACACTTAAACAGTCAGTGATCCATTCCATCTCATCAGAGTAGCTAGTGACTTCTGGATCTGACACACTGACTTAGAGAAAACAAGTAAGTCCATAATGGGGATAAACTTTAGAGTAAGAATTTTCTACAATTATTCTGTATTCATTCTTTGACAAAAACACCCCCAATTGAAGACAGAATAGAGTACATATTGCTCTCTGAGCTTTGTTTAACCAAGTTGTCATATAAATGATGTGTTGATACTGGTTGATTAGAGGACTAGCAGTGATGGCAACTCACAGGCTCAAAAGGCTATAACTTTTGAATCAAAAGTCGTAGAGCCTCGCAGATGGGCTCATTCGATTCCTCATCAAATTCTACAGTTAGCAGTCCCCTATGCAGGTAAATTTGCTGTACGAGCTTCGGTTTCCGAGATATTTGACAAAAACCAAACAGATAAGAAAAATGATGTGGCTCAAAAGGCTATAACTTTTGAATCGAAAGTCGTAGAGCCTCGCAGATGGGCTCATTCGATTCCTCATCAAATTCTACAGTTAGCAGTCCCCTATGCAGGTAAATTTGCTGTACGAGCTTCGGTTTCCGAGATATTTGACAAAAACCAAACAGATATGAAAAATGATGTGGCTCAAACGGCTATATCTTTTGAATCGAAAGTCGTAGAGCCTCGCAGATGGGCTCATTCGATTCCTCATCAAATTCTACAGTTAGCAGTCCCCTATGCAGATAAATTTGCTGTACGAGCTTCCGTTTCCGAGATATTTGACAAAAACCGTACAGATATGAAAAATGATGTGTCAAATGTCCTTGAAATCGGACAAAAACCGTACAGATATGAAAATGATGTGGTTCAAACGGCTATAACTTTTGAATCGAAAGTCGTAGAGCCTCGCAGATGGGCTCATTCGATTCCTCATCAAATTCTACAGTTAGCAGTCCCCTATGCAGATAAATTTGCTGTACGAGCTTCCGTTTCCGAGATATTTTACAAAAACCGTATCATGTTAACTTATCAAGACCACTAGAGGGCGCCTCGCCACGTTACATCTCCCATTGCTTTTATGATGTCATAGTAGACGTTGCTGACGCAGACACTTAAACAGTCAGTGATCCATTCCATCTCATCAGAGTAGCTAGTGACTTCTGGATCTGACACACTGACTTAGAGAAAACAAGTAAGTCCATAATGGGGATAAACTTTAGAGTAAGAATTTTCTACAATTATTCTGTATTCATTCTTTGACAAAAACACCCCCAATTGAAGACAGAATAGAGTACATATTGCTCTCTGAGCTTTGTTTAACCAAGTTGTCATATAAATGATGTGTTGATACTGGTTGATTAGAGGACTAGCAGTGATGGCAACTCACAGGCTCAAAAGGCTATAACTTTTGAATCGAAAGTCGTAGAGTCTCGCAGATGGGCTCATTCGATTCCTCATCAAATTCTACAGTTAGCAGTCCCCTATGCAGATAAATTTGCTGTACGAGCTTCCGTTTCCGAGATATTTGACAAAAACCGTACAGATATGAAAAATGATGTGGCTCAAAAGGCTATAACTTTTGAATCGAAAGTCGTAGAGCCTCGCAGATGGGCTCATTCGATTCCTCATCAAATTCTACAGTTAGCAGTCCCCTATGCTGGTAAATTTGCTGTACGAGCTTCCGTTTCCGAGATATTTGACAAAAAACGTACAGATATGAAAAATGATGTGGCTCAAACGGCTATAACTTTTGAATCGAAAGTCGTAGAGCCTCGCAGATGGGCTCATTCGATTCCTCATCAAATTCTACAGTTAGCAGTCACCTTGGCAGGTAAATTTGCTGTACGAGCTTCGGTTTCCGAGATATTTGACAAAAACCAAACAGATATGAAAAATTATGTGGCTCAAACGGCTATATCTTTTGAATCGAAAGTCGTAGAGCCTCGCAGATGGGCTGATTCGATTCCTCATCAAATTCTACAGTTAGCAGTCCCCTATGCAGATAAATTTGCTGTACGAGCTTCCGTTTCCGAGATATTTGACAAAAACCGTACAGATATGAAAAATGATGTGTCAAATGTCCTTGAAATCGGACAAAAACCGTACAGATATGAAAATGATGTGGTTCAAACGGCTATAACTTTTGAATCGAAAGTCGTAGAGCCTCGCAGATGGGCTCATTCGATTCCTCATCAAATTCTACAGTTAGCAGTCCCCTATGCAGATAAATTTGCTGTACGAGCTTCCGTTTCCGAGATATTTTACAAAAACCGTATCATGTTAACTTATCAAGACCACTAGAGGGCGCCTCGCCACGTTACATCTCCCATTGCTTTTATGATGTCATAGTAGACGTTGCTGACGCAGACACTTAAACAGTCAGTGATCCATTCCATCTCATCAGAGTAGCTAGTGACTTCTGGATCTGACACACTGACTTAGAGAAAACAAGTAAGTCCATAATGGGGATAAACTTTAGAGTAAGAATTTTCTACAATTATTCTGTATTCATTCTTTGACAAAAACACCCCCAATTGAAGACAGAATAGAGTACATATTGCTCTCTGAGCTTTGTTTAACCAAGTTGTCATATAAATGATGTGTTGATACTGGTTGATTAGAGGACTAGCAGTGATGGCAACTCACAGGCTCAAAAGGCTATAACTTTTGAATCGAAAGTCGTAGAGCCTCGCAGATGGGCTCATTCGATTCCTCATCAAATTCTACAGTTAGCAGTCCCCTATGCAGGTAAATTTGCTGTACGAGCTTCGGTTTCCGAGATATTTGACAAAAACCAAACAGATATGAAAAATGATGTGGCTCAAACGGCTATAACTTTTGAATCGAAAGTCGTAGAGCCTCGCAGATGGGCTCATTCGATTCCTCATCAAATTCTACAGTTAGCAGTCCCCTATGCAGATAAATTTGCTGTACGAGCTTCCGTTTCCGAGATATTTGACAAAAACCAAACAGATATGAAAAATTATGTGGCTCAAACGGCTATATCTTTTGAATCGAAAGTCGTAGAGCCTCGCAGATGGGCTGATTCGATTCCTCATCAAATTCTACAGTTAGCAGTCCCCTATGCAGATAAATTTGCTGTACGAGCTTCCGTTTCCGAGATATTTGACAAAAACCGTACAGATATGAAAAATGATGTGTCAAATGTCCTTGAAATCGGACAAAAACCGTACAGATATGAAAATGATGTGGTTCAAACGGCTATAACTTTTGAATCGAAAGTCGTAGAGCCTCGCAGATGGGCTCATTCGATTCCTCATCAAATTCTACAGTTAGCAGTCCCCTATGCAGATAAATTTGCTGTACGAGCTTCCGTTTCCGAGATATTTTACAAAAACCGTATCATGTTAACTTATCAAGACCACTAGAGGGCGCCTCGCCACGTTACATCTCCCATTGCTTTTATGATGTCATAGTAGACGTTGCTGACGCAGACACTTAAACAGTCAGTGATCCATTCCATCTCATCAGAGTAGCTAGTGACTTCTGGATCTGACACACTGACTTAGAGAAAACAAGTAAGTCCATAATGGGGATAAACTTTAGAGTAAGAATTTTCTACAATTATTCTGTATTCATTCTTTGACAAAAACACCCCCAATTGAAGACAGAATAGAGTACATATTGCTCTCTGAGCTTTGTTTAACCAAGTTGTCATATAAATGATGTGTTGATACTGGTTGATTAGAGGACTAGCAGTGATGGCAACTCACAGGCTCAAAAGGCTATAACTTTTGAATCGAAAGTCGTAGAGCCTCGCAGATGGGCTCATTCGATTCCTCATCAAATTCTACAGTTAGCAGTCCCCTATGCAGGTAAATTTGCTGTACGAGCTTCGGTTTCCGAGATATTTGACAAAAACCAAACAGATATGAAAAATGATGTGGCTCAAACGGCTATAACTTTTGAATCGAAAGTCGTAGAGCCTCGCAGATGGGCTCATTCGATTCCTCATCAAATTCTACAGTTAGCAGTCCCCTATGCAGATAAATTTGCTGTACGAGCTTCCGTTTCCGAGATATTTGACAAAAACCGTACAGATATGAAAAATGATGTGTCAAATGTCCTTGAAATCGGACAAAAACGTACAGATATGAAAATGATGTGGTTCAAACGGCTATAACTTTTGAATCGAAAGTCGTAGAGCCTCGCAGATGGGCTCATTCGATTCCTCATCAAATTCTACAGTTAGCAGTCCCCTATGCAGATAAATTTGCTGTACGAGCTTCCGTTTCCGAGATATTTGACAAAAACCGTATCATGTTAACTTATCAAGACCACTAGAGGGCGCCTCGCCACGTTACATCTCCCATTGCTTTTATGATGTCATAGTAGACGTTGCTGACGCAGACACTTAAACAGTCAGTGATCCATTCCACCTCATCAGAGTAGCTAGTGACTTCTGGATCTGACACACTGACTTAGAGAAAACAAGTAAGTCCATAATGGGGATAAACTTTAGAGTAAGAATTTTCTACAATTATTCTGTATTCATTCTTTGACAAAAACACCCCCAATTGAAGACAGAATAGAGTACATATTGCTCTCTGAGCTTTGTTTAACCAAGTTGTCATATAAATGATGTGTTGATACTGGTTGATTAGAGGACTAGCAGTGATGGCAACTCACAGGCTCAAAAGGCTATAACTTTTGAATCGAAAGTCGTAGAGCCTCGCAGATGGGCTCATTCGATTCCTCGTCAAATTCTACAGTTAGCAGTCCCCTATGCAGATAAATTTGCTGTACGAGCTTCCGTTTCCGAGATATTTGACAAAAACCGTACAGATATGAAAAATGATGTGTCAAATGTCCTTGAAATCGGACAAAAACCGTACAGATATGAAAATGATGTGGTTCAAACGGCTATAACTTTTGAATCGAAAGTCGTAGAGCCTCGCAGATGGGCTCATTCGATTCCTCATCAAATTCTACAGTTAGCAGTCCCCTATGCAGATAAATTTGCTGTACGAGCTTCCGTTTCCGAGATATTTGACAAAAACCGTATCATGTTAACTTATCAAAACCACTAGAGGGCGCCTCGCCACGTTACATCTCCCATTGCTTTTATGATGTCATAGTAGACGTTGCTGACGCAGACACTTAAACAGTCAGTGATCCATTCCATCTCATCAGAGTAGCTAGTGACTTCTGGATCTGACACACTGACTTAGAGAAAACAAGTAAGTCCATAATGGGGATAAACTTTAGAGTAAGAATTTTCTACAATTATTCTGTATTCATTCTTTGACAAAAACACCCCCAATTGAAGACAGAATAGAGTACATATTGCTCTCTGAGCTTTGTTTAACCAAGTTGTCATATAAATGATGTGTTGATACTGGTTGATTAGAGGACTAGCAGTGATGGCAACTCACAGGCTCAAAAGGCTATAACTTTTGAATCAAAAGTCGTAGAGCCTCGCAGATGGGCTCATTCGATTCCTCATCAAATTCTACAGTTAGCAGTCCCCTATGCAGGTAAATTTGCTGTACGAGCTTCGGTTTACGAGATATTTGACAAAAACCAAACAGATAAGAAAAATGATGTGGCTCAAAAGGCTATAACTTTTGAATCGAAAGTCGTAGAGCCTCGCAGATGGGCTCATTCGATTCCTCATCAAATTCTACAGTTAGCAGTCCCCTATGCAGGTAAATTTGCTGTACGAGCTTCCGTTTCCGAGATATTTGACAAAAAACGTACAGATATGAAAAATGATGTGGCTCAAACGGCTATAACTTTTGAATCGAAAGTCGTAGAGCCTCGCAGATGGGCTCATTCGATTCCTCATCAAATTCTACAGTTAGCAGTCCCCTACGCAGGTAAATTTGCTGTACGAGCTTCGGTTTCCGAGATATTTGACAAAAACCAAACAGATATGAAAAATGATGTGGCTCAAACGGCTATATCTTTTGAATCGAAAGTCGTAGAGCCTCGCAGATGGGCTCATTCGATTCCTCATCAAATTCTACAGTTAGCAGTCCCCTATGCAGATAAATCTGCTGTACGAGCTTCCGTTTCCGAGATATTTGACAAAAACCGTACAGATATGAAAAATGATGTGTCAAATGTCCTTGAAATCGGACAAAAACCGTACAGATATGAAAATGATGTGGTTCAAACGGCTATAACTTTTGAATCGAAAGTCGTAGAGCCTCGCAGATGGGCTCATTCGATTCCTCATCAAATTCTACAGTTAGCAGTCCCCTATGCAGATAAATTTGCTGTACGAGCTTCCGTTTCCGAGATATTTTACAAAAACCGTATCATGTTAACTTATCAAGACCACTAGAGGGCGCCTCGCCACGTTACATCTCCCATTGCTTTTATGATGTCATAGTAGACGTTGCTGACGCAGACACTTAAACAGTCAGTGATCCATTCCATCTCATCAGAGTAGCTAGTGACTTCTGGATCTGACACACTGACTTAGAGAAAACAAGTAAGTCCATAATGGGGATAAACTTTAGAGTAAGAATTTTCTACAATTATTCTGTATTCATTCTTTGACAAAAACACCCCCAATTGAAGACAGAATAGAGTACATATTGCTCTCTGAGCTTTGTTTAACCAAGTTGTCATATAAATGATGTGTTGATACTGGTTGATTAGAGGACTAGCAGTGATGGCAACTCACAGGCTCAAAAGGCTATAACTTTTGAATCGAAAGTCGTAGAGCCTCGCAGATGGGCTCATTCGATTCCTCATCAAATTCTACAGTTAGCAGTCCCCTATGCAGGTAAATTTGCTGTACGAGCTTCGGTTTCCGAGATATTTGACAAAAACCAAACAGATATGAAAAATGATGTGGCTCAAACGGCTATAACTTTTGAATCGAAAGTCGTAGAGCCTCGCAGATGGGCTCATTCGATTCCTCATCAAATTCTACAGTTAGCAGTCCCCTATGCAGGTAAATTTGCTGTACGAGCTTCGGTTTCCGAGATATTTGACAAAAACCAAACAGATATGAAAAATGATGTGGCTCAAACGGCTATAACTTTTGAATCGAAAGTCGTAGAGCCTCGCAGATGGGCTCATTCGATTCCTCATCAAATTCTACAGTTAGCAGTCCCCTATGCAGATAAATTTGCTGTACGAGCTTCCGTTTCCGAGATATTTGACAAAAACCGTACAGATATGAAAAATGATGTGTCAAATGTCCTTGAAATCGGACAAAAACCGTACAGATATGAAAATGATGTGGTTCAAACGGCTATAACTTTTGAATCGAAAGTCGTAGAGCCTCGCAGATGGGCTCATTCGATTCCTCATCAAATTCTACAGTTAGCAGTCCCCTATGCAGATAAATTTGCTGTACGAGCTTCCGTTTCCGAGATATTTGACAAAAACCGTATCATGTTAACTTATCAAGACCACTAGAGGGCGCCTCGCCACGTTACATCTCCCATTGCTTTTATGATGTCATAGTAGACGTTGCTGACGCAGACACTTAAACAGTCAGTGATCCATTCCACCTCATCAGAGTAGCTAGTGACTTCTGGATCTGACACACTGACTTAGAGAAAACAAGTAAGTCCATAATGGGGATAAACTTTAGAGTAAGAATTTTCTACAATTATTCTGTATTCATTCTTTGACAAAAACACCCCCAATTGAAGACAGAATAGAGTACATATTGCTCTCTGAGCTTTGTTTAACCAAGTTGTCATATAAATGATGTGTTGATACTGGTTGATTAGAGGACTAGCAGTGATGGCAACTCACAGGCTCAAAAGGCTATAACTTTTGAATCGAAAGTCGTAGAGCCTCGCAGATGGGCTCATTCGATTCCTCGTCAAATTCTACAGTTAGCAGTCCCCTATGCAGATAAATTTGCTGTACGAGCTTCCGTTTCCGAGATATTTGACAAAAACCGTACAGATATGAAAAATGATGTGTCAAATGTCCTTGAAATCGGACAAAAACCGTACAGATATGAAAATGATGTGGTTCAAACGGCTATAACTTTTGAATCGAAAGTCGTAGAGCCTCGCAGATGGGCTCATTCGATTCCTCATCAAATTCTACAGTTAGCAGTCCCCTATGCAGATAAATTTGCTGTACGAGCTTCCGTTTCCGAGATATTTGACAAAAACCGTATCATGTTAACTTATCAAAACCACTAGAGGGCGCCTCGCCACGTTACATCTCCCATTGCTTTTATGATGTCATAGTAGACGTTGCTGACGCAGACACTTAAACAGTCAGTGATCCATTCCATCTCATCAGAGTAGCTAGTGACTTCTGGATCTGACACACTGACTTAGAGAAAACAAGTAAGTCCATAATGGGGATAAACTTTAGAGTAAGAATTTTCTACAATTATTCTGTATTCATTCTTTGACAAAAACACCCCCAATTGAAGACAGAATAGAGTACATATTGCTCTCTGAGCTTTGTTTAACCAAGTTGTCATATAAATGATGTGTTGATACTGGTTGATTAGAGGACTAGCAGTGATGGCAACTCACAGGCTCAAAAGGCTATAACTTTTGAATCAAAAGTCGTAGAGCCTCGCAGATGGGCTCATTCGATTCCTCATCAAATTCTACAGTTAGCAGTCCCCTATGCAGGTAAATTTGCTGTACGAGCTTCGGTTTACGAGATATTTGACAAAAACCAAACAGATAAGAAAAATGATGTGGCTCAAAAGGCTATAACTTTTGAATCGAAAGTCGTAGAGCCTCGCAGATGGGCTCATTCGATTCCTCATCAAATTCTACAGTTAGCAGTCCCCTATGCAGGTAAATTTGCTGTACGAGCTTCCGTTTCCGAGATATTTGACAAAAAACGTACAGATATGAAAAATGATGTGGCTCAAACGGCTATAACTTTTGAATCGAAAGTCGTAGAGCCTCGCAGATGGGCTCATTCGATTCCTCATCAAATTCTACAGTTAGCAGTCCCCTACGCAGGTAAATTTGCTGTACGAGCTTCGGTTTCCGAGATATTTGACAAAAACCAAACAGATATGAAAAATGATGTGGCTCAAACGGCTATATCTTTTGAATCGAAAGTCGTAGAGCCTCGCAGATGGGCTCATTCGATTCCTCATCAAATTCTACAGTTAGCAGTCCCCTATGCAGATAAATCTGCTGTACGAGCTTCCGTTTCCGAGATATTTGACAAAAACCGTACAGATATGAAAAATGATGTGTCAAATGTCCTTGAAATCGGACAAAAACCGTACAGATATGAAAATGATGTGGTTCAAACGGCTATAACTTTTGAATCGAAAGTCGTAGAGCCTCGCAGATGGGCTCATTCGATTCCTCATCAAATTCTACAGTTAGCAGTCCCCTATGCAGATAAATTTGCTGTACGAGCTTCCGTTTCCGAGATATTTTACAAAAACCGTATCATGTTAACTTATCAAGACCACTAGAGGGCGCCTCGCCACGTTACATCTCCCATTGCTTTTATGATGTCATAGTAGACGTTGCTGACGCAGACACTTAAACAGTCAGTGATCCATTCCATCTCATCAGAGTAGCTAGTGACTTCTGGATCTGACACACTGACTTAGAGAAAACAAGTAAGTCCATAATGGGGATAAACTTTAGAGTAAGAATTTTCTACAATTATTCTGTATTCATTCTTTGACAAAAACACCCCCAATTGAAGACAGAATAGAGTACATATTGCTCTCTGAGCTTTGTTTAACCAAGTTGTCATATAAATGATGTGTTGATACTGGTTGATTAGAGGACTAGCAGTGATGGCAACTCACAGGCTCAAAAGGCTATAACTTTTGAATCGAAAGTCGTAGAGCCTCGCAGATGGGCTCATTCGATTCCTCATCAAATTCTACAGTTAGCAGTCCCCTATGCAGGTAAATTTGCTGTACGAGCTTCGGTTTCCGAGATATTTGACAAAAACCAAACAGATATGAAAAATGATGTGGCTCAAACGGCTATAACTTTTGAATCGAAAGTCGTAGAGCCTCGCAGATGGGCTCATTCGATTCCTCATCAAATTCTACAGTTAGCAGTCCCCTATGCAGGTAAATTTGCTGTACGAGCTTCGGTTTCCGAGATATTTGACAAAAACCAAACAGATATGAAAAATGATGTGGCTCAAACGGCTATAACTTTTGAATCGAAAGTCGTAGAGCCTCGCAGATGGGCTCATTCGATTCCTCATCAAATTCTACAGTTAGCAGTCCCCTATGCAGATAAATTTGCTGTACGAGCTTCCGTTTCCGAGATATTTGACAAAAACCGTACAGATATGAAAAATGATGTGTCAAATGTCCTTGAAATCGGACAAAAACCGTACAGATATGAAAATGATGTGGTTCAAACGGCTATAACTTTTGAATCGAAAGTCGTAGAGCCTCGCAGATGGGCTCATTCGATTCCTCATCAAATTCTACAGTTAGCAGTCCCCTATGCAGATAAATTTGCTGTACGAGCTTCCGTTTCCGAGATATTTGACAAAAACCGTATCATGTTAACTTATCAAGACCACTAGAGGGCGCCTCGCCACGTTACATCTCCCATTGCTTTTATGATGTCATAGTAGACGTTGCTGACGCAGACACTTAAACAGTCAGTGATCCATTCCACCTCATCAGAGTAGCTAGTGACTTCTGGATCTGACACACTGACTTAGAGAAAACAAGTAAGTCCATAATGGGGATAAACTTTAGAGTAAGAATTTTCTACAATTATTCTGTATTCATTCTTTGACAAAAAACACCCCCAATTGAAGACAGAATAGAGTACATATTGCTGTCTGAGCTTTGTTTAACCAAGTTGTCATATAAATGATGTGTTGATACTGGTTGATTAAAGGACTAGCAGTGATGGCAACTCACAGGCTCAAAAGGCTATAACTTTTGAATCGAAAGTCGTAGAGCCTCGCAGATGGGCTCATTCGATTCCTCATCAAATTCTACAGTTAGCAGTCCCCTATGCAGGTAAATTTGCTGTACGAGCTTCGGTTTCCGAGATATTTGACAAAAACCAAACAGATATGAAAAATGATGTGGCTCAAACGGCTATAACTTTTGAATCGAAAGTCGTAGAGCCTCGCAGATGGGCTCATTCGATTCCTCATCAAATTCTACAGTTAGCAGTCCCCTATGCAGATAAATTTGCTGTACGAGCTTCCGTTTCCGAGATATTTGACAAAAACCGTACAGATATGAAAAATGATGTGTCAAATGTCCTTGAAATCGGACAAAAACCGTACAGATATGAAAATGATGTGGTTCAAACGGCTATAACTTTTGAATCGAAAGTCGTAGAGCCTCGCAGATGGGCTCATTCGATTCCTCATCAAATTCTACAGTTAGCAGTCCCCTATGCAGATAAATTTGCTGTACGAGCTTCCGTTTCCGAGATATTTGACAAAAACCGTATCATGTTAACTTATCAAGACCACTAGAGGGCGCCTCGCCACGTTACATCTCCCATTGCTTTTATGATGTCATAGTAGACGTTGCTGACGCAGACACTTAAACAGTCAGTGATCCATTCCACCTCATCAGAGTAGCTAGTGACTTCTGGATCTGACACACTGACTTAGAGAAAACAAGTAAGTCCATAATGGGGATAAACTTTAGAGTAAGAATTTTCTACAATTATTCTGTATTCATTCTTTGACAAAAAACACCCCCAATTGAAGACAGAATAGAGTACATATTGCTCTCTGAGCTTTGTTTAACCAAGTTGTCATATAAATGATGTGTTGATACTGGTTGATTAGAGGACTAGCAGTGATGGCA
This sequence comes from Borostomias antarcticus, assembly GCF_949987555.1. Taxonomy (NCBI): domain Eukaryota; kingdom Metazoa; phylum Chordata; class Actinopteri; order Stomiiformes; family Stomiidae; genus Borostomias; species Borostomias antarcticus. Next base: position 157,920 of record NW_028175702.1, read on the forward strand.
ACTCACAGGCTCAAAAGGCTATAACTTTTGAATCGAAAGTCGTAGAGCCTCGCAGATGGGCTCATTCGATTCCTCATCAAATTCTACAGTTAGCAGTCCCCTATGCAGGTAAATTTGCTGTACGAGCTTCGGTTTCCGAGATATTTGACAAAAACCAAACAGATATGAAAAATGATGTGGCTCAAACGGCTATAACTTTTGAATCGAAAGTCGTAGAGCCTCGCAGATGGGCTCATTCGATTCCTCATCAAATTCTACAGTTAGCAGTCCCCTATGCAGATAAATTTGCTGTACGAGCTTCCGTTTCCGAGATATTTGACAAAAACCGTACAGATATGAAAAATGATGTGTCAAATGTCCTTGAAATCGGACAAAAACCGTACAGATATGAAAATGATGTGGTTCAAACGGCTATAACTTTTGAATCGAAAGTCGTAGAGCCTCGCAGATGGGCTCATTCGATTCCTCATCAAATTCTACAGTTAGCAGTCCCCTATGCAGATAAATTTGCTGTACGAGCTTCCGTTTCCGAGATATTTGACAAAAACCGTATCATGTTAACTTATCAAGACCACTAGAGGGCGCCTCGCCACGTTACATCTCCCATTGCTTTTATGATGTCATAGTAGACGTTGCTGACGCAGACACTTAAACAGTCAGTGATCCATTCCACCTCATCAGAGTAGCTAGTGACTTCTGGATCTGACACACTGACTTAGAGAAAACAAGTAAGTCCATAATGGGGATAAACTTTAGAGTAAGAATTTTCTACAATTATTCTGTATTCATTCTTTGACAAAAAACACCCCCAATTGAAGACAGAATAGAGTACATATTGCTCTCTGAGCTTTGTTTAACCAAGTTGTCATATAAATGATGTGTTGATACTGGTTGATTAGAGGACTAGCAGTGATGGCAACTCACAGGCTCAAAAGGCTATAACTTTTGAATCGAAAGTCGTAGAGCCTCGCAGATGGGCTCATTCGATTCCTCATCAAATTCTACAGTTAGCAGTCCCCTATGCAGGTAAATTTGCTGTACGAGCTTCGGTTTCCGAGATATTTGACAAAAACCAAACAGATATGAAAAATGATGTGGCTCAAACGGCTATAACTTTTGAATCGAAAGTCGTAGAGCCTCGCAGATGGGCTCATTCGATTCCTCATCAAATTCTACAGTTAGCAGTCCCCTATGCAGATAAATTTGCTGTACGAGCTTCCGTTTCCGAGATATTTGACAAAAACCGTACAGATATGAAAAATGATGTGTCAAATGTCCTTGAAATCGGACAAAAACCGTACAGATATGAAAATGATGTGGTTCAAACGGCTATAACTTTTGAATCGAAAGTCGTAGAGCCTCGCAGATGGGCTCATTCGATTCCTCATCAAATTCTACAGTTAGCAGTCCCCTATGCAGATAAATTTGCTGTACGAGCTTCCGTTTCCGAGATATTTGACAAAAACCGTATCATGTTAACTTATCAAGACCACTAGAGGGCGCCTCGCCACGTTACATCTCCCATTGCTTTTATGATGTCATAGTAGACGTTGCTGACGCAGACACTTAAACAGTCAGTGATCCATTCCATCTCATCAGAGTAGCTAGTGACTTCTGGATCTGACACACTGACTTAGAGAAAACAAGTAAGTCCATAATGGGGATAAACTTTAGAGTAAGAATTTTCTACAATTATTCTGTATTCATTCTTTGACAAAAACACCCCCAATTGAAGACAGAATAGAGTACATATTGCTCTCTGAGCTTTGTTTAACCAAGTTGTCATATAAATGATGTGTTGATACTGGTTGATTAGAGGACTAGCAGTGATGGCAACTCACAGGCTCAAAAGGCTATAACTTTTGAATCGAAAGTCGTAGAGCCTCGCAGATGGGCTCATTCGATTCCTCATCAAATTCTACAGTTAGCAGTCCCCTATGCAGGTAAATTTGCTGTACGAGCTTCGGTTTCCGAGATATTTGACAAAAACCAAACAGATATGAAAAATGATGTGGCTCAAACGGCTATAACTTTTGAATCGAAAGTCGTAGAGCCTCGCAGATGGGCTCATTCGATTCCTCATCAAATTCTACAGTTAGCAGTCCCCTATGCAGATAAATTTGCTGTACGAGCTTCCGTTTCCGAGATATTTGACAAAAACCGTACAGATATGAAAAATGATGTGTCAAATGTCCTTGAAATCGGACAAAAACCGTACAGATATGAAAATGATGTGGTTCAAACGGCTATAACTTTTGAATCGAAAGTCGTAGAGCCTCGCAGATGGGCTCATTCGATTCCTCATCAAATTCTACAGTTAGCAGTCCCCTATGCAGATAAATTTGCTGTACGAGCTTCCGTTTCCGAGATATTTGACAAAAACCGTATCATGTTAACTTATCAAGACCACTAGAGGGCGCCTCGCCACGTTACATCTCCCATTGCTTTTATGATGTCATAGTAGACGTTGCTGACGCAGACACTTAAACAGTCAGTGATCCATTCCATCTCATCAGAGTAGCTAGTGACTTCTGGATCTGACACACTGACTTAGAGAAAACAAGTAAGTCCATAATGGGGATAAACTTTAGAGTAAGAATTTTCTACAATTATTCTGTATTCATTCTTTGACAAAAACACCCCCAATTGAAGACAGAATAGAGTACATATTGCTCTCTGAGCTTTGTTTAACCAAGTTGTCATATAAATGATGTGTTGATACTGGTTGATTAGAGGACTAGCAGTGATGGCAACTCACAGGCTCAAAAGGCTATAACTTTTGAATCGAAAGTCGTAGAGCCTCGCAGATGGGCTCATTCGATTCCTCATCAAATTCTACAGTTAGCAGTCCCCTATGCAGGTAAATTTGCTGTACAAGCTTCGGTTTCCGAGATATTTGACAAAAACCAAACAGATATGAAAAATGATGTGGCTCAAACGGCTATAACTTTTGAATCGAAAGTCGTAGAGCCTCGCAGATGGGCTCATTCGATTCCTCATCAAATTCTACAGTTAGCAGTCCCCTATGCAGATAAATTTGCTGTACGAGCTTCCGTTTCCGAGATATTTGACAAAAACCGTACAGATATGAAAAATGATGTGTCAAATGTCCTTGAAATCGGACAAAAACCGTACAGATATGAAAATGATGTGGTTCAAACGGCTATAACTTTTGAATCGAAAGTCGTAGAGCCTCGCAGATGGGCTCATTCGATTCCTCATCAAATTCTACAGTTAGCAGTCCCCTATGCAGATAAATTTGCTGTACGAGCTTCCGTTTCCGAGATATTTGACAAAAACCGTATCATGTTAACTTATCAAGACCACTAGAGGGCGCCTCGCCACGTTACATCTCCCATTGCTTTTATGATGTCATAGTAGACGTTGCTGACGCAGACACTTAAACAGTCAGTGATCCATTCCACCTCATCAGAGTAGCTAGTGACTTCTGGATCTGACACACTGACTTAGAGAAAACAAGTAAGTCCATAATGGGGATAAACTTTAGAGTAAGAATTTTCTACAATTATTCTGTATTCATTCTTTGACAAAAACACCCCCAATTGAAGACAGAATAGAGTACATATTGCTCTCTGAGCTTTGTTTAACCAAGTTGTCATATAAATGATGTGTTGATACTGGTTGATTAGAGGACTAGCAGTGATGGCAACTCACAGGCTCAAAAGGCTATAACTTTTGAATCGAAAGTCGTAGAGCCTCGCAGATGGGCTCATTCGATTCCTCATCAAATTCTACAGTTAGCAGTCCCCTATGCAGATAAATTTGCTGTACGAGCTTCCGTTTCCGAGATATTTGACAAAAACCGTACAGATATGAAAAATGATGTGTCAAATGTCCTTGAAATCGGACAAAAACCGTACAGATATGAAAATGATGTGGTTCAAACGGCTATAACTTTTGAATCGAAAGTCGTAGAGCCTCGCAGATGGGCTCATTCGATTCCTCATCAAATTCTACAGTTAGCAGTCCCCTATGCAGATAAATTTGCTGTACGAGCTTCCGTTTCCGAGATATTTGACAAAAACCGTATCATGTTAACTTATCAAAACCACTAGAGGGCGCCTCGCCACGTTACATCTCCCATTGCTTTTATGATGTCATAGTAGACGTTGCTGACGCAGACACTTAAACAGTCAGTGATCCATTCCATCTCATCAGAGTAGCTAGTGACTTCTGGATCTGACACACTGACTTAGAGAAAACAAGTAAGTCCATAATGGGGATAAACTTTAGAGTAAGAATTTTCTACAATTATTCTGTATTCATTCTTTGACAAAAACACCCCCAATTGAAGACAGAATAGAGTACATATTGCTCTCTGAGCTTTGTTTAACCAAGTTGTCATATAAATGATGTGTTGATACTGGTTGATTAGAGGACTAGCAGTGATGGCAACTCACAGGCTCAAAAGGCTATAACTTTTGAATCAAAAGTCGTAGAGCCTCGCAGATGGGCTCATTCGATTCCTCATCAAATTCTACAGTTAGCAGTCCCCTATGCAGGTAAATTTGCTGTACGAGCTTCGGTTTCCGAGATATTTGACAAAAACCAAACAGATAAGAAAAATGATGTGGCTCAAAAGGCTATAACTTTTGAATCGAAAGTCGTAGAGCCTCGCAGATGGGCTCATTCGATTCCTCATCAAATTCTACAGTTAGCAGTCCCCTATGCAGGTAAATTTGCTGTACGAGCTTCCGTTTCCGAGATATTTGACAAAAACCGTACAGATATGAAAAATGATGTGGCTCAAACGGCTATAACTTTTGAATCGAAAGTCGTAGAGCCTCGCAGATGGGCTCATTCGATTCCTCATCAAATTCTACAGTTAGCAGTCCCCTATGCAGGTAAATTTGCTGTACGAGCTTCGGTTTCCGAGATATTTGACAAAAACCAAACAGATATGAAAAATGATGTGGCTCAAACGGCTATAACTTTTGAATCGAAAGTCGTAGAGCCTCGCAGATGGGCTCATTCGATTCCTCATCAAATTCTACAGTTAGCAGTCCCCTATGCAGATAAATTTGCTGTACGAGCTTCCGTTTCCGAGATATTTGACAAAAACCGTATCATGTTAACTTATCAAGACCACTAGAGGGCGCCTCGCCACGTTACATCTCCCATTGCTTTTATGATGTCATAGTAGACGTTGCTGACGCAGACACTTAAACAGTCAGTGATCCATTCCACCTCATCAGAGTAGCTAGTGACTTCTGGATCTGACACACTGACTTAGAGAAAACAAGTAAGTCCATAATGGGGATAAACTTTAGAGTAAGAATTTTCTACAATTATTCTGTATTCATTCTTTGACAAAAAACACCCCCAATTGAAGACAGAATAGAGTACATATTGCTCTCTGAGCTTTGTTTAACCAAGTTGTCATATAAATGATGTGTTGATACTGGTTGATTAGAGGACTAGCAGTGATGGCAACTCACAGGCTCAAAAGGCTATAACTTTTGAATCGAAAGTCGTAGAGCCTCGCAGATGGGCTCATTCGATTCCTCATCAAATTCTACAGTTAGCAGTCCCCTATGCAGGTAAATTTGCTGTACGAGCTTCGGTTTCCGAGATATTTGACAAAAACCAAACAGATATGAAAAATGATGTGGCTCAAACGGCTATAACTTTTGAATCGAAAGTCGTAGAGCCTCGCAGATGGGCTCATTCGATTCCTCATCAAATTCTACAGTTAGCAGTCCCCTATGCAGATAAATTTGCTGTACGAGCTTCCGTTTCCGAGATATTTGACAAAAACCGTATCATGTTAACTTATCAAGACCACTAGAGGGCGCCTCGCCACGTTACATCTCCCATTGCTTTTATGATGTCATAGTAGACGTTGCTGACGCAGACACTTAAACAGTCAGTGATCCATTCCACCTCATCAGAGTAGCTAGTGACTTCTGGATCTGACACACTGACTTAGAGAAAACAAGTAAGTCCATAATGGGGATAAACTTTAGAGTAAGAATTTTCTACAATTATTCTGTATTCATTCTTTGACAAAAAACACCCCCAATTGAAGACAGAATAGAGTACATATTGCTCTCTGAGCTTTGTTTAACCAAGTTGTCATATAAATGATGTGTTGATACTGGTTGATTAGAGGACTAGCAGTGATGGCAACTCACAGGCTCAAAAGGCTATAACTTTTGAATCGAAAGTCGTAGAGCCTCGCAGATGGGCTCATTCGATTCCTCATCAAATTCTACAGTTAGCAGTCCCCTATGCAGGTAAATTTGCTGTACGAGCTTCGGTTTCCGAGATATTTGACAAAAACCAAACAGATATGAAAAATGATGTGGCTCAAACGGCTATAACTTTTGAATCGAAAGTCGTAGAGCCTCGCAGATGGGCTCATTCGATTCCTCATCAAATTCTACAGTTAGCAGTCCCCTATGCAGATAAATTTGCTGTACGAGCTTCCGTTTCCGAGATATTTGACAAAAACCGTACAGATATGAAAAATGATGTGTCAAATGTCCTTGAAATCGGACAAAAACCGTACAGATATGAAAATGATGTGGTTCAAACGGCTATAACTTTTGAATCGAAAGTCGTAGAGCCTCGCAGATGGGCTCATTCGATTCCTCATCAAATTCTACAGTTAGCAGTCCCCTATGCAGATAAATTTGCTGTACGAGCTTCCGTTTCCGAGATATTTGACAAAAACCGTATCATGTTAACTTATCAAGACCACTAGAGGGCGCCTCGCCACGTTACATCTCCCATTGCTTTTATGATGTCATAGTAGACGTTGCTGACGCAGACACTTAAACAGTCAGTGATCCATTCCACCTCATCAGAGTAGCTAGTGACTTCTGGATCTGACACACTGACTTAGAGAAAACAAGTAAGTCCATAATGGGGATAAACTTTAGAGTAAGAATTTTCTACAATTATTCTGTATTCATTCTTTGACAAAAAACACCCCCAATTGAAGACAGAATAGAGTACATATTGCTCTCTGAGCTTTGTTTAACCAAGTTGTCATATAAATGATGTGTTGATACTGGTTGATTAGAGGACTAGCAGTGATGGCAACTCACAGGCTCAAAAGGCTATAACTTTTGAATCGAAAGTCGTAGAGCCTCGCAGATGGGCTCATTCGATTCCTCATCAAATTCTACAGTTAGCAGTCCCCTATGCAGGTAAATTTGCTGTACGAGCTTCGGTTTCCGAGATATTTGACAAAAACCAAACAGATATGAAAAATGATGTGGCTCAAACGGCTATAACTTTTGAATCGAAAGTCGTAGAGCCTCGCAGATGGGCTCATTCGATTCCTCATCAAATTCTACAGTTAGCAGTCCCCTATGCAGATAAATTTGCTGTACGAGCTTCCGTTTCCGAGATATTTGACAAAAACCGTACAGATATGAAAAATGATGTGTCAAATGTCCTTGAAATCGGACAAAAACCGTACAGATATGAAAATGATGTGGTTCAAACGGCTATAACTTTTGAATCGAAAGTCGTAGAGCCTCGCAGATGGGCTCATTCGATTCCTCATCAAATTCTACAGTTAGCAGTCCCCTATGCAGATAAATTTGCTGTACGAGCTTCCGTTTCCGAGATATTTGACAAAAACCGTATCATGTTAACTTATCAAGACCACTAGAGGGCGCCTCGCCACGTTACATCTCCCATTGCTTTTATGATGTCATAGTAGACGTTGCTGACGCAGACACTTAAACAGTCAGTGATCCATTCCATCTCATCAGAGTAGCTAGTGACTTCTGGATCTGACACACTGACTTAGAGAAAACAAGTAAGTCCATAATGGGGATAAACTTTAGAGTAAGAATTTTCTACAATTATTCTGTATTCATTCTTTGACAAAAACACCCCCAATTGAAGACAGAATAGAGTACATATTGCTCTCTGAGCTTTGTTTAACCAAGTTGTCATATAAATGATGTGTTGATACTGGTTGATTAGAGGACTAGCAGTGATGGCAACTCACAGGCTCAAAAGGCTATAACTTTTGAATCAAAAGTCGTAGAGCCTCGCAGATGGGCTCATTCGATTCCTCATCAAATTCTACAGTTAGCAGTCCCCTATGCAGGTAAATTTGCTGTACGAGCTTCGGTTTCCGAGATATTTGACAAAAACCAAACAGATATGAAAAATGATGTGGCTCAAACGGCTATAACTTTTGAATCGAAAGTCGTAGAGCCTCGCAGATGGGCTCATTCGATTCCTCATCAAATTCTACAGTTAGCAGTCCCCTATGCAGATAAATTTGCTGTACGAGCTTCCGTTTCCGAGATATTTGACAAAAACCGTACAGATATGAAAAATGATGTGTCAAATGTCCTTGAAATCGGACAAAAACCGTACAGATATGAAAATGATGTGGTTCAAACGGCTATAACTTTTGAATCGAAAGTCGTAGAGCCTCGCAGATGGGCTCATTCGATTCCTCATCAAATTCTACAGTTAGCAGTCCCCTATGCAGATAAATTTGCTGTACGAGCTTCCGTTTCCGAGATATTTGACAAAAACCGTATCATGTTAACTTATCAAGACCACTAGAGGGCGCCTCGCCACGTTACATCTCCCATTGCTTTTATGATGTCATAGTAGACGTTGCTGACGCAGACACTTAAACAGTCAGTGATCCATTCCATCTCATCAGAGTAGCTAGTGACTTCTGGATCTGACACACTGACTTAGAGAAAACAAGTAAGTCCATAATGGGGATAAACTTTAGAGTAAGAATTTTCTACAATTATTCTGTATTCATTCTTTGACAAAAACACCCCCAATTGAAGACAGAATAGAGTACATATTGCTCTCTGAGCTTTGTTTAACCAAGTTGTCATATAAATGATGTGTTGATACTGGTTGATTAGAGGACTAGCAGTGATGGCAACTCACAGGCTCAAAAGGCTATAACTTTTGAATCGAAAGTCGTAGAGCCTCGCAGATGGGCTCATTCGATTCCTCATCAAATTCTACAGTTAGCAGTCCCCTATGCAGGTAAATTTGCTGTACGAGCTTCGGTTTCCGAGATATTTGACAAAAACCAAACAGATATGAAAAATGATGTGGCTCAAACGGCTATAACTTTTGAATCGAAAGTCGTAGAGCCTCGCAGATGGGCTCATTCGATTCCTCATCAAATTCTACAGTTAGCATTCCCATATGCAGATAAATTTGCTGTACGAGCTTCCGTTTCCGAGATATTTGACAAAAACCGTACAGATATGAAAAATGATGTGTCAAATGTCCTTGAAATCGGACAAAAACCGTACAGATATGAAAATGATGTGGTTCAAACGGCTATAACTTTTGAATCGAAAGTCGTAGAGCCTCGCAGATGGGCTCATTCGATTCCTCATCAAATTCTACAGTTAGCAGTCCCCTATGCAGATAAATTTGCTGTACGAGCTTCCGTTTCCGAGATATTTGACAAAAACCGTATCATGTTAACTTATCAAGACCACTAGAGGGCGCCTCGCCACGTTACATCTCCCATTGCTTTTATGATGTCATAGTAGACGTTGCTGACGCAGACACTTAAACAGTCAGTGATCCATTCCACCTCATCAGAGTAGCTAGTGACTTCTGGATCTGACACACTGACTTAGAGAAAACAAGTAAGTCCATAATGGGGATAAACTTTAGAGTAAGAATTTTCTACAATTATTCTGTATTCATTCTTTGACAAAAACACCCCCAATTGAAGACAGAATAGAGTACATATTGCTCTCTGAGCTTTGTTTAACCAAGTTGTCATATAAATGATGTGTTGATACTGGTTGATTAGAGGACTAGCAGTGATGGCAACTCACAGGCTCAAAAGGCTATAACTTTTGAATCGAAAGTCGTAGAGCCTCGCAGATGGGCTCATTCGATTCCTCATCAAATTCTACAGTTAGCAGTCCCCTATGCAGATAAATTTGCTGTACGAGCTTCCGTTTCCGAGATATTTGACAAAAACCGTACAGATATGAAAAATGATGTGTCAAATGTCCTTGAAATCGGACAAAAACCGTACAGATATGAAAATGATGTGGTTCAAACGGCTATAACTTTTGAATCGAAAGTCGTAGAGCCTCGCAGATGGGCTCATTCGATTCCTCATCAAATTCTACAGTTAGCAGTCCCCTATGCAGATAAATTTGCTGTACGAGCTTCCGTTTCCGAGATATTTGACAAAAACCGTATCATGTTAACTTATCAAAACCACTAGAGGGCGCCTCGCCACGTTACATCTCCCATTGCTTTTATGATGTCATAGTAGACGTTGCTGACGCAGACACTTAAACAGTCAGTGATCCATTCCATCTCATCAGAGTAGCTAGTGACTTCTGGATCTGACACACTGACTTAGAGAAAACAAGTAAGTCCATAATGGGGATAAACTTTAGAGTAAGAATTTTCTACAATTATTCTGTATTCATTCTTTGACAAAAACACCCCCAATTGAAGACAGAATAGAGTACATATTGCTCTCTGAGCTTTGTTTAACCAAGTTGTCATATAAATGATGTGTTGATACTGGTTGATTAGAGGACTAGCAGTGATGGCAACTCACAGGCTCAAAAGGCTATAACTTTTGAATCGAAAGTCGTAGAGCCTCGCAGATGGGCTCATTCGATTCCTCATCAAATTCTACAGTTAGCAGTCCCCTATGCAGGTAAATTTGCTGTACGAGCTTCGGTTTCCGAGATATTTGACAAAAACCAAACAGATATGAAAAATGATGTGGCTCAAACGGCTATATCTTTTGAATCGAAAGTCGTAGAGCCTCGCAGATGGGCTCATTCGATTCCTCATCAAATTCTACAGTTAGCAGTCCCCTATGCAGATAAATTTGCTGTACGAGCTTCCGTTTCCGAGATATTTGACAAAAACCGTACAGATATGAAAAATGATGTGTCAAATGTCCTTGAAATCGGACAAAAACCGTACAGATATGAAAATGATGTGGTTCAAACGGCTATAACTTTTGAATCGAAAGTCGTAGAGCCTCGCAGATGGGCTCATTCGATTCCTCATCAAATTCTACAGTTAGCAGTCCCCTATGCAGATAAATTTGCTGTACGAGCTTCCGTTTCCGAGATATTTTACAAAAACCGTATCATGTTAACTTATCAAGACCACTAGAGGGCGCCTCGCCACGTTACATCTCCCATTGCTTTTATGATGTCATAGTAGACGTTGCTGACGCAGACACTTAAACAGTCAGTGATCCATTCCATCTCATCAGAGTAGCTAGTGACTTCTGGATCTGACACACTGACTTAGAGAAAACAAGTAAGTCCATAATGGGGATAAACTTTAGAGTAAGAATTTTCTACAATTATTCTGTATTCATTCTTTGACAAAAACACCCCCAATTGAAGACAGAATAGAGTACATATTGCTCTCTGAGCTTTGTTTAACCAAGTTGTCATATAAATGATGTGTTGATACTGGTTGATTAGAGGACTAGCAGTGATGGCAACTCACAGGCTCAAAAGGCTATAACTTTTGAATCGAAATTCATAGAGCCTCGCAGATGGGCTCATTCGATTCCTCATCAAATTCTACAGTTAGCAGTCCCCTATGCAGGTAAATTTGCTGTACGAGCTTCGGTTTCCGAGATATTTGACAAAAACCAAACAGATATGAAAAATGATGTGGCTCAAACGGCTATATCTTTTGAATCGAAAGTCGTAGAGCCTCGCAGATGGGCTCATTCGATTCCTCATCAAATTCTACAGTTAGCAGTCCCCTATGCAGATAAATTTGCTGTACGAGCTTCCGTTTCCGAGATATTTTACAAAAACCGTATCATGTTAACTTATCAAGACCACTAGAGGGCGCCTCGCCACGTTACATCTCCCATTGCTTTTATGATGTCATAGTAGACGTTGCTGACGCAGACACTTAAACAGTCAGTGATCCATTCCATCTCATCAGAGTAGCTAGTGACTTCTGGATCTGACACACTGACTTAGAGAAAACAAGTAAGTCCATAATGGGGATAAACTTTAGAGTAAGAATTTTCTACAATTATTCTGTATTCATTCTTTGACAAAAACACCCCCAATTGAAGACAGAATAGAGTACATATTGCTCTCTGAGCTTTGTTTAACCAAGTTGTCATATAAATGATGTGTTGATACTGGTTGATTAGAGGACTAGCAGTGATGGCAACTCACAGGCTCAAAAGGCTATAACTTTTGAATCGAAAGTCATAGAGCCTCGCAGATGGGCTCATTCGATTCCTCATCAAATTCTACAGTTAGCAGTCCCCTATGCAGGTAAATTTGCTGTACGAGCTTCGGTTTCCGAGATATTTGACAAAAACCAAACAGATATGAAAAATGATGTGGCTCAAACGGCTATAACTTTTGAATCGAAAGTCGTAGAGCCTCGCAGATGGGCTCATTCGATTCCTCATCAAATTCTACAGTTAGCAGTCCCCTATGCAGGTAAATTTGCTGTACGAGCTTCGGTTTCCGAGATATTTGACAAAAACCAAACAGATATGAAAAATGATGTGGCTCAAACGGCTATAACTTTTGAATCGAAAGTCGTAGAGCCTCGCAGATGGGCTCATTCGATTCCTCATCAAATTCTACAGTTAGCAGTCCCCTATGCAGATAAATTTGCTGTACGAGCTTCCGTTTCCGAGATATTTGACAAAAACCGTACAGATATGAAAAATGATGTGTCAAATGTCCTTGAAATCGGACAAAAACCGTACAGATATGAAAATGATGTGGTTCAAACGGCTATAACTTTTGAATCGAAAGTCGTAGAGCCTCGCAGATGGGCTCATTCGATTCCTCATCAAATTCTACAGTTAGCAGTCCCCTATGCAGATAAATTTGCTGTACGAGCTTCCGTTTCCGAGATATTTGACAAAAACCGTATCATGTTAACTTATCAAGACCACTAGAGGGCGCCTCGCCACGTTACATCTCCCATTGCTTTTATGATGTCATAGTAGACGTTGCTGACGCAGACACTTAAACAGTCAGTGATCCATTCCACCTCATCAGAGTAGCTAGTGACTTCTGGATCTGACACACTGACTTAGAGAAAACAAGTAAGTCCATAATGGGGATAAACTTTAGAGTAAGAATTTTCTACAATTATTCTGTATTCATTCTTTGACAAAAAACACCCCCAATTGAAGACAGAATAGAGTACATATTGCTCTCTGAGCTTTGTTTAACCAAGTTGTCATATAAATGATGTGTTGATACTGGTTGATTAGAGGACTAGCAGTGATGGCAACTCACAGGCTCAAAAGGCTATAACTTTTGAATCGAAAGTCGTAGAGCCTCGCAGATGGGCTCATTCGATTCCTCATCAAATTCTACAGTTAGCAGTCCCCTATGCAGGTAAATTTGCTGTACGAGCTTCGGTTTCCGAGATATTTGACAAAAACCAAACAGATATGAAAAATGATGTGGCTCAAACGGCTATAACTTTTGAATCGAAAGTCGTAGAGCCTCGCAGATGGGCTCATTCGATTCCTCATCAAATTCTACAGTTAGCAGTCCCCTATGCAGATAAATTTGCTGTACGAGCTTCCGTTTCCGAGATATTTGACAAAAAACGTACAGATATGAAAAATGATGTGTCAAATGTCCTTGAAATCGGACAAAAACCGTACAGATATGAAAATGATGTGGTTCAAACGGCTATAACTTTTGAATCGAAAGTCGTAGAGCCTCGCAGATGGGCTCATTCGATTCCTCATCAAATTCTACAGTTAGCAGTCCCCTATGCAGATAAATTTGCTGTACGAGCTTCCGTTTCCGAGATATTTGACAAAAACCGTATCATGTTAACTTATCAAAACCACTAGAGGGCGCCTCGCCACGTTACATCTCCCATTGCTTTTATGATGTCATAGTAGACGTTGCTGACGCAGACACTTAAACAGTCAGTGATCCATTCCATCTCATCAGAGTAGCTAGTGACTTCTGGATCTGACACACTGACTTAGAGAAAACAAGTAAGTCCATAATGGGGATAAACTTTAGAGTAAGAATTTTCTACAATTATTCTGTATTCATTCTTTGACAAAAAACACCCCCAATTGAAGACAGAATAGAGTACATATTGCTCTCTGAGCTTTGTTTAACCAAGTTGTCATATAAATGATGTGTTGATACTGGTTGATTAGAGGACTAGCAGTGATGGCAACTCACAGGCTCAAAAGGCTATAACTTTTGAATCGAAAGTCGTAGAGCCTCGCAGATGGGCTCATTCGATTCCTCATCAAATTCTACAGTTAGCAGTCCCCTATGCAGGTAAATTTGCTGTACGAGCTTCGGTTTCCGAGATATTTGACAAAAACCAAACAGATATGAAAAATGATGTGGCTCAAACGGCTATAACTTTTGAATCGAAAGTCGTAGAGCCTCGCAGATGGGCTCATTCGATTCCTCATCAAATTCTACAGTTAGCAGTCCCCTATGCAGATAAATTTGCTGTACGAGCTTCCGTTTCCGAGATATTTGACAAAAAACGTACAGATATGAAAAATGATGTGTCAAATGTCCTTGAAATCGGACAAAAACCGTACAGATATGAAAATGATGTGGTTCAAACGGCTATAACTTTTGAATCGAAAGTCGTAGAGCCTCGCAGATGGGCTCATTCGATTCCTCATCAAATTCTACAGTTAGCAGTCCCCTATGCAGATAAATTTGCTGTACGAGCTTCCGTTTCCGAGATATTTGACAAAAACCGTACAGATATGAAAAATGATGTGTCAAATGTCCTTGAAATCGGACAAAAACCGTACAGATATGAAAATGATGTGGTTCAAACGGCTATAACTTTTGAATCGAAAGTCGTAGAGCCTCGCAGATGGGCTCATTCGATTCCTCATCAAATTCTACAGTTAGCAGTCCCCTATGCAGATAAATTTGCTGTACGAGCTTCCGTTTCCGAGATATTTGACAAAAACCGTATCATGTTAACTTATCAAAACCACTAGAGGGCGCCTCGCCACGTTACATCTCCCATTGCTTTTATGATGTCATAGTAGACGTTGCTGACGCAGACACTTAAACAGTCAGTGATCCATTCCATCTCATCAGAGTAGCTAGTGACTTCTGGATCTGACACACTGACTTAGAGAAAACAAGTAAGTCCATAATGGGGATAAACTTTAGAGTAAGAATTTTCTACAATTATTCTGTATTCATTCTTTGACAAAAACACCCCCAATTGAAGACAGAATAGAGTACATATTGCTCTCTGAGCTTTGTTTAACCAAGTTGTCATATAAATGATGTGTTGATACTGGTTGATTAGAGGACTAGCAGTGATGGCAACTCACAGGCTCAAAAGGCTATAACTTTTGAATCAAAAGTCGTAGAGCCTCGCAGATGGGCTCATTCGATTCCTCATCAAATTCTACAGTTAGCAGTCCCCTACGCAGGTAAATTTGCTGTACGAGCTTCGGTTTCCGAGATATTTGACAAAAACCAAACAGATAAGAAAAATGATGTGGCTCAAAAGGCTATAACTTTTGAATCGAAAGTCGTAGAGCCTCGCAGATGGGCTCATTCGATTCCTCATCAAATTCTACAGTTAGCAGTCCCCTATGCAGGTAAATTTGCTGTACGAGCTTCCGTTTCCGAGATATTTGACAAAAACCGTACAGATATGAAAAATGATGTGGCTCAAACGGCTATAACTTTTGAATCGAAAGTCGTAGAGCCTCACAGATGGGCTCATTCGATTCCTCATCAAATTCTACAGTTAGCAGTCCCCTATGCAGGTAAATTTGCTGTACGAGCTTCGGTTTCCGAGATATTTGACAAAAACCAAACAGATATGAAAAATGATGTGGCTCAAACGGCTATATCTTTTGAATCGAAAGTCGTAGAGCCTCGCAGATGGGCTCATTCGATTCCTCATCAAATTCTACAGTTAGCAGTCCCCTATGCAGATAAATTTGCTGTACGAGCTTCCGTTTCCGAGATATTTGACAAAAACCGTACAGATATGAAAAATGATGTGTCAAATGTCCTTGAAATCGGACAAAAACCGTACAGATATGAAAATGATGTGGTTCAAACGGCTATAACTTTTGAATCGAAAGTCGTAGAGCCTCGCAGATGGGCTCATTCGATTCCTCATCAAATTCTACAGTTAGCAGTCCCCTATGCAGATAAATTTGCTGTACGAGCTTCCGTTTCCGAGATATTTGACAAAAACCGTATCATGTTAACTTATCAAGACCACTAGAGGGCGCCTCGCCACGTTACATCTCCCATTGCTTTTATGATGTCATAGTAGACGTTGCTGACGCAGACACTTAAACAGTCAGTGATCCATTCCACCTCATCAGAGTAGCTAGTGACTTCTGGATCTGACACACTGACTTAGAGAAAACAAGTAAGTCCATAATGGGGATAAACTTTAGAGTAAGAATTTTCTACAATTATTCTGTATTCATTCTTTGACAAAAAACACCCCCAATTGAAGACAGAATAGAGTACATATTGCTCTCTGAGCTTTGTTTAACCAAGTTGTCATATAAATGATGTGTTGATACTGGTTGATTAGAGGACTAGCAGTGATGGCAACTCACAGGCTCAAAAGGCTATAACTTTTGAATCGAAAGTCGTAGAGCCTCGCAGATGGGCTCATTCGATTCCTCATCAAATTCTACAGTTAGCAGTCCCCTATGCAGGTAAATTTGCTGTACGAGCTTCGGTTTCCGAGATATTTGACAAAAACCAAACAGATATGAAAAATGATGTGGCTCAAACGGCTATAACTTTTGAATCGAAAGTCGTAGAGCCTCGCAGATGGGCTCATTCGATTCCTCATCAAATTCTACAGTTAGCAGTCCCCTATGCAGATAAATTTGCTGTACGAGCTTCCGTTTCCGAGATATTTGACAAAAACCGTACAGATATGAAAAATGATGTGTCAAATGTCCTTGAAATCGGACAAAAACCGTACAGATATGAAAATGATGTGGTTCAAACGGCTATAACTTTTGAATCGAAAGTCGTAGAGCCTCGCAGATGGGCTCATTCGATTCCTCATCAAATTCTACAGTTAGCAGTCCCCTATGCAGATAAATTTGCTGTACGAGCTTCCGTTTCCGAGATATTTGACAAAAACCGTACAGATATGAAAAATGATGTGTCAAATGTCCTTGAAATCGGACAAAAACCGTACAGATATGAAAATGATGTGGTTCAAACGGCTATAACTTTTGAATCGAAAGTCGTAGAGCCTCGCAGATGGGCTCATTCGATTCCTCATCAAATTCTACAGTTAGCAGTCCCCTATGCAGATAAATTTGCTGTACGAGCTTCCGTTTCCGAGATATTTGACAAAAACCGTATCATGTTAACTTATCAAAACCACTAGAGGGCGCCTCGCCACGTTACATCTCCCATTGCTTTTATGATGTCATAGTAGACGTTGCTGACGCAGACACTTAAACAGTCAGTGATCCATTCCATCTCATCAGAGTAGCTAGTGACTTCTGGATCTGACACACTGACTTAGAGAAAACAAGTAAGTCCATAATGGGGATAAACTTTAGAGTAAGAATTTTCTACAATTATTCTGTATTCATTCTTTGACAAAAACACCCCCAATTGAAGACAGAATAGAGTACATATTGCTCTCTGAGCTTTGTTTAACCAAGTTGTCATATAAATGATGTGTTGATACTGGTTGATTAGAGGACTAGCAGTGATGGCAACTCACAGGCTCAAAAGGCTATAACTTTTGAATCAAAAGTCGTAGAGCCTCGCAGATGGGCTCATTCGATTCCTCATCAAATTCTACAGTTAGCAGTCCCCTATGCAGGTAAATTTGCTGTACGAGCTTCGGTTTCCGAGATATTTGACAAAAACCAAACAGATAAGAAAAATGATGTGGCTCAAAAGGCTATAACTTTTGAATCGAAAGTCGTAGAGCCTCGCAGATGGGCTCATTCGATTCCTCATCAAATTCTACAGTTAGCAGTCCCCTATGCAGGTAAATTTGCTGTACGAGCTTCCGTTTCCGAGATATTTGACAAAAACCGTACAGATATGAAAAATGATGTGGCTCAAACGGCTATAACTTTTGAATCGAAAGTCGTAGAGCCTCGCAGATGGGCTCATTCGATTCCTCATCAAATTCTACAGTTAGCAGTCCCCTATGCAGGTAAATTTGCTGTACGAGCTTCGGTTTCCGAGATATTTGACAAAAACCAAACAGATATGAAAAATGATGTGGCTCAAACGGCTATATCTTTTGAATCGAAAGTCGTAGAGCCTCGCAGATGGGCTCATTCGATTCCTCATCAAATTCTACAGTTAGCAGTCCCCTATGCAGATAAATTTGCTGTACGAGCTTCCGTTTCCGAGATATTTGACAAAAACCGTACAGATATGAAAAATGATGTGTCAAATGTCCTTGAAATCGGACAAAAACCGTACAGATATGAAAATGATGTGGTTGAAACGGCTATAACTTTTGAATCTAAAGTCGTAGAGCCTCGCAGATGGGCTCATTCGATTCCTCATCAAATTCTACAGTTAGCAGTCCCCTATGCAGATAAATTTGCTGTACGAGCTTCCGTTTCCGAGATATTTGACAAAAACCGTATCATGTTAACTTATCAAGACCACTAGAGGGCGCCTCGCCACGTTACATCTCCCATTGCTTTTATGATGTCATAGTAGACGTTGCTGACGCAGACACTTAAACAGTCAGTGATCCATTCCACCTCATCAGAGTAGCTAGTGACTTCTGGATCTGACACACTGACTTAGAGAAAACAAGTAAGTCCATAATGGGGATAAACTTTAGAGTAAGAATTTTCTACAATTATTCTGTATTCATTCTTTGACAAAAACACCCCCAATTGAAGACAGAATAGAGTACATATTGCTCTCTGAGCTTTGTTTAACCAAGTTGTCATATAAATGATGTGTTGATACTGGTTGATTAGAGGACTAGCAGTGATGGCAACTCACAGGCTCAAAAGGCTATAACTTTTGAATCGAAAGTCGTAGAGCCTCGCAGATGGGCTCATTCGATTCCTCATCAAATTCTACAGTTAGCAGTCCCCTATGCAGATAAATTTGCTGTACGAGCTTCCGTTTCCGAGATATTTGACAAAAACCGTATCATGTTAACTTATCAAGACCACTAGAGGGCGCCTCGCCACGTTACATCTCCCATTGCTTTTATGATGTCATAGTAGACGTTGCTGACGCAGACACTTAAACAGTCAGTGATCCATTCCATCTCATCAGAGTAGCTAGTGACTTCTGGATCTGACACACTGACTTAGAGAAAACAAGTAAGTCCATAATGGGGATAAACTTTAGAGTAAGAATTTTCTACAATTATTCTGTATTCATTCTTTGACAAAAACACCCCCAATTGAAGACAGAATAGAGTACATATTGCTCTCTGAGCTTTGTTTAACCAAGTTGTCATATAAATGATGTGTTGATACTGGTTGATTAGAGGACTAGCAGTGATGGCAACTCACAGGCTCAAAAGGCTATAACTTTTGAATCGAAAGTCGTAGAGCCTCGCAGATGGGCTCATTCGATTCCTCATCAAATTCTACAGTTAGCAGTCCCCTATGCAGATAAATTTGCTGTACGAGCTTCCGTTTCCGAGATATTTGACAAAAACCGTATCATGTTAACTTATCAAGACCACTAGAGGGCGCCTCGCCACGTTACATCTCCCATTGCTTTTATGATGTCATAGTAGACGTTGCTGACGCAGACACTTAAACAGTCAGTGATCCATTCCATCTCATCAGAGTAGCTAGTGACTTCTGGATCTGACACACTGACTTAGAGAAAACAAGTAAGTCCATAATGGGGATAAACTTTAGAGTAAGAATTTTCTACAATTATTCTGTATTCATTCTTTGACAAAAACACCCCCAATTGAAGACAGAATAGAGTACATATTGCTCTCTGAGCTTTGTTTAACCAAGTTGTCATATAAATGATGTGTTGATACTGGTTGATTAGAGGACTAGCAGTGATGGCAACTCACAGGCTCAAAAGGCTATAACTTTTGAATCGAAAGTCGTAGAGCCTCGCAGATGGGCTCATTCGATTCCTCATCAAATTCTACAGTTAGCAGTCCCCTATGCAGATAAATTTGCTGTACGAGCTTCCGTTTCCGAGATATTTGACAAAAACCGTACAGATATGAAAAATGATGTGTCAAATGTCCTTGAAATCGGACAAAAACCGTACAGATATGAAAATGATGTGGTTGAAACGGCTATAACTTTTGAATCGAAAGTCGTAGAGCCTCGCAGATGGGCTCATTCGATTCCTCATCAAATTCTACAGTTAGCAGTCCCCTATGCAGATAAATTTGCTGTACGAGCTTCCGTTTCCGAGATATTTGACAAAAACCGTATCATGTTAACTTATCAAAACCACTAGAGGGCGCCTCGCCACGTTACATCTCCCATTGCTTTTATGATGTCATAGTAGACGTTGCTGACGCAGACACTTAAACAGTCAGTGATCCATTCCACCTCATCAGAGTAGCTAGTGACTTCTGGATCTGACACACTGACTTAGAGAAAACAAGTAAGTCCATAATGGGGATAAACTTTAGAGTAAGAATTTTCTACAATTATTCTGTATTCATTCTTTGACAAAAACACCCCCAATTGAAGACAGAATAGAGTACATATTGCTCTCTGAGCTTTGTTTAACCAAGTTGTCATATAAATGATGTGTTGATACTGGTTGATTAGAGGACTAGCAGTGATGGCAACTCACAGGCTCAAACGGCTATAACTTTTGAATCGAAAGTCGTAGAGCCTCGCAGATGGGCTAATTCGATTCCTCATCAAATTCTACAGTTAGCAGTCCCCTATGCAGATACATTTGCTGTACGAGCTTCCGTTTCCGAGATATTTGACAAAAACCGTACAGATATGAAAAATGATGTGTCAAATGTCCTTGAAATCGGACAAAAACCGTACAGATATGAAAATGATGTGGTTCAAACGGCTATAACTTTTGAATCGAAAGTCGTAGAGCCTCGCAGATGGGCTCATTCGATTCCTCATCAAATTCTACAGTTAGCAGTCCCTTTTGCAGATAAATTTGCTGTACGAGCTTCCGTTTCCGAGATATTTGACAAAAACCGTATCATGTTAACTTATCAAAACCACTAGAGGGCGCCTCGCCACGTTACATCTCCCATTGCTTTTATGATGTCATAGTAGACGTTGCTGACGCAGACACTTAAACAGTCAGTGATCCATTCCACCTCATCAGAGTAGCTAGTGACTTCTGGATCTGACACACTGACTTAGAGAAAACAAGTAAGTCCATAATGGGGATAAACTTTAGAGTAAGAATTTTCTACAATTATTCTGTATTCATTCTTTGACAAAAACACCCCCAATTGAAGACAGAATAGAGTACATATTGCTCTCTGAGCTTTGTTTAACCAAGTTGTCATATAAATGATGTGTTGATACTGGTTGATTAGAGGACTAGCAGTGATGGCAACTCACAGGCTCAAAAGGCTATAACTTTTGAATCGAAAGTCGTAGAGCCTCGCAGATGGGCTCATTCGATTCCTCATCAAATTCTACAGTTAGCAGTCCCCTATGCAGATAAATTTGCTGTACGAGCTTCCGTTTCCGAGATATTTGACAAAAACCGTATCATGTTAACTTATCAAGACCACTAGAGGGCGCCTCGCCACGTAACATCTCCCATTGCTTTTATGATGTCATAGTAGACGTTGCTGACGCAGACACTTAAACAGTCAGTGATCCATTCCATCTCATCAGAGTAGCTAGTGACTTCTGGATCTGACACACTGACTTAGAGAAAACAAGTAAGTCCATAATGGGGATAAACTTTAGAGTAAGAATTTTCTACAATTATTCTGTATTCATTCTTTGACAAAAACACCCCCAATTGAAGACAGAATAGAGTACATATTGCTCTCTGAGCTTTGTTTAACCAAGTTGTCATATAAATGATGTGTTGATACTGGTTGATTAGAGGACTAGCAGTGATGGCAACTCACAGGCTCAAAAGGCTATAACTTTTGAATCGAAAGTCGTAGAGCCTCGCAGATGGGCTCATTCGATTCCTCATCAAATTCTACAGTTAGCAGTCCCCTATGCAGATAAATTTGCTGTACGAGCTTCCGTTTCCGAGATATTTGACAAAAACCGTACAGATATGAAAAATGATGTGTCAAATGTCCTTGAAATCGGACAAAAACCGTACAGATATGAAAATGATGTGGTTGAAACGGCTATAACTTTTGAATCGAAAGTCGTAGAGCCTCGCAGATGGGCTCATTCGATTCCTCATCAAATTCTACAGTTAGCAGTCCCCTATGCAGATAAATTTGCTGTACGAGCTTCCGTTTCCGAGATATTTGACAAAAACCGTATCATGTTAACTTATCAAAACCACTAGAGGGCGCCTCGCCACGTTACATCTCCCATTGCTTTTATGATGTCATAGTAGACGTTGCTGACGCAGACACTTAAACAGTCAGTGATCCATTCCACCTCATCAGAGTAGCTAGTGACTTCTGGATCTGACACACTGACTTAGAGAAAACAAGTAAGTCCATAATGGGGATAAACTTTAGAGTAAGAATTTTCTACAATTATTCTGTATTCATTCTTTGACAAAAACACCCCCAATTGAAGACAGAATAGAGTACATATTGCTCTCTGAGCTTTGTTTAACCAAGTTGTCATATAAATGATGTGTTGATACTGGTTGATTAGAGGACTAGCAGTGATGGCAACTCACAGGCTCAAAAGGCTATAACTTTTGAATCGAAAGTCGTAGAGCCTCGCAGATGGGCTCATTCGATTCCTCATCAAATTCTACAGTTAGCAGTCCCCTATGCAGATAAATTTGCTGTACGAGCTTCCGTTTCCGAGATATTTGACAAAAACCGTACAGATATGAAAAATGATGTGTCAAATGTCCTTGAAATCGGACAAAAACCGTACAGATATGAAAATGATGTGGTTGAAACGGCTATAACTTTTGAATCGAAAGTCGTAGAGCCTCGCAGATGGGCTCATTCGATTCCTCATCAAATTCTACAGTTAGCAGTCCCCTATGCAGATAAATTTGCTGTACGAGCTTCCGTTTCCGAGATATTTGACAAAAACCGTATCATGTTAACTTATCAAAACCACTAGAGGGCGCCTCGCCACGTTACATCTCCCATTGCTTTTATGATGTCATAGTAGACGTTGCTGACGCAGACACTTAAACAGTCAGTGATCCATTCCACCTCATCAGAGTAGCTAGTGACTTCTGGATCTGACACACTGACTTAGAGAAAACAAGTAAGTCCATAATGGGGATAAACTTTAGAGTAAGAATTTTCTACAATTATTCTGTATTCATTCTTTGACAAAAACACCCCCAATTGAAGACAGAATAGAGTACATATTGCTCTCTGAGCTTTGTTTAACCAAGTTGTCATATAAATGATGTGTTGATACTGGTTGATTAGAGGACTAGCAGTGATGGCAACTCACAGGCTCAAAAGGCTATAACTTTTGAATCGAAAGTCGTAGAGCCTCGCAGATGGGCTCATTCGATTCCTCATCAAATTCTACAGTTAGCAGTCCCCTATGCAGGTAAATTTGCTGTACGAGCTTCGGTTTCCGAGATATTTGACAAAAACCAAACAGATAAGAAAAATGATGTGGCTCAAACGGCTATAACTTTTGAATCGAAAGTCGTAGAGCCTCGCAGATGGGCTCATTCGATTCCTCATCAAATTCTACAGTTAGCAGTCCCCTATGCAGGTAAATTTGCTGTACGAGCTTCCGTTTCCGAGATATTTGACAAAAACCGTACAGATATGAAAAATTATGTGGTTCAAACGGCTATAACTTTTGAATCGAAAGTCGTAGAGCCTCGCAGATGGGCTCATTCGATTCCTCATCAAATTCTACAGTTAGCAGTCCCCTGTGCAGGTAAATTTGCTGTACGAGCTTCGGTTTCCGAGATATTTGACAAAAACCAAACAGATAAGAAAAATGATGTGGCTCAAAAGGCTATAACTTTTGAATCGAAAGTCGTAGAGCCTCGCAGATGGGCTCATTCGATTCCTCATCAAATTCTACAGTTAGCAGTCCCCTATTCAGATAAATTTGCTGTACGAGCTTCCGTTTCCGAGATATTTGACAAAAACCGTATCATGTTAACTTATCAAAACCACTAGAGGGCGCCTCGCCACGTTACATCTCCCATTGCTTTTATGATGTCATAGTAGACGTTGCTGACGCAGACACTTAAACAGTCAGTGATCCATTCCACCTCATCAGAGTAGCTAGTGACTTCTGGATCTGACACACTGACTTAGAGAAAACAAGTAAGTCCATAATGGGGATAAACTTTAGAGTAAGAATTTTCTACAATTATTCTGTATTCATTCTTTGACAAAAACACCCCCAATTGAAGACAGAATAGAGTACATATTGCTCTCTGAGCTTTGTTTAACCAAGTTGTCATATAAATGATGTGTTGATACTGGTTGATTAGAGGACTAGCAGTGATGGCAACTCACAGGCTCAAAAGGCTATAACTTTTGAATCGAAAGTCGTAGAGCCTCGCAGATGGGCTCATTCGATTCCTCATCAAATTCTACAGTTAGCAGTCCCCTATGCAGGTAAATTTGCTGTACGAGCTTCGGTTTCCGAGATATTTGACAAAAACCAAACAGATAAGAAAAATGATGTGGCTCAAAAGGCTATAACTTTTGAATCGAAAGTCGTAGAGCCTCGCAGATGGGCTCATTCGATTCCTCATCAAATTCTACAGTTAGCAGTCCCCTATGCAGGTAAATTTGCTGTACGAGCTTCCGTTTCCGAGATATTTGACAAAAACCGTACAGATATGAAAAATGATGTGGCTCAAACGGCTATAACTTTTGAATCGAAAGTCGTAGAGCCTCGCAGATGGGCTCATTCGATTCCTCATCAAATTCTACAGTTAGCAGTCCCCTATGCAGATAAATTTGCTGTACGAGCTTCCGTTTCCGAGATATTTGACAAAAACCGTACAGATATGAAAAATGATGTGTCAAATGTCCTTGAAATCGGACAAAAACCGTACAGATATGAAAATGATGTGGTTCAAACGGCTATAACTTTTGAATCGAAAGTCGTAGAGCCTCGCAGATGGGCTCATTCGATTCCTCATCAAATTCTACAGTTAGCATTCCCCAAAGGTAAATTTGCTGTACGAGCTTCCGTTTCCGAGATATTTGACAAAAACCGTACAGATTAGAAAAATGATGTGTCAAATGTCCTTGAAATCGGACAAAAACCGTACAGATATGAAAAATTATGTGGTTCAAACGGCTATAACTTTTGAATCGAAAGTCGTAGAGCCTCGCAGATGGGCTCATTCTACTCCTCATCAAATTCTACAGTTAGCATTCCCCTACGCAGGTAAATTTGCTGTACGAGCTTCCGTTTCCGAGATATTTGACAAAAACCGTACAGATATGAAAAATTATGTGGTTCAAACGGCTACATTTTGAATCGAAAGTCGTAGAGCCTCGTAGATGGGCTCATTCGATTCCTCATTAAATTCTACAGTTAGCATTCCCCAAAGGTAAATTTGCTGTACGAGCTTCCGTTTCCGAGATATTTGACAAAAACCGTACAGATATGAAAAATTATGTGGTTCAAACGGCTACATTTTGAATCGAAAGTCGTAGAGCCTCGTAGATGGGCTCATTCGATTCCTCATCAAATTCTACAGTTAGCATTCCCCAAAGGTAAATTTGCTGTACGAGCTTCCGTTTCCGAGATATTTGACAAAAACCGTACAGATTAGAAAAATTTATGTGGTTCAAACGGCTACATTTTGAATCGAAAGTCGTAGAGCCTCGTAGATGGGCTCATTCGATTCCTCATCAAATTCTACAGTTAGCATTCCCCAAAGGTAAATTTGCTGTACGAGCTTCCGTTTCCGAGATATTTGACAAAAACCGTATCATGTTAACTTATCAAAACCACTAGAGGGCGCCTCGCCACGTTAAATCTCCCATTGCTTTTATGATGTCATAGTAGACGTTGCTGACGCAGACACTTAAACAGTCAGTGATCCATTCCACCTCATCAGAGTAGCTAGTGACTTCTGGATCTGACACACTGACTTAGAGAAAACAAGTAAGTCCATAATGGGGATAAACTTTAGAGTAAGAATTTTCTACAATTATTCTGTATTCATTCTTTGACAAAAACACCCCCAATTGAAGACAGAATAGAGTACATATTGCTCTCTGAGCTTTGTTTAACCAAGTTGTCATATAAATGATGTGTTGATACTGGTTGATTAGAGGACTAGCAGTGATGGCAACTCACAGGCTCAAAAGGCTATAACTTTTGAATCGAAAGTCGTAGAGCCTCGCAGATGGGCTCATTCGATTCCTCATCAAATTCTACAGTTAGCAGTCCCCTATGCAGGTAAATTTGCTGTACGAGCTTCCGTTTCCGAGATATTTGACAAAAACCGTACAGATATGAAAAATGATGTGGCTCAAACGGCTATAACTTTTGAATCGAAAGTCGTAGAGCCTCGCAGATGGGCTCATTCGATTCCTCATCAAATTCTACAGTTAGCAGTCCCCTATGCAGATAAATTTGCTGTACGAGCTTCCGTTTCCGAGATATTTGACAAAAACCGTACAGATATGAAAAATGATGTGTCAAATGTCCTTGAAATCGGACAAAAACCGTACAGATATGAAAATGATGTGGTTCAAACGGCTATAACTTTTGAATCGAAAGTCGTAGAGCCTCGCAGATGGGCTCATTCGATTCCTCATCAAATTCTACAGTTAGCATTCCCCAAAGGTAAATTTGCTGTACGAGCTTCCGTTTCCGAGATATTTGACAAAAACCGTACAGATTAGAAAAATGATGTGTCAAATGTCCTTGAAATCGGACAAAAACCGTACAGATATGAAAAATTATGTGGTTCAAACGGCTATAACTTTTGAATCGAAAGTCGTAGAGCCTCGCAGATGGGCTCATTCTACTCCTCATCAAATTCTACAGTTAGCATTCCCCTATGCAGGTAAATTTGCTGTACGAGCTTCCGTTTCCGAGATATTTGACAAAAACCGTACAGATTAGAAAAATGATGTGTCAAATGTCCTTGAAATCGGACAAAAACCCGTACAGATATGAAAAATTATGTGGTTCAAACGGCTATAACTTTTGAATCGAAAGTCGTAGAGCCTCGCAGATGGGCTCATTCGATTCCTCATCAAATTCTACAGTTAGCATTCCCCGAAGGTAAATTTGCTGTACGAGCTTCCGTTTCCGAGATATTTGACAAAAACCGTACAGATATGAAAAATTATGTGGTTCAAACGGCTACATTTTGAATCGAAAGTCGTAGAGCCTCGTAGATGGGCTCATTCGATTCCTCATCAAATTCTACAGTTAGCATTCCCCAAAGGTAAATTTGCTGTACGAGCTTCCGTTTCCGAGATATTTGACAAAAACCGTACAGATTAGAAAAATTATGTGGTTCACACGGCTACATTTTGAATCGAAAGTCGTAGAGCCTCGTAGATGGGCTCATTCGATTCCTCATCAAATTCTACAGTTAGCATTCCCCAAAGGTAAATTTGCTGTACGAGCTTCCGTTTCCGAGATATTTGACAAAAACCGTACAGATATGAAAAATTATGTGGTTCAAACGGCTACATTTTGAATCGAAAGTCGTAGAGCCTCGTAGATGGGCTCATTCGATTCCTCATCAAATTCTACAGTTAGCATTCCCCAAAGGTAAATTTGCTGTACGAGCTTCCGTTTCCGAGATATTTGACAAAAACCGTGCAGATATGAAAAATTATGTGGTTCAAACAGCTACATTTTGAATCGAAAGTCGTAGAGCCTCGTAGATGGGCTCATTCGATTCCTCATCAAATTCTACAGTTAGCATTCCCCAAAGGTAAATTTGCTGTACGAGCTTCCGTTTCCGAGATATTTGACAAAAACCGTACAGATTAGAAAAATGATGTGTCAAATGTCCTTGAAATCGGACAAAAACCGTACAGATATGAAAAATTATGTGGTTCAAACGGCTATAACTTTTGAATCGAAAGTCGTAGAGCCTCGCAGATGGGCTCATTCTACTCCTCATCAAATTCTACAGTTAGCATTCCCCTATGCAGGTAAATTTGCTGTACGAGCTTCCGTTTCCGAGATATTTGACAAAAACCGTACAGATTAGAAAAATGATGTGTCAAATGTCCTTGAAATCGGACAAAAACCCGTACAGATATGAAAAATTATGTGGTTCAAACGGCTACATTTTGAATCGAAAGTCGTAGAGCCTCGTAGATGGGCTCATTCGATTCCTCATCAAATTCTACAGTTAGCATTCCCCAAAGGTAAATTTGCTGTACGAGCTTCCGTTT
This sequence comes from Borostomias antarcticus, assembly GCF_949987555.1. NCBI lineage: Eukaryota > Metazoa > Chordata > Actinopteri > Stomiiformes > Stomiidae > Borostomias > Borostomias antarcticus. Next base: position 186,375 of record NW_028175702.1, read on the forward strand.
CCGAGATATTTGACAAAAACCGTACAGATATGAAAAATTATGTGGTTCAAACGGCTACATTTTGAATCGAAAGTCGTAGAGCCTCGTAGATGGGCTCATTCGATTCCTCATCAAATTCTACAGTTAGCATTCCCCAAAGGTAAATTTGCTGTACAAGCTTCCGTTTCCGAGATATTTGACAAAAACCGTACAGATTAGAAAAATGATGTGTCAAATGTCCTTGAAATCGGACAAAAACCGTACAGATATGAAAAATTATGTGGTTCAAACGGCTATAACTTTTGAATCGAAAGTCGTAGAGCCTCGCAGATGGGCTCATTCTACTCCTCATCAAATTCTACAGTTAGCATTCCCTTATGCAGGTAAATTTGCTGTACGAGCTTCCGTTTCCGAGATATTTGACAAAAACCGTACAGATATGAAAAATTATGTGGTTCAAACGGCTACATTTTGAATCGAAAGTCGTAGAGCCTCGTAGATGGGCTCATTCGATTCCTCATTAAATTCTACAGTTAGCATTCCCCAAAGGTAAATTTGCTGTACGAGCTTCCGTTTCCGAGATATTTGACAAAAACCGTACAGATATGAAAAATTATGTGGTTCAAACGGCTACATTTTGAATCGAAAGTCGTAGAGCCTCGTAGATGGGCTCATTCGATTCCTCATCAAATTCTACAGTTAGCATTCCCCAAAGGTAAATTTGCTGTACGAGCTTCCGTTTCCGAGATATTTGACAAAAACCGTACAGATTAGAAAAATTTATGTGGTTCAAACGGCTACATTTTGAATCGAAAGTCGTAGAGCCTCGTAGATGGGCTCATTCGATTCCTCATCAAATTCTACAGTTAGCATTCCCCAAAGGTAAATTTGCTGTACGAGCTTCCGTTTCCGAGATATTTGACAAAAACCGTATCATGTTAACTTATCAAAACCACTAGAGGGCGCCTCGCCACGTTAAATCTCCCATTGCTTTTATGATGTCATAGTAGACGTTGCTGACGCAGACACTTAAACAGTCAGTGATCCATTCCACCTCATCAGAGTAGCTAGTGACTTCTGGATCTGACACACTGACTTAGAGAAAACAAGTAAGTCCATAATGGGGATAAACTTTAGAGTAAGAATTTTCTACAATTATTCTGTATTCATTCTTTGACAAAAACACCCCCAATTGAAGACAGAATAGAGTACATATTGCTCTCTGAGCTTTGTTTAACCAAGTTGTCATATAAATGATGTGTTGATACTGGTTGATTAGAGGACTAGCAGTGATGGCAACTCACAGGCTCAAAAGGCTATAACTTTTGAATCGAAAGTCGTAGAGCCTCGCAGATGGGCTCATTCGATTCCTCATCAAATTCTACAGTTAGCAGTCCCCTATGCAGGTAAATTTGCTGTACGAGCTTCCGTTTCCGAGATATTTGACAAAAACCGTACAGATATGAAAAATGATGTGGCTCAAACGGCTATAACTTTTGAATCGAAAGTCGTAGAGCCTCGCAGATGGGCTCATTCGATTCCTCATCAAATTCTACAGTTAGCAGTCCCCTATGCAGATAAATTTGCTGTACGAGCTTCCGTTTCCGAGATATTTGACAAAAACCGTACAGATATGAAAAATGATGTGTCAAATGTCCTTGAAATCGGACAAAAACCGTACAGATATGAAAATGATGTGGTTCAAACGGCTATAACTTTTGAATCGAAAGTCGTAGAGCCTCGCAGATGGGCTCATTCGATTCCTCATCAAATTCTACAGTTAGCATTCCCCAAAGGTAAATTTGCTGTACGAGCTTCCGTTTCCGAGATATTTGACAAAAACCGTACAGATTAGAAAAATGATGTGTCAAATGTCCTTGAAATCGGACAAAAACCGTACAGATATGAAAATGATGTGGTTCAAACGGCTATAACTTTTGAATCGAAAGTCGTAGAGCCTCGCAGATGGGCTCATTCGATTCCTCATCAAATTCTACAGTTAGCATTCCCCAAAGGTAAATTTGCTGTACGAGCTTCCGTTTCCGAGATATTTGACAAAAACCGTACAGATTAGAAAAATGATGTGTCAAATGTCCTTGAAATCGGACAAAAACCGTACAGATATGAAAAATTATGTGGTTCAAACGGCTATAACTTTTGAATCGAAAGTCGTAGAGCCTCGCAGATGGGCTCATTCTACTCCTCATCAAATTCTACAGTTAGCATTCCCCTATGCAGGTAAATTTGCTGTACGAGCTTCCGTTTCCGAGATATTTGACAAAAACCGTACAGATTAGAAAAATGATGTGTCAAATGTCCTTGAAATCGGACAAAAACCCGTACAGATATGAAAAATTATGTGGTTCAAACGGCTATAACTTTTGAATCGAAAGTCGTAGAGCCTCGCAGATGGGCTCATTCGATTCCTCATCAAATTCTACAGTTAGCATTCCCCGAAGGTAAATTTGCTGTACGAGCTTCCGTTTCTGAGATATTTGACAAAAACCGTACAGATATGAAAAATTATTTGGTTCAAACGGCTACATTTTGAATCGAAAGTCGTAGAGCCTCGTAGATGGGCTCATTCGATTCCTCATCAAATTCTACAGTTAGCATTCCCCAAAGGTAAATTTGCTGTACGAGCTTCCGTTTCCGAGATATTTGACAAAAACCGTACAGATTAGAAAAATTATGTGGTTCACACGGCTACATTTTGAATCGAAAGTCGTAGAGCCTCGTAGATGGGCTCATTCGATTCCTCATCAAATTCTACAGTTAGCATTCCCCAAAGGTAAATTTGCTGTACGAGCTTCCGTTTCCGAGATATTTGACAAAAACCGTGCAGATATGAAAAATTATGTGGTTCAAACAGCTACATTTTGAATCGAAAGTCGTAGAGCCTCGTAGATGGGCTCATTCGATTCCTCATCAAATTCTACAGTTAGCATTCCCCAAAGGTAAATTTGCTGTACGAGCTTCCGTTTCCGAGATATTTGACAAAAACCGTACAGATTAGAAAAATGATGTGTCAAATGTCCTTGAAATCGGACAAAAACCGTACAGATATGAAAAATTATGTGGTTCAAACGGCTATAACTTTTGAATCGAAAGTCGTAGAGCCTCGCAGATGGGCTCATTCTACTCCTCATCAAATTCTACAGTTAGCATTCCCCAAAGGTAAATTTGCTGTACGAGCTTCCGTTTCCGAGATATTTGACAAAAACCGTACAGATTAGAAAAATTATGTGGTTCAAACGGCTACATTTTGAATCGAAAGTCGTAGAGCCTCGTAGATGGGCTCATTCGATTCCTCATCAAATTCTACAGTTAGCATTCCCCAAAGGTAAATTTGCTGTACGAGCTTCCGTTTCCGAGATATTTGACAAAAACCGTACAGATTAGAAAAATTTATGTGGTTCAAACGGCTACATTTTGAATCGAAAGTCGTAGAGCCTCGTAGATGGGCTCATTCGATTCCTCATCAAATTCTACAGTTAGCATTCCCCAAAGGTAAATTTGCTGTACGAGCTTCCGTTTCCGAGATATTTGACAAAAACCGTACAGATATGAAAAATTATGTGGTTCAAACGGCTATAACTTTTGAATCGAAAGTCGTAGAGCCTCGCAGATGGGCTCATTCTACTCCTCATCAAATTCTACAGTTAGCATTCCCCTATGCAGGTAAATTTGCTGTACGAGCTTCCGTTTCCGAGATATTTGACAAAAACCGTACAGATTAGAAAAATGATGTGTCAAATGTCCTTGAAATCGGACAAAAACCGTACAGATATGAAAAATTATGTGGTTCAAACGGCTATAACTTTTGAATCGAAAGTCGTAGAGCCTCGCAGATGGGCTCATTCGATTCCTCATCAAATTCTACAGTTAGCATTCCCCGAAGGTAAATTTGCTGTACGAGCTTCCGTTTCCGAGATATTTGACAAAAACCGTACAGATATGAAAAATGATGTGTCAAATGTCCTTGAAATCGGACAAAAACCGTACAGATATGAAAAATTATGTGGTTCAAACGGCTATAACTTTTGAATCGAAAGTCGTAGAGCCTCGCAGATGGGCTCATTCTACTCCTCATCAAATTCTACAGTTAGCATTCCCCAAAGGTAAATTTGCTGTACGAGCTTCCGTTTCCGAGATATTTGACAAAAACCGTACAGATATGAAAAATTATGTGGTTCAAACAGCTACATTTTGAATCGAAAGTCGTAGAGCCTCGTAGATGGGCTCATTCGATTCCTCATCAAATTCTACAGTTAGCATTCCCCAAAGGTAAATTTGCTGTACGAGCTTCCGTTTCCGAGATATTTGACAAAAACCGTACAGATTAGAAAAATGATGTGTCAAATGTCCTTGAAATCGGACAAAAACCGTACAGATATGAAAAATTATGTGGTTCAAACGGCTATAACATTTGAATCGAAAGTCGTAGAGCCTCGCAGATGGGCTCATTCTACTCCTCATCAAATTCTACAGTTAGCATTCCCCTATGCAGGTAAATTTGCTGTACGAGCTTCCGTTTCCGAGATATTTGACAAAAACCGTACAGATTAGAAAAATGATGTGTCAAATGTCCTTGAAATCGGACAAAAACCGTACAGATATGAAAAATTATGTGGTTCAAACGGCTATAACTTTTGAATCGAAAGTCGTAGAGCCTCGCAGATGGGCTCATTCTACTCCTCATCAAATTCTACAGTTAGCATTCCCCTATGCAGGTAAATTTGCTGTACGAGCTTCCGTTTCCGAGATATTTGACAAAAACCGTACAGATATGAAAAATTATGTGGTTCAAACGGCTACATTTTGAATTGAAAGTCGTAGAGCCTCGTAGATGGGCTCATTCGATTCCTCATCAAATTCTACAGTTAGCATTCCCCAAAGGTAAATTTGCTGTACGAGCTTCCGTTTCCGAGATATTTGACAAAAACCGTACAGATTAGAAAAATTTATGTGGTTCAAACGGCTACATTTTGAATCGAAAGTCGTAGAGCCTCGTAGATGGGCTCATTCGATTCCTCATCAAATTCTACAGTTAGCATTCCCCAAAGGTAAATTTGCTGTACGAGCTTCCGTTTCCGAGATATTTGACAAAAACCGTACAGATATGAAAAATGATGTGGTTCAAACAGCTACATTTTGAATCGAAAGTCGTAGAGCCTCGTAGATGGGCTCATTCGATTCCTCATCAAATTCTACAGTTAGCATTCCCCAAAGGTAAATTTGCTGTACGAGCTTCCGTTTCCGAGATATTTGACAAAAACCGTACAGATTAGAAAAATTATGTGTCAAATGTCCTTGAAATCGGACAAAAACCGTACAGATATGAAAAATTATGTGGTTCAAACGGCTATAACTTTTGAATCGAAAGTCGTAGAGCCTCGCAGATGGGCTCATTCGATTCCTCATCAAATTCTACAGTTAGCATTCCCCTACGCAGGTAAATTTGCTGTACGAGCTTCCGTTTCCGAGATATTTGACAAAAACCGTACAGATATGAAAAATTATGTGGTTCAAACGGCTATAACTTTTGAATCGAAAGTCGTAGAGCCTCGTAGATGGGCTCATTCGATTCCTCATCAAATTCTACAGTTAGCATTCCCCAAAGGTAAATTTGCTGTACGAGCTTCCGTTTCCGAGATATTTGACAAAAACCGTACAGATATGAAAAATTATGTGGTTCAAACGGCTACATTTTGAATCGAAAGTCGTAGAGCCTCGTAGATGGGCTCATTCGATTCCTCATCAAATTCTACAGTTAGCATTCCCCAAAGGTAAATTTGCTGTACGAGCTTCCGTTTCCGAGATATTTGACAAAAACCGTACAGATATGAAAAATTATGTGGTTCAAACGGCTACATTTTGAATCGAAAGTCGTAGAGCCTCGTAGATGGGCTCATTCGATTCCTCATCAAATTCTACAGTTAGCATTCCCCAAAGGTAAATTTGCTGTACGAGCTTCCGTTTCCGAGATATTTGACAAAAACCGTACAGATATGAAAAATTATGTGGTTCAAACAGCTACATTTTGAATCGAAAGTCGTAGAGCCTCGTAGATGGGCTCATTCGATTCCTCATCAAATTCTACAGTTAGCATTCCCCAAAGGTAAATTTGCTGTACGAGCTTCCGTTTCCGAGATATTTGACAAAAACCGTACAGATTAGAAAAATGATGTGTCAAATGTCCTTGAAATCGGACAAAAACCGTACAGATATGAAAAATTATGTGGTTCAAACGGCTATAACATTTGAATCGAAAGTCGTAGAGCCTCGCAGATGGGCTCATTCTACTCCTCATCAAATTCTACAGTTAGCATTCCCCTATGCAGGTAAATTTGCTGTACGAGCTTCCGTTTCCGAGATATTTGACAAAAACCGTACAGATTAGAAAAATGATGTGTCAAATGTCCTTGAAATCGGACAAAAACCGTACAGATATGAAAAATTATGTGGTTCAAACGGCTATAACTTTTGAATCGAAAGTCGTAGAGCCTCGCAGATGGGCTCATTCTACTCCTCATCAAATTCTACAGTTAGCATTCCCCTATGCAGGTAAATTTGCTGTACGAGCTTCCGTTTCCGAGATATTTGACAAAAACCGTACAGATATGAAAAATTATGTGGTTCAAACGGCTACATTTTGAATTGAAAGTCGTAGAGCCTCGTAGATGGGCTCATTCGATTCCTCATCAAATTCTACAGTTAGCATTCCCCAAAGGTAAATTTGCTGTACGAGCTTCCGTTTCCGAGATATTTGACAAAAACCGTACAGATATGAAAAATTATGTGGTTCAAACGGCTACATTTTGAATCGAAAGTCGTAGAGCCTCGTAGATGGGCTCATTCGATTCCTCATCAAATTCTACAGTTAGCATTCCCCAAAGGTAAATTTGCTGTACGAGCTTCCGTTTCCGAGATATTTGACAAAAACCGTACAGATTAGAAAAATGTATGTGGTTCAAACGGCTACATTTTGAATCGAAAGTCGTAGAGCCTCGTAGATGGGCTCATTCGATTCCTCATCAAATTCTACAGTTAGCATTCCCCAAAGGTAAATTTGCTGTACGAGCTTCCGTTTCCGAGATATTTGACAAAAACCGTACAGATATGAAAAATTATGTGGTTCAAACAGCTACATTTTGAATCGAAAGTCGTAGAGCCTCGTAGATGGGCTCATTCGATTCCTCATCAAATTCTACAGTTAGCATTCCCCAAAGGTAAATTTGCTGTACGAGCTTCCGTTTCCGAGATATTTGACAAAAACCGTACAGATTAGAAAAATGATGTGTCAAATGTCCTTGAAATCGGACAAAAACCGTACAGATATGAAAAATTATGTGGTTCAAACGGCTATAACTTTTGAATCGAAAGTCGTAGAGCCTCGCAGATGGGCTCATTCGATTCCTCATCAAATTCTACAGTTAGCATTCCCCTATGCAGGTAAATTTGCTGTACGAGCTTCCGTTTCCGAGATATTTGACAAAAACCGTACAGATATGAAAAATTATGTGGTTCAAACGGCTATAACTTTTGAATCGAAAGTCGTAGAGCCTCGCAGATGGGCTCATTCTACTCCTCATCAAATTCTACAGTTAGCATTCCCCAAAGGTAAATTTGCTGTACGAGCTTCCGTTTCCGAGATATTTGACAAAAACCGTACAGATATGAAAAATTATGTGGTTCAAACGGCTACATTTTGAATCGAAAGTCGTAGAGCATCGTAGATGGGCTCATTCGATTCCTCATCAAATTCTACAGTTAGCATTCCCCAAAGGTAAATTTGCTGTACGAGCTTCCGTTTCCGAGATATTTGACAAAAACCGTACAGATATGAAAAATTATGTGGTTCAAACGGCTACATTTTGAATCGAAAGTCGTAGAGCCTCGTAGATGGGCTCATTCGATTCCTCATCAAATTCTACAGTTAGCATTCCCCAAAGGTAAATTTGCTGTACGAGCTTCCGTTTCCGAGATATTTGACAAAAACCGTACAGATATGAAAAATTATGTGGTTCAAACGGCTACATTTTGAATCGAAAGTCGTAGAGCCTCGTAGATGGGCTCATTCGATTCCTCATCAAATTCTACAGTTAGCATTCCCCAAAGGTAAATTTGCTGTACGAGCTTCCGTTTCCGAGATATTTGACAAAAACCGTACAGATATGAAAAATTATGTGGTTCAAACGGCTACATTTTGAATCGAAAGTCGTAGAGCCTCGTAGATGGGCTCATTCGATTCCTCATCAAATTCTACAGTTAGCATTCCCCAAAGGTAAATTTGCTGTACGAGCTTCCGTTTCCGAGATATTTGACAAAAACCGTACAGATATGAAAAATTATGTGGTTCAAACGGCTACATTTTGAATCGAAAGTCGTAGAGCCTCGTAGATGGGCTCATTCGATTCCTCATCAAATTCTACAGTTAGCATTCCCCAAAGGTAAATTTGCTGTACGAGCTTCCGTTTCCGAGATATTTGACAAAAACCGTACAGATATGAAAAATTATGTGGTTCAAACAGCTACATTTTGAATCGAAAGTCGTAGAGCCTCGTAGATGGGCTCATTCGATTCCTCATCAAATTCTACAGTTAGCATTCCCCAAAGGTAAATTTGCTGTACGAGCTTCCGTTTCCGAGATATTTGACAAAAACCGTACAGATTAGAAAAATGATGTGTCAAATGTCCTTGAAATCGGACAAAAACCGTACAGATATGAAAAATTATGTGGTTCAAACGGCTATAACATTTGAATCGAAAGTCGTAGAGCCTCGCAGATGGGCTCATTCTACTCCTCATCAAATTCTACAGTTAGCATTCCCCTATGCAGGTAAATTTGCTGTACGAGCTTCCGTTTCCGAGATATTTGACAAAAACCGTACAGATTAGAAAAATGATGTGTCAAATGTCCTTGAAATCGGACAAAAACCGTACAGATATGAAAAATTATGTGGTTCAAACGGCTATAACTTTTGAATCGAAAGTCGTAGAGCCTCGCAGATGGGCTCATTCTACTCCTCATCAAATTCTACAGTTAGCATTCCCCTATGCAGGTAAATTTGCTGTACGAGCTTCCGTTTCCGAGATATTTGACAAAAACCGTACAGATATGAAAAATTATGTGGTTCAAACGGCTACATTTTGAATTGAAAGTCGTAGAGCCTCGTAGATGGGCTCATTCGATTCCTCATCAAATTCTACAGTTAGCATTCCCCAAAGGTAAATTTGCTGTACGAGCTTCCGTTTCCGAGATATTTGACAAAAACCGTACAGATTAGAAAAATTTATGTGGTTCAAACGGCTACATTTTGAATCGAAAGTCGTAGAGCCTCGTAGATGGGCTCATTCGATTCCTCATCAAATTCTACAGTTAGCATTCCCCAAAGGTAAATTTGCTGTACGAGCTTCCGTTTCCGAGATATTTGACAAAAACCGTACAGATATGAAAAATTATGTGGTTCAAACAGCTACATTTTGAATCGAAAGTCGTAGAGCCTCGTAGATGGGCTCATTCGATTCCTCATCAAATTCTACAGTTAGCATTCCCCAAAGGTAAATTTGCTGTACGAGCTTCCGTTTCCGAGATATTTGACAAAAACCGTACAGATTAGAAAAATGATGTGTCAAATGTCCTTGAAATCGGACAAAAACCGTACAGATATGAAAAATTATGTGGTTCAAACGGCTATAACTTTTGAATCGAAAGTCGTAGAGCCTCGCAGATGGGCTCATTCGATTCCTCATCAAATTCTACAGTTAGCATTCCCCTATGCAGGTAAATTTGCTGTACGAGCTTCCGTTTCCGAGATATTTGACAAAAACCGTACAGATATGAAAAATTATGTGGTTCAAACGGCTATAACTTTTGAATCGAAAGTCGTAGAGCCTCGCAGATGGGCTCATTCTACTCCTCATCAAATTCTACAGTTAGCATTCCCCAAAGGTAAATTTGCTGTACGAGCTTCCGTTTCCGAGATATTTGACAAAAACCGTACAGATATGAAAAATTATGTGGTTCAAACGGCTACATTTTGAATCGAAAGTCGTAGAGCCTCGTAGATGGGCTCATTCGATTCCTCATCAAATTCTACAGTTAGCATTCCCCAAAGGTAAATTTGCTGTACGAGCTTCCGTTTCCGAGATATTTGACAAAAACCGTACAGATATGAAAAATTATGTGGTTCAAACGGCTACATTTTGAATCGAAAGTCGTAGAGCCTCGTAGATGGGCTCATTCGATTCCTCATCAAATTCTACAGTTAGCATTCCCCAAAGGTAAATTTGCTGTACGAGCTTCCGTTTCCGAGATATTTGACAAAAACCGTACAGATATGAAAAATTATGTGGTTCAAACGGCTACATTTTGAATCGAAAGTCGTAGAGCCTCGTAGATGGGCTCATTCGATTCCTCATCAAATTCTACAGTTAGCATTCCCCAAAGGTAAATTTGCTGTACGAGCTTCCGTTTCCGAGATATTTGACAAAAACCGTACAGATTAGAAAAATGATGTGTCAAATGTCCTTGAAATCGGACAAAAACCGTACAGATATGAAAAATTATGTGGTTCAAACGGCTATAACTTTTGAATCGAAAGTCGTAGAGCCTCTCAGATGGGCTCATTCGATTCCTCATCAAATTCTACAGTTAGCATTCCCCGAAGGTAAATTTGCTGTACGAGCTTCCGTTTCCGAGATATTTGACAAAAACCGTACAGATATGAAAAATTATGTGGTTCAAACGGCTATAACTTTTGAATCGAAAGTCGTAGAGCCTCGCAGATGGGCTCATTCTACTCCTCATCAAATTCTACAGTTAGCATTCCCCTATGCAGGTAAATTTGCTGTACGAGCTTCCGTTTCCGAGATATTTGACAAAAACCGTACAGATTAGAAAAATGATGTGTCAAATGTCCTTGAAATCGGACAAAAACCGTACAGATATGAAAAATTATGTGGTTCAAACGGCTATAACTTTTGAATCGAAAGTCGTAGAGCCTCGCAGATGGGCTCATTCGATTCCTCATCAAATTCTACAGTTAGCATTCCCCTATGCAGGTAAATTTGCTGTACGAGCTTCCGTTTCCGAGATATTTGACAAAAACCGTACAGATATGAAAAATTATGTGGTTCAAACGGCTATAACTTTTGAATCGAAAGTCGTAGAGCCTCGCAGATGGGCTCATTCTACTCCTCATCAAATTCTACAGTTAGCATTCCCCAAAGGTAAATTTGCTGTACGAGCTTCCGTTTCCGAGATATTTGACAAAAACCGTACAGATATGAAAAATTATGTGGTTCAAACGGCTATAACTTTTGAATCGAAAGTCGTAGAGCCTCGCAGATGGGCTCATTCTACTCCTCATCAAATTCTACAGTTAGCATTCCCCAAAGGTAAATTTGCTGTACGAGCTTCCGTTTCCGAGATATTTGACAAAAACCGTACAGATATGAAAAATTATGTGGTTCAAACGGCTACATTTTGAATCGAAAGTCGTAGAGCCTCGTAGATGGGCTCATTCGATTCCTCATCAAATTCTACAGTTAGCATTCCCCAAAGGTAAATTTGCTGTACGAGCTTCCGTTTCCGAGATATTTGACAAAAACCGTACAGATTAGAAAAATGATGTGTCAAATGTCCTTGAAATCGGACAAAAACCGTACAGATATGAAAAATTATGTGGTTCAAACGGCTATAACTTTTGAATCGAAAGTCGTAGAGCCTCGCAGATGGGCTCATTCTACTCCTCATCAAATTCTACAGTTAGCATTCCCCTATGCAGGTAAATTTGCTGTACGAGCTTCCGTTTCCGAGATATTTGACAAAAACCGTACAGATATGAAAAATTATGTGGTTCAAACGGCTACATTTTGAATTGAAAGTCGTAGAGCCTCGTAGATGGGCTCATTCGATTCCTCATCAAATTCTACAGTTAGCATTCCCCAAAGGTAAATTTGCTGTACGAGCTTCCGTTTCCGAGATATTTGACAAAAACCGTACAGATTAGAAAAATGTATGTGGTTCAAACGGCTACATTTTGAATCGAAAGTCGTAGAGCCTCGTAGATGGGCTCATTCGATTCCTCATCAAATTCTACAGTTAGCATTCCCCAAAGGTAAATTTGCTGTACGAGCTTCCGTTTCCGAGATATTTGACAAAAACCGTACAGATATGAAAAATTATGTGGTTCAAACAGCTACATTTTGAATCGAAAGTCGTAGAGCCTCGTAGATGGGCTCATTCGATTCCTCATCAAATTCTACAGTTAGCATTCCCCAAAGGTAAATTTGCTGTACGAGCTTCCGTTTCCGAGATATTTGACAAAAACCGTACAGATTAGAAAAATGATGTGTCAAATGTCCTTGAAATCGGACAAAAACCGTACAGATATGAAAAATTATGTGGTTCAAACGGCTATAACTTTTGAATCGAAAGTCGTAGAGCCTCGCAGATGGGCTCATTCGATTCCTCATCAAATTCTACAGTTAGCATTCCCCTATGCAGGTAAATTTGCTGTACGAGCTTCCGTTTCCGAGATATTTGACAAAAACCGTACAGATATGAAAAATTATGTGGTTCAAACGGCTATAACTTTTGAATCGAAAGTCGTAGAGCCTCGCAGATGGGCTCATTCTACTCCTCATCAAATTCTACAGTTAGCATTCCCCAAAGGTAAATTTGCTGTACGAGCTTCCGTTTCCGAGATATTTGACAAAAACCGTACAGATATGAAAAATTATGTGGTTCAAACGGCTACATTTTGAATCGAAAGTCGTAGAGCCTCGTAGATGGGCTCATTCGATTCCTCATCAAATTCTACAGTTAGCATTCCCCAAAGGTAAATTTGCTGTACGAGCTTCCGTTTCCGAGATATTTGACAAAAACCGTACAGATATGAAAAATTATGTGGTTCAAACGGCTACATTTTGAATCGAAAGTCGTAGAGCCTCGTAGATGGGCTCATTCGATTCCTCATCAAATTCTACAGTTAGCATTCCCCAAAGGTAAATTTGCTGTACGAGCTTCCGTTTCCGAGATATTTGACAAAAACCGTACAGATTAGAAAAATGATGTGTCAAATGTCCTTGAAATCGGACAAAAACCGTACAGATATGAAAAATTATGTGGTTCAAACGGCTATAACTTTTGAATCGAAAGTCGTAGAGCCTCGCAGATGGGCTCATTCGATTCCTCATCAAATTCTACAGTTAGCATTCCCCGAAGGTAAATTTGCTGTACGAGCTTCCGTTTCCGAGATATTTGACAAAAACCGTACAGATATGAAAAATTATGTGGTTCAAACGGCTATAACTTTTGAATCGAAAGTCGTAGAGCCTCGCAGATGGGCTCATTCTACTCCTCATCAAATTCTACAGTTAGCATTCCCCTATGCAGGTAAATTTGCTGTACGAGCTTCCGTTTCCGAGATATTTGACAAAAACCGTACAGATATGAAAAATTATGTGGTTCAAACGGCTACATTTTGAATCGAAAGTCGTAGAGCCTCGTAGATGGGCTCATTCGATTCCTCATCAAATTCTACAGTTAGCATTCCCCAAAGGTAAATTTGCTGTACGAGCTTCCGTTTCCGAGATATTTGACAAAAACCGTACAGATATGAAAAATTATGTGGTTCAAACGGCTACATTTTGAATCGAAAGTCGTAGAGCCTCGTAGATGGGCTCATTCGATTCCTCATCAAATTCTACAGTTAGCATTCCCCAAAGGTAAATTTGCTGTACGAGCTTCCGTTTCCGAGATATTTGACAAAAACCGTACAGATATGAAAAATTATGTGGTTCAAACGGCTACATTTTGAATCGAAAGTCGTAGAGCCTCGTAGATGGGCTCATTCGATTCCTCATCAAATTCTACAGTTAGCATTCCCCAAAGGTAAATTTGCTGTACGAGCTTCCGTTTCCGAGATATTTGACAAAAACCGTACAGATTAGAAAAATGATGTGTCAAATGTCCTTGAAATCGGACAAAAACCGTACAGATATGAAAAATTATGTGGTTCAAACGGCTATAACTTTTGAATCGAAAGTCGTAGAGCCTCTCAGATGGGCTCATTCGATTCCTCATCAAATTCTACAGTTAGCATTCCCCGAAGGTAAATTTGCTGTACGAGCTTCCGTTTCCGAGATATTTGACAAAAACCGTACAGATATGAAAAATTATGTGGTTCAAACGGCTATAACTTTTGAATCGAAAGTCGTAGAGCCTCGCAGATGGGCTCATTCTACTCCTCATCAAATTCTACAGTTAGCATTCCCCTATGCAGGTAAATTTGCTGTACGAGCTTCCGTTTCCGAGATATTTGACAAAAACCGTACAGATTAGAAAAATGATGTGTCAAATGTCCTTGAAATCGGACAAAAACCGTACAGATATGAAAAATTATGTGGTTCAAACGGCTATAACTTTTGAATCGAAAGTCGTAGAGCCTCGCAGATGGGCTCATTCGATTCCTCATCAAATTCTACAGTTAGCATTCCCCGAAGGTAAATTTGCTGTACGAGCTTCCGTTTCCGAGATATTTGACAAAAACCGTACAGATATGAAAAATTATGTGGTTCAAACGGCTACATTTTGAATCGAAAGTCGTAGAGCCTCGTAGATGGGCTCATTCGATTCCTCATCAAATTCTACAGTTAGCATTCCCCAAAGGTAAATTTGCTGTACGAGCTTCCGTTTCCGAGATATTTGACAAAAACCGTACAGATATGAAAAATTATGTGGTTCAAACGGCTACATTTTGAATCGAAAGTCGTAGAGCCTCGTAGATGGGCTCATTCGATTCCTCATCAAATTCTACAGTTAGCATTCCCCAAAGGTAAATTTGCTGTACGAGCTTCCGTTTCCGAGATATTTGACAAAAACCGTACAGATTAGAAAAATGATGTGTCAAATGTCCTTGAAATCGGACAAAAACCGTACAGATATGAAAAATTATGTGGTTCAAACGGCTATAACTTTTGAATCGAAAGTCGTAGAGCCTCTCAGATGGGCTCATTCGATTCCTCATCAAATTCTACAGTTAGCATTCCCCGAAGGTAAATTTGCTGTACGAGCTTCCGTTTCCGAGATATTTGACAAAAACCGTACAGATATGAAAAATTATGTGGTTCAAACGGCTATAACTTTTGAATCGAAAGTCGTAGAGCCTCGCAGATGGGCTCATTCTACTCCTCATCAAATTCTACAGTTAGCATTCCCCTATGCAGGTAAATTTGCTGTACGAGCTTCCGTTTCCGAGATATTTGACAAAAACCGTACAGATTAGAAAAATGATGTGTCAAATGTCCTTGAAATCGGACAAAAACCGTACAGATATGAAAAATTATGTGGTTCAAACGGCTATAACTTTTGAATCGAAAGTCGTAGAGCCTCGCAGATGGGCTCATTCGATTCCTCATCAAATTCTACAGTTAGCATTCCCCGAAGGTAAATTTGCTGTACGAGCTTCCGTTTCCGAGATATTTGACAAAAACCGTACAGATATGAAAAATTATGTGGTTCAAACGGCTACATTTTGAATCGAAAGTCGTAGAGCCTCGTAGATGGGCTCATTCGATTCCTCATCAAATTCTACAGTTAGCATTCCCCAAAGGTAAATTTGCTGTACGAGCTTCCGTTTCCGAGATATTTGACAAAAACCGTACAGATATGAAAAATTATGTGGTTCAAACGGCTACATTTTGAATCGAAAGTCGTAGAGCCTCGTAGATGGGCTCATTCGATTCCTCATCAAATTCTACAGTTAGCATTCCCCAAAGGTAAATTTGCTGTACGAGCTTCTGTTTCCGAGATATTTGACAAAAACCGTACCGATATGAAAAATTATGTGGTTCAAACAGCTACATTTTGAATCGAAAGTCGTAGAGCCTCGTAGATGGGCTCATTCGATTCCTCATCAAATTCTACAGTTAGCATTCCCCAAAGGTAAATTTGCTGTACGAGCTTCCGTTTCCGAGATATTTGACAAAAACCGTACAGATTAGAAAAATGATGTGTCAAATGTCCTTGAAATCGGACAAAAACCGTACAGATATGAAAAATTATGTGGTTCAAACGGCTATAACTTTTGAATCGAAAGTCGTAGAGCCTCGCAGATGGGCTCATTCGATTCCTCATCAAATTCTACAGTTAGCATTCCCCTATGCAGGTAAATTTGCTGTACGAGCTTCCGTTTCCGAGATATTTGACAAAAACCGTACAGATATGAAAAATTATGTGGTTCAAACGGCTATAACTTTTGAATCGAAAGTCGTAGAGCCTCGCAGATGGGCTCATTCTACTCCTCATCAAATTCTACAGTTAGCATTCCCCAAAGGTAAATTTGCTGTACGAGCTTCCGTTTCCGAGATATTTGACAAAAACCGTACAGATATGAAAAATTATGTGGTTCAAACGGCTACATTTTGAATCGAAAGTCGTAGAGCCTCGTAGATGGGCTCATTCGATTCCTCATCAAATTCTACAGTTAGCATTCCCCAAAGGTAAATTTGCTGTACGAGCTTCCGTTTCCGAGATATTTGACAAAAACCGTACAGATATGAAAAATTATGTGGTTCAAACGGCTACATTTTGAATCGAAAGTCGTAGAGCCTCGTAGATGGGCTCATTCGATTCCTCATCAAATTCTACAGTTAGCATTCCCCAAAGGTAAATTTGCTGTACGAGCTTCCGTTTCCGAGATATTTGACAAAAACCGTACAGATTAGAAAAATGATGTGTCAAATGTCCTTGAAATCGGACAAAAACCGTACAGATATGAAAAATTATGTGGTTCAAACGGCTATAACTTTTGAATCGAAAGTCGTAGAGCCTCGCAGATGGGCTCATTCGATTCCTCATCAAATTCTACAGTTAGCATTCCCCGAAGGTAAATTTGCTGTACGAGCTTCCGTTTCCGAGATATTTGACAAAAACCGTACAGATATGAAAAATTATGTGGTTCAAACGGCTATAACTTTTGAATCGAAAGTCGTAGAGCCTCGCAGATGGGCTCATTCTACTCCTCATCAAATTCTACAGTTAGCATTCCCCTATGCAGGTAAATTTGCTGTACGAGCTTCCGTTTCCGAGATATTTGACAAAAACCGTACAGATTAGAAAAATGATGTGTCAAATGTCCTTGAAATCGGACAAAAACCGTACAGATATGAAAAATTATGTGGTTCAAACGGCTATAACTTTTGAATCGAAAGTCGTAGAGCCTCGCAGATGGGCTCATTCGATTCCTCATCAAATTCTACAGTTAGCATTCCCCGAAGGTAAATTTGCTGTACGAGCTTCCGTTTCCGAGATATTTGACAAAAACCGTACAGATATGAAAAATTATGTGGTTCAAACGGCTACATTTTGAATCGAAAGTCCTAGAGCCTCGTAGATGGGCTCATTCGATTCCTCATCAAATTCTACAGTTAGCATTCCCCAAAGGTAAATTTGCTGTACGAGCTTCCGTTTCCGAGATATTTGACAAAAACCGTACAGATATGAAAAATTATGTGGTTCAAACAGCTACATTTTGAATCGAAAGTCGTAGAGCCTCGTAGATGGGCTCATTCGATTCCTCATCAAATTCTACAGTTAGCATTCCCCAAAGGTAAATTTGCTGTACGAGCTTCCGTTTCCGAGATATTTGACAAAAACCGTACAGATATGAAAAATTATGTGGTTCAAACGGCTACATTTTGAATCGAAAGTCGTAGAGCCTCGTAGATGGGCTCATTCGATTCCTCATCAAATTCTACAGTTAGCATTCCCCAAAGGTAAATTTGCTGTACGAGCTTCCGTTTCCGAGATATTTGACAAAAACCGTACAGATTAGAAAAATGATGTGTCAAATGTCCTTGAAATCGGACAAAAACCGTACAGATATGAAAAATTATGTGGTTCAAACGGCTATAACTTTTGAATCGAAAGTCGTAGAGCCTCGCAGATGGGCTCATTCGATTCCTCATCAAATTCTACAGTTAGCATTCCCCGAAGGTAAATTTGCTGTACGAGCTTCCGTTTCCGAGATATTTGACAAAAACCGTACAGATATGAAAAATTATGTGGTTCAAACGGCTATAACTTTTGAATCGAAAGTCGTAGAGCCTCGCAGATGGGCTCATTCTACTCCTCATCAAATTCTACAGTTAGCATTCCCCTATGCAGGTAAATTTGCTGTACGAGCTTCCGTTTCCGAGATATTTGACAAAAACCGTACAGATTAGAAAAATGATGTGTCAAATGTCCTTGAAATCGGACAAAAACCGTACAGATATGAAAAATTATGTGGTTCAAACGGCTATAACTTTTGAATCGAAAGTCGTAGAGCCTCGCAGATGGGCTCATTCGATTCCTCATCAAATTCTACAGTTAGCATTCCCCGAAGGTAAATTTGCTGTACGAGCTTCCGTTTCCGAGATATTTGACAAAAACCGTACAGATATGAAAAATTATGTGGTTCAAACGGCTACATTTTGAATCGAAAGTCCTAGAGCCTCGTAGATGGGCTCATTCGATTCCTCATCAAATTCTACAGTTAGCATTCCCCAAAGGTAAATTTGCTGTACGAGCTTCCGTTTCCGAGATATTTGACAAAAACCGTACAGATATGAAAAATTATGTGGTTCAAACAGCTACATTTTGAATCGAAAGTCGTAGAGCCTCGTAGATGGGCTCATTCGATTCCTCATCGAATTCTACAGTTAGCATTCCCCAAAGGTAAATTTGCTGTACGAGCTTCCGTTTCCGAGATATTTGACAAAAACCGTACAGATTAGAAAAATGATGTGTCAAATGTCCTTGAAATCGGACAAAAACCATACAGATATGAAAAATTATGTGGTTCAAACGGCTATAACTTTTGAAACGAAAGTCGTAGAGCCTCGCAGATGGGTTCATTCGATTCCTCATCAAATTCTACAGTTAGCATTCCCCTACGCAGGTAAATTTGCTGTACGAGCTTCCGTTTCCGAGATATTTGACAAAAACCGTACAGATATGAAAAATTATGTGGTTCAAACGGCTATAACTTTTGAATCGAAAGTCGTAGAGCCTCGCAGATGGGCTCATTCTACTCCTCATCAAATTCTACAGTTAGCATTCCCCTACGCAGGTAAATTTGCTGTACGAGCTTCCGTTTCCGAGATATTTGACAAAAACCGTACAGATTAGAAAAATGATGTGTCAAATGTCCTTGAAATCGGACAAAAACCGTACAGATATGAAAAATTATGTGGTTCAAACGGCTATAACTTTTGAATCGAAAGTCGTAGAGCCTCGCAGATGGGCTCATTCGATTCCTCATCAAATTCTACAGTTAGCATTCCCCGAAGGTAAATTTGCTGTACGAGCTTCCGTTTCCGAGATATTTGACAAAAACCGTACAGATATGAAAAATTATGTGGTTCAAACGGCTACATTTTGAATCGAAAGTCGTAGAGCCTCGTAGATGGGCTCATTCGATTCCTCATCAAATTCTACAGTTAGCATTCCCCAAAGGTAAATTTGCTGTACGAGCTTCCGTTTCCGAGATATTTGACAAAAACCGTACAGATTAGAAAAATTATGTGGTTCAAACGGCTACATTTTGAATCGAAAGTCGTAGAGCCTCGTAGATGGGCTCATTCGATTCCTCATCAAATTCTACAGTTAGCATTCCCCAAAGGTAAATTTGCTGTACGAGCTTCCGTTTCCGAGATATTTGACAAAAACCGTACAGATTAGAAAAATGATGTGTCAAATGTCCTTGAAATCGGACAAAAACCGTACAGATATGAAAAATTATGTGGTTCAAACGGCTATAACTTTTGAATCGAAAGTCGTAGAGCCTCGCAGATGGGCTCATTCGATTCCTCATCAAATTCTACAGTTAGCATTCCCTTACGCAGGTAAATTTGCTGTACGAGCTTCCGTTTCCGAGATATTTGACAAAAACCGTACAGATATGAAAAATTATGTGGTTCAAACGGCTATAACTTTTGAATCGAAAGTCGTAGAGCCTCGTAGATGGGCTCATTCGATTCCTCATCGAATTCTACAGTTAGCATTCCCCAAAGGTAAATTTGCTGTACGAGCTTCCGTTTCCGAGATATTTGACAAAAACCGTACAGATTAGAAAAATGATGTGTCAAATGTCCTTGAAATCGGACAAAAACCATACAGATATGAAAAATTATGTGGTTCAAACGGCTATAACTTTTGAATCGAAAGTCGTAGAGCCTCGCAGATGGGCTCATTCTACTCCTCATCAAATTCTACAGTTAGCATTCCCCTATGCAGGTAAATTTGCTGTACGAGCTTCCGTTTCCGAGATATTTGACAAAAACCGTACAGATTAGAAAAATGATGTGTCAAATGTCCTTGAAATCGGACAAAAACCGTACAGATATGAAAAATTATGTGGTTCAAACGGCTATAACTTTTGAATCGAAAGTCGTAGAGCCTCGCAGATGGGCTCATTCGATTCCTCATCAAATTCTACAGTTAGCATTCCCCGAAGGTAAATTTGCTGTACGAGCTTCCGTTTCCGAGATATTTGACAAAAACCGTACAGATATGAAAAATTATTTGGTTCAAACGGCTACATTTTGAATCGAAAGTCGTAGAGCCTCGTAGATGGGCTCATTCGATTCCTCATCAAATTCTACAGTTAGCATTCCCCAAAGGTAAATTTGCTGTACGAGCTTCCGTTTCCGAGATATTTGACAAAAACCGTACAGATATGAAAAATTATGTGGTTCAAACAGCTACATTTTGAATCGAAAGTCGTAGAGCCTCGTAGATGGGCTCATTCGATTCCTCATCGAATTCTACAG
Organism: Borostomias antarcticus; assembly: GCF_949987555.1. NCBI lineage: Eukaryota > Metazoa > Chordata > Actinopteri > Stomiiformes > Stomiidae > Borostomias > Borostomias antarcticus. Next base: position 207,180 of record NW_028175702.1, read on the forward strand.
TTAGCATTCCCCAAAGGTAAATTTGCTGTACGAGCTTCCGTTTCCGAGATATTTGACAAAAACCGTACAGATTAGAAAAATTATGTGGTTCAAACGGCTACATTTTGAATCGAAAGTCGTAGAGCCTCGTAGATGGGCTCATTCGATTCCTCATCAAATTCTACAGTTAGCATTCCCCAAAGGTAAATTTGCTGTACGAGCTTCCGTTTCCGAGATATTTGACAAAAACCGTACAGATTAGAAAAATGATGTGTCAAATGTCCTTGAAATCGGACAAAAACCGTACAGATATGAAAAATTATGTGGTTCAAACGGCTATAACTTTTGAATCGAAAGTCGTAGAGCCTCGCAGATGGGCTCATTCGATTCCTCATCAAATTCTACAGTTAGCATTCCCTTACGCAGGTAAATTTGCTGTACGAGCTTCCGTTTCCGAGATATTTGACAAAAACCGTACAGATATGAAAAATTATGTGGTTCAAACGGCTATAACTTTTGAATCGAAAGTCGTAGAGCCTCGCAGATGGGCTCATTCTACTCCTCATCAAATTCTACAGTTAGCATTCCCCTATGCAGGTAAATTTGCTGTACGAGCTTCCGTTTCCGAGATATTTGACAAAAACCGTACAGATTAGAAAAATGATGTGTCAAATGTCCTTGAAATCGGACAAAAACCGTACAGATATGAAAAATTATGTGGTTCAAACGGCTATAACTTTTGAATCGAAAGTCGTAGAGCCTCGCAGATGGGCTCATTCGATTCCTCATCAAATTCTACAGTTAGCATTCCCCGAAGGTAAATTTGCTGTACGAGCTTCCGTTTCCGAGATATTTGACAAAAACCGTACAGATATGAAAAATTATTTGGTTCAAACGGCTACATTTTGAATCGAAAGTCGTAGAGCCTCGTAGATGGGCTCATTCGATTCCTCATCAAATTCTACAGTTAGCATTCCCCAAAGGTAAATTTGCTGTACGAGCTTCCGTTTCCGAGATATTCTACAAAAACCGTACAGATATGAAAAATTATGTGGTTCAAACAGCTACATTTTGAATCGAAAGTCGTAGAGCCTCGTAGATGGGCTCATTCGATTCCTCATCGAATTCTACAGTTAGCATTCCCCAAAGGTAAATTTGCTGTACGAGCTTCCGTTTCCGAGATATTTGACAAAAACCGTACAGATTAGAAAAATGATGTGTCAAATGTCCTTGAAATCGGACAAAAACCATACAGATATGAAAAATTATGTGGTTCAAACGGCTATAACTTTTGAAACGAAAGTCGTAGAGCCTCGCAGATGGGCTCATTCGATTCCTCATCAAATTCTACAGTTAGCATTCCCCTACGCAGGTAAATTTGCTGTACGAGCTTCCGTTTCCGAGATATTTGACAAAAACCGTACAGATATGAAAAATTATGTGGTTCAAACGGCTATAACTTTTGAATCGAAAGTCGTAGAGCCTCGCAGATGGGCTCATTCTACTCCTCATCAAATTCTACAGTTAGCATTCCCCTACGCAGGTAAATTTGCTGTACGAGCTTCCGTTTCCGAGATATTTGACAAAAACCGTACAGATTAGAAAAATGATGTGTCAAATGTCCTTGAAATCGGACAAAAACCGTACAGATATGAAAAATTATGTGGTTCAAACGGCTATAACTTTTGAATCGAAAGTCGTAGAGCCTCGCAGATGGGCTCATTCGATTCCTCATCAAATTCTACAGTTAGCATTCCCCGAAGGTAAATTTGCTGTACGAGCTTCCGTTTCCGAGATATTTGACAAAAACCGTACAGATATGAAAAATTATGTGGTTCAAACGGCTACATTTTGAATCGAAAGTCGTAGAGCCTCGTAGATGGGCTCATTCGATTCCTCATCAAATTCTACAGTTAGCATTCCCCAAAGGTAAATTTGCTGTACGAGCTTCCGTTTCCGAGATATTTGACAAAAACCGTACAGATTAGAAAAATTATGTGGTTCAAACGGCTACATTTTGAATCGAAAGTCGTAGAGCCTCGTAGATGGGCTCATTCGATTCCTCATCAAATTCTACAGTTAGCATTCCCCAAAGGTAAATTTGCTGTACGAGCTTCCGTTTCCGAGATATTTGACAAAAACCGTACAGATTAGAAAAATGATGTGTCAAATGTCCTTGAAATCGGACAAAAACCGTACAGATATGAAAAATTATGTGGTTCAAACGGCTATAACTTTTGAATCGAAAGTCGTAGAGCCTCGCAGATGGGCTCATTCGATTCCTCATCAAATTCTACAGTTAGCATTCCCCTACGCAGGTAAATTTGCTGTACGAGCTTCCGTTTCCGAGATATTTGACAAAAACCGTACAGATATGAAAAATTATGTGGTTCAAACGGCTATAACTTTTGAATCGAAAGTCGTAGAGCCTCGCAGATGGGCTCATTCTACTCCTCATCAAATTCTACAGTTAGCATTCCCCTATGCAGGTAAATTTGCTGTACGAGCTTCCGTTTCCGAGATATTTGACAAAAACCGTACAGATTAGAAAAATGATGTGTCAAATGTCCTTGAAATCGGACAAAAACCGTACAGATATGAAAAATTATGTGGTTCAAACGGCTATAACTTTTGAATCGAAAGTCGTAGAGCCTCGCAGATGGGCTCATTCGATTCCTCATCAAATTCTACAGTTAGCATTCCCCGAAGGTAAATTTGCTGTACGAGCTTCCGTTTCCGAGATATTTGACAAAAACCGTACAGATATGAAAAATTATGTGGTTCAAACGGCTACATTTTGAATCGAAAGTCGTAGAGCCTCGTAGATGGGCTCATTCGATTCCTCATCAAATTCTACAGTTAGCATTCCCCAAAGGTAAATTTGCTGTACGAGCTTCCGTTTCCGAGATATTTGACAAAAACCGTACAGATTAGAAAAATTATGTGGTTCAAACGGCTACATTTTGAATCGAAAGTCGTAGAGCCTCGTAGATGGGCTCATTCGATTCCTCATCAAATTCTACAGTTAGCATTCCCCAAAGGTAAATTTGCTGTACGAGCTTCCGTTTCCGAGATATTTGACAAAAACCGTACAGATTAGAAAAATGATGTGTCAAATGTCCTTGAAATCGGACAAAAACCGTACAGATATGAAAAATTATGTGGTTCAAACGGCTATAACTTTTGAATCGAAAGTCGTAGAGCCTCGCAGATGGGCTCATTCGATTCCTCATCAAATTCTACAGTTAGCATTCCCCTACGCAGGTAAATTTGCTGTACGAGCTTCCGTTTCCGAGATATTTGACAAAAACCGTACAGATATGAAAAATTATGTGGTTCAAACGGCTATAACTTTTGAATCGAAAGTCGTAGAGCCTCGCAGATGGGCTCATTCTACTCCTCATCAAATTCTACAGTTAGCATTCCCCTATGCAGGTAAATTTGCTGTACGAGCTTCCGTTTCCGAGATATTTGACAAAAACCGTACAGATTAGAAAAATGATGTGTCAAATGTCCTTGAAATCGGACAAAAACCGTACAGATATGAAAAATTATGTGGTTCAAACGGCTATAACTTTTGAATCGAAAGTCGTAGAGCCTCGCAGATGGGCTCATTCGATTCCTCATCAAATTCTACAGTTAGCATTCCCCGAAGGTAAATTTGCTGTACGAGCTTCCGTTTCCGAGATATTTGACAAAAACCGTACAGATATGAAAAATTATGTGGTTCAAACGGCTACATTTTGAATCGAAAGTCGTAGAGCCTCGTAGATGGGCTCATTCGATTCCTCATCAAATTCTACAGTTAGCATTCCCCAAAGGTAAATTTGCTGTACGAGCTTCCGTTTCCGAGATATTTGACAAAAACCGTACAGATTAGAAAAATTATGTGGTTCAAACGGCTACATTTTGAATCGAAAGTCGTAGAGCCTCGTAGATGGGCTCATTCGATTCCTCATCAAATTCTACAGTTAGCATTCCCCAAAGGTAAATTTGCTGTACGAGCTTCCGTTTCCGAGATATTTGACAAAAACCGTACAGATTAGAAAAATTTATGTGGTTCAAACGGCTACATTTTGAATCGAAAGTCGTAGAGCCTCGTAGATGGGCTCATTCGATTCCTCATCAAATTCTACAGTTAGCATTCCCCAAAGGTAAATTTGCTGTACGAGCTTCCGTTTCCGAGATATTTGACAAAAACCGTACAGATATGAAAAATTATTTGGTTCAAACGGCTACATTTTGAATCGAAAGTCGTAGAGCCTCGTAGATGGGCTCATTCGATTCCTCATCAAATTCTACAGTTAGCATTCCCCAAAGGTAAATTTGCTGTACGAGCTTCCGTTTCCGAGATATTTGACAAAAACCGTACAGATATGAAAAATTATGTGGTTCAAACAGCTACATTTTGAATCGAAAGTCGTAGAGCCTCGTAGATGGGCTCATTCGATTCCTCATCGAATTCTACAGTTAGCATTCCCCAAAGGTAAATTTGCTGTACGAGCTTCCGTTTCCGAGATATTTGACAAAAACCGTACAGATTAGAAAAATTATGTGGTTCAAACGGCTACATTTTGAATCGAAAGTCGTAGAGCCTCGTAGATGGGCTCATTCGATTCCTCATCAAATTCTACAGTTAGCATTCCCCAAAGGTAAATTTGCTGTACGAGCTTCCGTTTCCGAGATATTTGACAAAAACCGTACAGATTAGAAAAATGATGTGTCAAATGTCCTTGAAATCGGACAAAAACCGTACAGATATGAAAAATTATGTGGTTCAAACGGCTATAACTTTTGAATCGAAAGTCGTAGAGCCTCGCAGATGGGCTCATTCGATTCCTCATCAAATTCTACAGTTAGCATTCCCTTACGCAGGTAAATTTGCTGTACGAGCTTCCGTTTCCGAGATATTTGACAAAAACCGTACAGATATGAAAAATTATGTGGTTCAAACGGCTATAACTTTTGAATCGAAAGTCGTAGAGCCTCGCAGATGGGCTCATTCTACTCCTCATCAAATTCTACAGTTAGCATTCCCCTATGCAGGTAAATTTGCTGTACGAGCTTCCGTTTCCGAGATATTTGACAAAAACCGTACAGATTAGAAAAATGATGTGTCAAATGTCCTTGAAATCGGACAAAAACCGTACAGATATGAAAAATTATGTGGTTCAAACGGCTATAACTTTTGAATCGAAAGTCGTAGAGCCTCGCAGATGGGCTCATTCGATTCCTCATCAAATTCTACAGTTAGCATTCCCTTACGCAGGTAAATTTGCTGTACGAGCTTCCGTTTCCGAGATATTTGACAAAAACCGTACAGATATGAAAAATTATGTGGTTCAAACGGCTATAACTTTTGAATCGAAAGTCGTAGAGCCTCGCAGATGGGCTCATTCTACTCCTCATCAAATTCTACAGTTAGCATTCCCCTATGCAGGTAAATTTGCTGTACGAGCTTCCGTTTCCGAGATATTTGACAAAAACCGTACAGATTAGAAAAATGATGTGTCAAATGTCCTTGAAATCGGACAAAAACCGTACAGATATGAAAAATTATGTGGTTCAAACGGCTATAACTTTTGAATCGAAAGTCGTAGAGCCTCGCAGATGGGCTCATTCGATTCCTCATCAAATTCTACAGTTAGCATTCCCCGAAGGTAAATTTGCTGTACGAGCTTCCGTTTCCGAGATATTTGACAAAAACCGTACAGATATGAAAAATTATTTGGTTCAAACGGCTACATTTTGAATCGAAAGTCGTAGAGCCTCGTAGATGGGCTCATTCGATTCCTCATCAAATTCTACAGTTAGCATTCCCCAAAGGTAAATTTGCTGTACGAGCTTCCGTTTCCGAGATATTTGACAAAAACCGTACAGATATGAAAAATTATGTGGTTCAAACAGCTACATTTTGAATCGAAAGTCGTAGAGCCTCGTAGATGGGCTCATTCGATTCCTCATCGAATTCTACAGTTAGCATTCCCCAAAGGTAAATTTGCTGTACGAGCTTCCGTTTCCGAGATATTTGACAAAAACCGTACAGATTAGAAAAATGATGTGTCAAATGTCCTTGAAATCGGACAAAAACCATACAGATATGAAAAATTATGTGGTTCAAACGGCTATAACTTTTGAAACGAAAGTCGTAGAGCCTCGCAGATGGGCTCATTCGATTCCTCATCAAATTCTACAGTTAGCATTCCCCTACGCAGGTAAATTTGCTGTACGAGCTTCCGTTTCCGAGATATTTGACAAAAACCGTACAGATATGAAAAATTATGTGGTTCAAACGGCTATAACTTTTGAATCGAAAGTCGTAGAGCCTCGCAGATGGGCTCATTCTACTCCTCATCAAATTCTACAGTTAGCATTCCCCTACGCAGGTAAATTTGCTGTACGAGCTTCCGTTTCCGAGATATTTGACAAAAACCGTACAGATTAGAAAAATGATGTGTCAAATGTCCTTGAAATCGGACAAAAACCGTACAGATATGAAAAATTATGTGGTTCAAACGGCTATAACTTTTGAATCGAAAGTCGTAGAGCCTCGCAGATGGGCTCATTCGATTCCTCATCAAATTCTACAGTTAGCATTCCCCGAAGGTAAATTTGCTGTACGAGCTTCCGTTTCCGAGATATTTGACAAAAACCGTACAGATATGAAAAATTATGTGGTTCAAACGGCTACATTTTGAATCGAAAGTCGTAGAGCCTCGTAGATGGGCTCATTCGATTCCTCATCAAATTCTACAGTTAGCATTCCCCAAAGGTAAATTTGCTGTACGAGCTTCCGTTTCCGAGATATTTGACAAAAACCGTACAGATTAGAAAAATTATGTGGTTCAAACGGCTACATTTTGAATCGAAAGTCGTAGAGCCTCGTAGATGGGCTCATTCGATTCCTCATCAAATTCTACAGTTAGCATTCCCCAAAGGTAAATTTGCTGTACGAGCTTCCGTTTCCGAGATATTTGACAAAAACCGTACAGATTAGAAAAATGATGTGTCAAATGTCCTTGAAATCGGACAAAAACCGTACAGATATGAAAAATTATGTGGTTCAAACGGCTATAACTTTTGAATCGAAAGTCGTAGAGCCTCGCAGATGGGCTCATTCGATTCCTCATCAAATTCTACAGTTAGCATTCCCCTACGCAGGTAAATTTGCTGTACGAGCTTCCGTTTCCGAGATATTTGACAAAAACCGTACAGATATGAAAAATTATGTGGTTCAAACGGCTATAACTTTTGAATCGAAAGTCGTAGAGCCTCGCAGATGGGCTCATTCTACTCCTCATCAAATTCTACAGTTAGCATTCCCCTATGCAGGTAAATTTGCTGTACGAGCTTCCGTTTCCGAGATATTTGACAAAAACCGTACAGATTAGAAAAATGATGTGTCAAATGTCCTTGAAATCGGACAAAAACCGTACAGATATGAAAAATTATGTGGTTCAAACGGCTATAACTTTTGAATCGAAAGTCGTAGAGCCTCGCAGATGGGCTCATTCGATTCCTCATCAAATTCTACAGTTAGCATTCCCCGAAGGTAAATTTGCTGTACGAGCTTCCGTTTCCGAGATATTTGACAAAAACCGTACAGATATGAAAAATTATGTGGTTCAAACGGCTACATTTTGAATCGAAAGTCGTAGAGCCTCGTAGATGGGCTCATTCGATTCCTCATCAAATTCTACAGTTAGCATTCCCCAAAGGTAAATTTGCTGTACGAGCTTCCGTTTCCGAGATATTTGACAAAAACCGTACAGATTAGAAAAATTATGTGGTTCAAACGGCTACATTTTGAATCGAAAGTCGTAGAGCCTCGTAGATGGGCTCATTCGATTCCTCATCAAATTCTACAGTTAGCATTCCCCAAAGGTAAATTTGCTGTACGAGCTTCCGTTTCCGAGATATTTGACAAAAACCGTACAGATTAGAAAAATGATGTGTCAAATGTCCTTGAAATCGGACAAAAACCGTACAGATATGAAAAATTATGTGGTTCAAACGGCTATAACTTTTGAATCGAAAGTCGTAGAGCCTCGCAGATGGGCTCATTCGATTCCTCATCAAATTCTACAGTTAGCATTCCCCTACGCAGGTAAATTTGCTGTACGAGCTTCCGTTTCCGAGATATTTGACAAAAACCGTACAGATATGAAAAATTATGTGGTTCAAACGGCTATAACTTTTGAATCGAAAGTCGTAGAGCCTCGCAGATGGGCTCATTCTACTCCTCATCAAATTCTACAGTTAGCATTCCCCTATGCAGGTAAATTTGCTGTACGAGCTTCCGTTTCCGAGATATTTGACAAAAACCGTACAGATTAGAAAAATGATGTGTCAAATGTCCTTGAAATCGGACAAAAACCGTACAGATATGAAAAATTATGTGGTTCAAACGGCTATAACTTTTGAATCGAAAGTCGTAGAGCCTCGCAGATGGGCTCATTCGATTCCTCATCAAATTCTACAGTTAGCATTCCCCGAAGGTAAATTTGCTGTACGAGCTTCCGTTTCCGAGATATTTGACAAAAACCGTACAGATATGAAAAATTATGTGGTTCAAACGGCTACATTTTGAATCGAAAGTCGTAGAGCCTCGTAGATGGGCTCATTCGATTCCTCATCAAATTCTACAGTTAGCATTCCCCAAAGGTAAATTTGCTGTACGAGCTTCCGTTTCCGAGATATTTGACAAAAACCGTACAGATTAGAAAAATTATGTGGTTCAAACGGCTACATTTTGAATCGAAAGTCGTAGAGCCTCGTAGATGGGCTCATTCGATTCCTCATCAAATTCTACAGTTAGCATTCCCCAAAGGTAAATTTGCTGTACGAGCTTCCGTTTCCGAGATATTTGACAAAAACCGTACAGATTAGAAAAATGATGTGTCAAATGTCCTTGAAATCGGACAAAAACCGTACAGATATGAAAAATTATGTGGTTCAAACGGCTATAACTTTTGAATCGAAAGTCGTAGAGCCTCGCAGATGGGCTCATTCGATTCCTCATCAAATTCTACAGTTAGCATTCCCCTACGCAGGTAAATTTGCTGTACGAGCTTCCGTTTCCGAGATATTTGACAAAAACCGTACAGATATGAAAAATTATGTGGTTCAAACGGCTATAACTTTTGAATCGAAAGTCGTAGAGCCTCGCAGATGGGCTCATTCTACTCCTCATCAAATTCTACAGTTAGCATTCCCCTATGCAGGTAAATTTGCTGTACGAGCTTCCGTTTCCGAGATATTTGACAAAAACCGTACAGATTAGAAAAATGATGTGTCAAATGTCCTTGAAATCGGACAAAAACCGTACAGATATGAAAAATTATGTGGTTCAAACGGCTATAACTTTTGAATCGAAAGTCGTAGAGCCTCGCAGATGGGCTCATTCGATTCCTCATCAAATTCTACAGTTAGCATTCCCCGAAGGTAAATTTGCTGTACGAGCTTCCGTTTCCGAGATATTTGACAAAAACCGTACAGATATGAAAAATTATGTGGTTCAAACGGCTACATTTTGAATCGAAAGTCGTAGAGCCTCGTAGATGGGCTCATTCGATTCCTCATCAAATTCTACAGTTAGCATTCCCCAAAGGTAAATTTGCTGTACGAGCTTCCGTTTCCGAGATATTTGACAAAAACCGTACAGATTAGAAAAATTATGTGGTTCAAACGGCTACATTTTGAATCGAAAGTCGTAGAGCCTCGTAGATGGGCTCATTCGATTCCTCATCAAATTCTACAGTTAGCATTCCCCAAAGGTAAATTTGCTGTACGAGCTTCCGTTTCCGAGATATTTGACAAAAACCGTACAGATTAGAAAAATTTATGTGGTTCAAACGGCTACATTTTGAATCGAAAGTCGTAGAGCCTCGTAGATGGGCTCATTCGATTCCTCATCAAATTCTACAGTTAGCATTCCCCAAAGGTAAATTTGCTGTACGAGCTTCCGTTTCCGAGATATTTGACAAAAACCGTACAGATTAGAAAAATGATTTGTCAAATGTCCTTGAAATCGGACAAAAACCGTACAGATATGAAAAATTATGTGGTTCAAACGGCTATAACTTTTGAATCGAAAGTCGTAGAGCCTCGCAGATGGGCTCATTCGATTCCTCATCAAATTCTACAGTTAGCATTCCCCTATGCAGGTAAATTTGCTGTACGAGCTTCCGTTTCCGAGATATTTGACAAAAACCGTACAGATATGAAAAATTATGTGGTTCAAACGGCTATAACTTTTGAATCGAAAGTCGTAGAGCCTCGCAGATGGGCTCATTCTACTCCTCATCAAATTCTACAGTTAGCATTCCCCTATGCAGGTAAATTTGCTGTACGAGCTTCCGTTTCCGAGATATTTGACAAAAACCGTACAGATATGAAAAATTATGTGGTTCAAACGGCTACATACAAACGGATATTTGACAAAAACCGTACAGATATGAAAAATTATGTGGTTCAAACAGCTACATTTTGAATCGAAAGTCGTAGAGCCTCGTAGATGGGCTCATTCGATTCCTCATCAAATTCTACAGTTAGCATTCCCCAAAGGTAAATTTGCTGTACGAGCTTCCGTTTCCGAGATATTTGACAAAAACCGTACAGATTAGAAAAATGATGTGTCAAATGTCCTTGAAATCGGACAAAAACCGTACAGATATGAAAAATTATGTGGTTCAAACGGCTATAACTTTTGAATCAAAAGTCGTAGAGCCTCGCAGATGGGCTCATTCGATTCCTCATCAAATTCTACAGTTAGCATTCCCCTATGCAGGTAAATTTGCTGTACGAGCTTCCGTTTCCGAGATATTTGACAAAAACCGTACAGATATGAAAAATTATGTGGTTCAAACGGCTATAACTTTTGAATCGAAAGTCGTAGAGCCTCGCAGATGGGCTCATTCTACTCCTCATCAAATTCTACAGTTAGCATTCCCCAAAGGTAAATTTGCTGTACGAGCTTCCGTTTCCGAGATATTTGACAAAAACCGTACAGATATGAAAAATTATGTGGTTCAAACGGCTACATTTTGAATCGAAAGTCGTAGAGCCTCGTAGATGGGCTCATTCGATTCCTCATCAAATTCTACAGTTAGCATTCCCCAAAGGTAAATTTGCTGTACGAGCTTCCGTTTCCGAGATATTTGACAAAAACCGTACAGATATGAAAAATTATGTGGTTCAAACGGCTACATTTTGAATCGAAAGTCGTAGAGCCTCGTAGATGGGCTCATTCGATTCCTCATCAAATTCTACAGTTAGCATTCCCCAAAGGTAAATTTGCTGTACGAGCTTCCGTTTCCGAGATATTTGACAAAAACCGTACAGATATGAAAAATTATGTGGTTCAAACAGCTACATTTTGAATCGAAAGTCGTAGAGCCTCGTAGATGGGCTCATTCGATTCCTCATCAAATTCTACAGTTAGCATTCCCCAAAGGTAAATTTGCTGTACGAGCTTCCGTTTCCGAGATATTTGACAAAAACCGTACAGATTAGAAAAATGATGTGTCAAATGTCCTTGAAATCGGACAAAAACCGTACAGATATGAAAAATTATGTGGTTCAAACGGCTATAACATTTGAATCGAAAGTCGTAGAGCCTCGCAGATGGGCTCATTCTACTCCTCATCAAATTCTACAGTTAGCATTCCCCTATGCAGGTAAATTTGCTGTACGAGCTTCCGTTTCCGAGATATTTGACAAAAACCGTACAGATTAGAAAAATGATGTGTCAAATGTCCTTGAAATCGGACAAAAACCGTACAGATATGAAAAATTATGTGGTTCAAACGGCTATAACTTTTGAATCGAAAGTCGTAGAGCCTCGCAGATGGGCTCATTCTACTCCTCATCAAATTCTACAGTTAGCATTCCCCTGTGCAGGTAAATTTGCTGTACGAGCTTCCGTTTCCGAGATATTTGACAAAAACCGTACAGATTAGAAAAATTTATGTGGTTCAAACGGCTACATTTTGAATCGAAAGTCGTAGAGCCTCGTAGATGGGCTCATTCGATTCCTCATCAAATTCTACAGTTAGCATTCCCCAAAGGTAAATTTGCTGTACGAGCTTCCGTTTCCGAGATATTTGACAAAAACCGTACAGATTAGAAAAATGATGTGTCAAATGTCCTTGAAATCGGACAAAAACCGTACAGATATGAAAAATTATGTGGTTCAAACGGCTATAACTTTTGAATCGAAAGTCGTAGAGCCTCGCAGATGGGCTCATTCTACTCCTCATCAAATTCTACAGTTAGCATTCCCCTATGCAGGTAAATTTGCTGTACGAGCTTCCGTTTCCGAGATATTTGACAAAAACCGTACAGATTAGAAAAATGATGTGTCAAATGTCCTTGAAATCGGACAAAAACCGTACAGATATGAAAAATTATGTGGTTCAAACGGCTATAACTTTTGAATCGAAAGTCGTAGAGCCTCGCAGATGGGCTCATTCGATTCCTCATCAAATTCTACAGTTAGCATTCCCCGAAGGTAAATTTGCTGTACGAGCTTCCGTTTCCGAGATATTTGACAAAAACCGTACAGATATGAAAAATTATGTGGTTCAAACGGCTACATTTTGAATCGAAAGTCGTAGAGCCTCGTAGATGGGCTCATTCGATTCCTCATCAAATTCTACAGTTAGCATTCCCCAAAGGTAAATTTGCTGTACGAGCTTCCGTTTCCGAGATATTTGACAAAAACCGTACAGATATGAAAAATTATGTGGTTCAAACGGCTATAACTTTTGAATCGAAAGTCGTAGAGCCTCGCAGATGGGCTCATTCTACTCCTCATCAAATTCTACAGTTAGCATTCCCCTATGCAGGTAAATTTGCTGTACGAGCTTCCGTTTCCGAGATATTTGACAAAAACCGTACAGATATGAAAAATTATGTGGTTCAAACGGCTACATACAAACGGATATTTGACAAAAACCGTACAGATATGAAAAATTATGTGGTTCAAACAGCTACATTTTGAATCGAAAGTCGTAGAGCCTCGTAGATGGGCTCATTCGATTCCTCATCAAATTCTACAGTTAGCATTCCCCAAAGGTAAATTTGCTGTACGAGCTTCCGTTTCCGAGATATTTGACAAAAACCGTACAGATTAGAAAAATGATGTGTCAAATGTCCTTGAAATCGGACAAAAACCGTACAGATATGAAAAATTATGTGGTTCAAACGGCTATAACTTTTGAATCAAAAGTCGTAGAGCCTCGCAGATGGGCTCATTCGATTCCTCATCAAATTCTACAGTTAGCATTCCCCTATGCAGGTAAATTTGCTGTACGAGCTTCCGTTTCCGAGATATTTGACAAAAACCGTACAGATATGAAAAATTATGTGGTTCAAACGGCTATAACTTTTGAATCGAAAGTCGTAGAGCCTCGCAGATGGGCTCATTCTACTCCTCATCAAATTCTACAGTTAGCATTCCCCAAAGGTAAATTTGCTGTACGAGCTTCCGTTTCCGAGATATTTGACAAAAACCGTACAGATATGAAAAATTATGTGGTTCAAACGGCTACATTTTGAATCGAAAGTCGTAGAGCCTCGTAGATGGGCTCATTCGATTCCTCATCAAATTCTACAGTTAGCATTCCCCAAAGGTAAATTTGCTGTACGAGCTTCCGTTTCCGAGATATTTGACAAAAACCGTACAGATATGAAAAATTTTGTGGTTCAAACGGCTACATTTTGAATCGAAAGTCGTAGAGCCTCGCAGATGGGCTCATTCTACTCCTCATCAAATTCTACAGTTAGCATTCCCCTATGCAGGTAAATTTGCTGTACGAGCTTCCGTTTCCGAGATATTTGACAAAAACCGTACAGATTAGAAAAATGATGTGTCAAATGTCCTTGAAATCGGACAAAAACCGTACAGATATGAAAAATTATGTGGTTCAAACGGCTATAACTTTTGAATCGAAAGTCGTAGAGCCTCGCAGATGGGCTCATTCGATTCCTCATCAAATTCTACAGTTAGCATTCCCCGAAGGTAAATTTGCTGTACGAGCTTCCGTTTCCGAGATATTTGACAAAAACCGTACAGATATGAAAAATTATGTGGTTCAAACGGCTACATTTTGAATCGAAAGTCGTAGAGCCTCGTAGATGGGCTCATTCGATTCCTCATCAAATTCTACAGTTAGCATTCCCCAAAGGTAAATTTGCTGTACGAGCTTCCGTTTCCGAGATATTTGACAAAAACCGTACAGATATGAAAAATTATGTGGTTCAAACGGCTACATTTTGAATCGAAAGTCGTAGAGCCTCGTAGATGGGCTCATTCGATTCCTCATCAAATTCTACAGTTAGCATTCCCCAAAGGTAAATTTGCTGTACGAGCTTCCGTTTCCGAGATATTTGACAAAAACCGTACAGATTAGAAAAATGATGTGTCAAATGTCCTTGAAATCGGACAAAAACCGTACAGATATGAAAAATTATGTGGTTCAAACGGCTATAACTTTTGAATCGAAAGTCGTAGAGCCTCGCAGATGGGCTCATTCGATTCCTCATCAAATTCTACAGTTAGCATTCCCCTATGCAGGTAAATTTGCTGTACGAGCTTCCGTTTCCGAGATATTTGACAAAAACCGTACAGATATGAAAAATTATGTGGTTCAAACGGCTATAACTTTTGAATCGAAAGTCGTAGAGCCTCGCAGATGGGCTCATTCTACTCCTCATCAAATTCTACAGTTAGCATTCCCCAAAGGTAAATTTGCTGTACGAGCTTCCGTTTCCGAGATATTTGACAAAAACCGTACAGATATGAAAAATTATGTGGTTCAAACGGCTACATTTTGAATCGAAAGTCGTAGAGCCTCGTAGATGGGCTCATTCGATTCCTCATCAAATTCTACAGTTAGCATTCCCCAAAGGTAAATTTGCTGTACGAGCTTCCGTTTCCGAGATATTTGACAAAAACCGTACAGATATGAAAAATTATGTGGTTCAAACGGCTACATTTTGAATCGAAAGTCGTAGAGCCTCGCAGATGGGCTCATTCGATTCCTCATCAAATTCTACAGTTAGCATTCCCCGAAGGTAAATTTGCTGTACGAGCTTCCGTTTCCGAGATATTTGACAAAAACCGTACAGATATGAAAAATTATGTGGTTCAAACGGCTATAACTTTTGAATCGAAAGTCGTAGAGCCTCGCAGATGGGCTCATTCTACTCCTCATCAAATTCTACAGTTAGCATTCCCCTATGCAGGTAAATTTGCTGTACGAGCTTCCGTTTCCGAGATATTTGACAAAAACCGTACAGATTAGAAAAATGATGTGTCAAATGTCCTTGAAATCGGACAAAAACCGTACAGATATGAAAAATTATGTGGTTCAAACGGCTATAACTTTTGAATCGAAAGTCGTAGAGCCTCGCAGATGGGCTCATTCGATTCCTCATCAAATTCTACAGTTAGCATTCCCCGAAGGTAAATTTGCTGTACGAGCTTCCGTTTCCGAGATATTTGACAAAAACCGTACAGATATGAAAAATTATGTGGTTCAAACGGCTACATTTTGAATCGAAAGTCGTAGAGCCTCGTAGATGGGCTCATTCGATTCCTCATCAAATTCTACAGTTAGCATTCCCCAAAGGTAAATTTGCTGTACGAGCTTCCGTTTCCGAGATATTTGACAAAAACCGTACAGATTAGAAAAATTATGTGGTTCAAACGGCTACATTTTGAATCGAAAGTCGTAGAGCCTCGTAGATGGGCTCATTCGATTCCTCATCAAATTCTACAGTTAGCATTCCCCAAAGGTAAATTTGCTGTACGAGCTTCCGTTTCCGAGATATTTGACAAAAACCGTACAGATTAGAAAAATGATGTGTCAAATGTCCTTGAAATCGGACAAAAACCGTACAGATATGAAAAATTATGTGGTTCAAACGGCTATAACTTTTGAATCGAAAGTCGTAGAGCCTCGCAGATGGGCTCATTCGATTCCTCATCAAATTCTACAGTTAGCATTCCCCTACGCAGGTAAATTTGCTGTACGAGCTTCCGTTTCCGAGATATTTGACAAAAACCGTACAGATATGAAAAATTATGTGGTTCAAACGGCTATAACTTTTGAATCGAAAGTCGTAGAGCCTCGCAGATGGGCTCATTCTACTCCTCATCAAATTCTACAGTTAGCATTCCCCTATGCAGGTAAATTTGCTGTACGAGCTTCCGTTTCCGAGATATTTGACAAAAACCGTACAGATTAGAAAAATGATGTGTCAAATGTCCTTGAAATCGGACAAAAACCGTACAGATATGAAAAATTATGTGGTTCAAACGGCTATAACTTTTGAATCGAAAGTCGTAGAGCCTCGCAGATGGGCTCATTCGATTCCTCATCAAATTCTACAGTTAGCATTCCCCGAAGGTAAATTTGCTGTACGAGCTTCCGTTTCCGAGATATTTGACAAAAACCGTACAGATTAGAAAAATTTATGTGGTTCAAACGGCTACATTTTGAATCGAAAGTCGTAGAGCCTCGTAGATGGGCTCATTCGATTCCTCATCAAATTCTACAGTTAGCATTCCCCAAAGGTAAATTTGCTGTACGAGCTTCCGTTTCCGAGATATTTGACAAAAACCGTACAGATATGAAAAATTATGTGGTTCAAACAGCTACATTTTGAATCGAAAGTCGTAGAGCCTCGTAGATGGGCTCATTCGATTCCTCATCAAATTCTACAGTTAGCATTCCCCAAAGGTAAATTTGCTGTACGAGCTTCCGTTTCCGAGATATTTGACAAAAACCGTACAGATTAGAAAAATGATGTGTCAAATGTCCTTGAAATCGGACAAAAACCGTACAGATATGAAAAATTATGTGGTTCAAACGGCTATAACTTTTGAATCGAAAGTCGTAGAGCCTCGCAGATGGGCTCATTCGATTCCTCATCAAATTCTACAGTTAGCATTCCCCTACGCAGGTAAATTTGCTGTACGAGCTTCCGTTTCCGAGATATTTGACAAAAACCGTACAGATATGAAAAATTATGTGGTTCAAACGGCTATAACTTTTGAATCGAAAGTCGTAGAGCCTCGCAGATGGGCTCATTCGATTCCTCATCAAATTCTACAGTTAGCATTCCCCAAAGGTAAATTTGCTGTACGAGCTTCCGTTTCCGAGATATTTGACAAAAACCGTACAGATTAGAAAAATGATGTGTCAAATGTCCTTGAAATCGGACAAAAACCGTACAGATATGAAAAATTATGTGGTTCAAACGGCTATAACTTTTGAATCGAAAGTCGTAGAGCCTCGCAGATGGGCTCATTCGATTCCTCATCAAATTCTACAGTTAGCATTCCCCTACGCAGGTAAATTTGCTGTACGAGCTTCCGTTTCCGAGATATTTGACAAAAACCGTACAGATATGAAAAATTATGTGGTTCAAACGGCTATAACTTTTGAATCGAAAGTCGTAGAGCCTCGCAGATGGGCTCATTCTACTCCTCATCAAATTCTACAGTTAGCATTCCCCTATGCAGGTAAATTTGCTGTACGAGCTTCCGTTTCCGAGATATTTGACAAAAACCGTACAGATTAGAAAAATGATGTGTCAAATGTCCTTGAAATCGGACAAAAACCGTACAGATATGAAAAATTATGTGGTTCAAACGGCTATAACTTTTGAATCGAAAGTCGTAGAGCCTCGCAGATGGGCTCATTCGATTCCTCATCAAATTCTACAGTTAGCATTCCCCGAAGGTAAATTTGCTGTACGAGCTTCCGTTTCCGAGATATTTGACAAAAACCGTACAGATTAGAAAAATTTATGTGGTTCAAACGGCTACATTTTGAATCGAAAGTCGTAGAGCCTCGTAGATGGGCTCATTCGATTCCTCATCAAATTCTACAGTTAGCATTCCCCAAAGGTAAATTTGCTGTACGAGCTTCCGTTTCCGAGATATTTGACAAAAACCGTACAGATTAGAAAAATGATGTGTCAAATGTCCTTGAAATCGGACAAAAACCGTACAGATATGAAAAATTATGTGGTTCAAACGGCTATAACTTTTGAATCGAAAGTCGTAGAGCCTCGCAGATGGGCTCATTCGATTCCTCATCAAATTCTACAGTTAGCATTCCCCTACGCAGGTAAATTTGCTGTACGAGCTTCCGTTTCCGAGATATTTGACAAAAACCGTACAGATATGAAAAATTATGTGGTTCAAACGGCTATAACTTTTGAATCGAAAGTCGTAGAGCCTCGCAGATGGGCTCATTCGATTCCTCATCAAATTCTACAGTTAGCATTCCCCGAAGGTAAATTTGCTGTACGAGCTTCCGTTTCCGAGATATTTGACAAAAACTGTACAGATATGAAAAATTATGTGGTTCAAACGGCTACATTTTGAATCGAAAGTCGTAGAGCCTCGTAGATGGGCTCATTCGATTCCTCATCAAATTCTACAGTTAGCATTCCCCTACGCAGGTAAATTTGCTGTACGAGCTTCCGTTTCCGAGATATTTGACAAAAACCGTACAGATATGAAAAATTATGTGGTTCAAACGGCTATAACTTTTGAATCGAAAGTCGTAGAGCCTCGCAGATGGGCTCATTCTACTCCTCATCAAATTCTACAGTTAGCATTCCCCTATGCAGGTAAATTTGCTGTACGAGCTTCCGTTTCCGAGATATTTGACAAAAACCGTACAGATTAGAAAAATGATGTGTCAAATGTCCTTGAAATCGGACAAAAACCGTACAGATATGAAAAATTATGTGGTTCAAACGGCTATAACTTTTGAATCGAAAGTCGTAGAGCCTCGCAGATGGGCTCATTCGATTCCTCATCAAATTCTACAGTTAGCATTCCCCGAAGGTAAATTTGCTGTACGAGCTTCCGTTTCCGAGATATTTGACAAAAACCGTACAGATATGAAAAATTATGTGGTTCAAACGGCTACATTTTGAATCGAAAG
This sequence comes from Borostomias antarcticus, assembly GCF_949987555.1. Lineage (NCBI taxonomy): Eukaryota > Metazoa > Chordata > Actinopteri > Stomiiformes > Stomiidae > Borostomias > Borostomias antarcticus. The sequence continues at coordinate 226,130 of NW_028175702.1, forward strand.
TCGTAGAGCCTCGTAGATGGGCTCATTCGATTCCTCATCAAATTCTACAGTTAGCATTCCCCAAAGGTAAATTTGCTGTACGAGCTTCCGTTTCCGAGATATTTGACAAAAACCGTACAGATTAGAAAAATTATGTGGTTCAAACGGCTACATTTTGAATCGAAAGTCGTAGAGCCTCGTAGATGGGCTCATTCGATTCCTCATCAAATTCTACAGTTAGCATTCCCCAAAGGTAAATTTGCTGTACGAGCTTCCGTTTCCGAGATATTTGACAAAAACCGTACAGATTAGAAAAATGATGTGTCAAATGTCCTTGAAATCGGACAAAAACCGTACAGATATGAAAAATTATGTGGTTCAAACGGCTATAACTTTTGAATCGAAAGTCGTAGAGCCTCGCAGATGGGCTCATTCGATTCCTCATCAAATTCTACAGTTAGCATTCCCCTACGCAGGTAAATTTGCTGTACGAGCTTCCGTTTCCGAGATATTTGACAAAAACCGTACAGATATGAAAAATTATGTGGTTCAAACGGCTATAACTTTTGAATCGAAAGTCGTAGAGCCTCGCAGATGGGCTCATTCTACTCCTCATCAAATTCTACAGTTAGCATTCCCCTATGCAGGTAAATTTGCTGTACGAGCTTCCGTTTCCGAGATATTTGACAAAAACCGTACAGATTAGAAAAATGATGTGTCAAATGTCCTTGAAATCGGACAAAAACCGTACAGATATGAAAAATTATGTGGTTCAAACGGCTATAACTTTTGAATCGAAAGTCGTAGAGCCTCGCAGATGGGCTCATTCGATTCCTCATCAAATTCTACAGTTAGCATTCCCCGAAGGTAAATTTGCTGTACGAGCTTCCGTTTCCGAGATATTTGACAAAAACCGTACAGATATGAAAAATTATGTGGTTCAAACGGCTACATTTTGAATCGAAAGTCGTAGAGCCTCGTAGATGGGCTCATTCGATTCCTCATCAAATTCTACAGTTAGCATTCCCCAAAGGTAAATTTGCTGTACGAGCTTCCGTTTCCGAGATATTTGACAAAAACCGTACAGATATGAAAAATTATGTGGTTCAAACAGCTACATTTTGAATCGAAAGTCGTAGAGCCTCGTAGATGGGCTCATTCGATTCCTCATCAAATTCTACAGTTAGCATTCCCCAAAGGTAAATTTGCTGTACGAGCTTCCGTTTCCGAGATATTTGACAAAAACCGTACAGATTAGAAAAATGATGTGTCAAATGTCCTTGAAATCGGACAAAAACCGTACAGATATGAAAAATTATGTGGTTCAAACGGCTATAACTTTTGAATCGAAAGTCGTAGAGCCTCGCAGATGGGCTCATTCGATTCCTCATCAAATTCTACAGTTAGCATTCCCCTACGCAGGTAAATTTGCTGTACGAGCTTCCGTTTCCGAGATATTTGACAAAAACCGTACAGATATGAAAAATTATGTGGTTCAAACGGCTATAACTTTTGAATCGAAAGTCGTAGAGCCTCGCAGATGGGCTCATTCGATTCCTCATCAAATTCTACAGTTAGCATTCCCCAAAGGTAAATTTGCTGTACGAGCTTCCGTTTCCGAGATATTTGACAAAAACCGTACAGATTAGAAAAATGATGTGTCAAATGTCCTTGAAATCGGACAAAAACCGTACAGATATGAAAAATTATGTGGTTCAAACGGCTATAACTTTTGAATCGAAAGTCGTAGAGCCTCGCAGATGGGCTCATTCGATTCCTCATCAAATTCTACAGTTAGCATTCCCCTACGCAGGTAAATTTGCTGTACGAGCTTCCGTTTCCGAGATATTTGACAAAAACCGTACAGATATGAAAAATTATGTGGTTCAAACGGCTATAACTTTTGAATCGAAAGTCGTAGAGCCTCGCAGATGGGCTCATTCTACTCCTCATCAAATTCTACAGTTAGCATTCCCCTATGCAGGTAAATTTGCTGTACGAGCTTCCGTTTCCGAGATATTTGACAAAAACCGTACAGATTAGAAAAATGATGTGTCAAATGTCCTTGAAATCGGACAAAAACCGTACAGATATGAAAAATTATGTGGTTCAAACGGCTATAACTTTTGAATCGAAAGTCGTAGAGCCTCGCAGATGGGCTCATTCGATTCCTCATCAAATTCTACAGTTAGCATTCCCCGAAGGTAAATTTGCTGTACGAGCTTCCGTTTCCGAGATATTTGACAAAAACCGTACAGATTAGAAAAATTTATGTGGTTCAAACGGCTACATTTTGAATCGAAAGTCGTAGAGCCTCGTAGATGGGCTCATTCGATTCCTCATCAAATTCTACAGTTAGCATTCCCCTATGCAGGTAAATTTGCTGTACGAGCTTCCGTTTCCGAGATATTTGACAAAAACCGTACAGATTAGAAAAATGATGTGTCAAATGTCCTTGAAATCGGACAAAAACCGTACAGATATGAAAAATTATGTGGTTCAAACGGCTATAACTTTTGAATCGAAAGTCGTAGAGCCTCGCAGATGGGCTCATTCGATTCCTCATCAAATTCTACAGTTAGCATTCCCCGAAGGTAAATTTGCTGTACGAGCTTCCGTTTCCGAGATATTTGACAAAAACCGTACAGATTAGAAAAATTTATGTGGTTCAAACGGCTACATTTTGAATCGAAAGTCGTAGAGCCTCGTAGATGGGCTCATTCGATTCCTCATCAAATTCTACAGTTAGCATTCCCCAAAGGTAAATTTGCTGTACGAGCTTCCGTTTCCGAGATATTTGACAAAAACCGTACAGATATGAAAAATTATGTGGTTCAAACAGCTACATTTTGAATCGAAAGTCGTAGAGCCTCGTAGATGGGCTCATTCGATTCCTCATCAAATTCTACAGTTAGCATTCCCCAAAGGTAAATTTGCTGTACGAGCTTCCGTTTCCGAGATATTTGACAAAAACCGTACAGATTAGAAAAATGATGTGTCAAATGTCCTTGAAATCGGACAAAAACCGTACAGATATGAAAAATTATGTGGTTCAAACGGCTATAACTTTTGAATCGAAAGTCGTAGAGCCTCGCAGATGGGCTCATTCGATTCCTCATCAAATTCTACAGTTAGCATTCCCCTACGCAGGTAAATTTGCTGTACGAGCTTCCGTTTCCGAGATATTTGACAAAAACCGTACAGATATGAAAAATTATGTGGTTCAAACGGCTATAACTTTTGAATCGAAAGTCGTAGAGCCTCGCAGATGGGCTCATTCGATTCCTCATCAAATTCTACAGTTAGCATTCCCCGAAGGTAAATTTGCTGTACGAGCTTCCGTTTCCGAGATATTTGACAAAAACTGTACAGATATGAAAAATTATGTGGTTCAAACGGCTACATTTTGAATCGAAAGTCGTAGAGCCTCGTAGATGGGCTCATTCGATTCCTCATCAAATTCTACAGTTAGCATTCCCCTACGCAGGTAAATTTGCTGTACGAGCTTCCGTTTCCGAGATATTTGACAAAAACCGTACAGATATGAAAAATTATGTGGTTCAAACGGCTATAACTTTTGAATCGAAAGTCGTAGAGCCTCGCAGATGGGCTCATTCTACTCCTCATCAAATTCTACAGTTAGCATTCCCCTATGCAGGTAAATTTGCTGTACGAGCTTCCGTTTCCGAGATATTTGACAAAAACCGTACAGATTAGAAAAATGATGTGTCAAATGTCCTTGAAATCGGACAAAAACCGTACAGATATGAAAAATTATGTGGTTCAAACGGCTATAACTTTTGAATCGAAAGTCGTAGAGCCTCGCAGATGGGCTCATTCGATTCCTCATCAAATTCTACAGTTAGCATTCCCCGAAGGTAAATTTGCTGTACGAGCTTCCGTTTCCGAGATATTTGACAAAAACCGTACAGATATGAAAAATTATGTGGTTCAAACGGCTACATTTTGAATCGAAAGTCGTAGAGCCTCGTAGATGGGCTCATTCGATTCCTCATCAAATTCTACAGTTAGCATTCCCCAAAGGTAAATTTGCTGTACGAGCTTCCGTTTCCGAGATATTTGACAAAAACCGTACAGATTAGAAAAATTATGTGGTTCAAACGGCTACATTTTGAATCGAAAGTCGTAGAGCCTCGTAGATGGGCTCATTCGATTCCTCATCAAATTCTACAGTTAGCATTCCCCAAAGGTAAATTTGCTGTACGAGCTTCCGTTTCCGAGATATTTGACAAAAACCGTACAGATTAGAAAAATGATGTGTCAAATGTCCTTGAAATCGGACAAAAACCGTACAGATATGAAAAATTATGTGGTTCAAACGGCTATAACTTTTGAATCGAAAGTCGTAGAGCCTCGCAGATGGGCTCATTCGATTCCTCATCAAATTCTACAGTTAGCATTCCCCTACGCAGGTAAATTTGCTGTACGAGCTTCCGTTTCCGAGATATTTGACAAAAACCGTACAGATATGAAAAATTATGTGGTTCAAACGGCTATAACTTTTGAATCGAAAGTCGTAGAGCCTCGCAGATGGGCTCATTCTACTCCTCATCAAATTCTACAGTTAGCATTCCCCTATGCAGGTAAATTTGCTGTACGAGCTTCCGTTTCCGAGATATTTGACAAAAACCGTACAGATTAGAAAAATGATGTGTCAAATGTCCTTGAAATCGGACAAAAACCGTACAGATATGAAAAATTATGTGGTTCAAACGGCTATAACTTTTGAATCGAAAGTCGTAGAGCCTCGCAGATGGGCTCATTCGATTCCTCATCAAATTCTACAGTTAGCATTCCCCGAAGGTAAATTTGCTGTACGAGCTTCCGTTTCCGAGATATTTGACAAAAACCGTACAGATATGAAAAATTATGTGGTTCAAACGGCTACATTTTGAATCGAAAGTCGTAGAGCCTCGTAGATGGGCTCATTCGATTCCTCATCAAATTCTACAGTTAGCATTCCCCAAAGGTAAATTTGCTGTACGAGCTTCCGTTTCCGAGATATTTGACAAAAACCGTACAGATATGAAAAATTATGTGGTTCAAACAGCTACATTTTGAATCGAAAGTCGTAGAGCCTCGTAGATGGGCTCATTCGATTCCTCATCAAATTCTACAGTTAGCATTCCCCAAAGGTAAATTTGCTGTACGAGCTTCCGTTTCCGAGATATTTGACAAAAACCGTACAGATTAGAAAAATGATGTGTCAAATGTCCTTGAAATCGGACAAAAACCGTACAGATATGAAAAATTATGTGGTTCAAACGGCTATAACTTTTGAATCGAAAGTCGTAGAGCCTCGCAGATGGGCTCATTCGATTCCTCATCAAATTCTACAGTTAGCATTCCCCTACGCAGGTAAATTTGCTGTACGAGCTTCCGTTTCCGAGATATTTGACAAAAACCGTACAGATATGAAAAATTATGTGGTTCAAACGGCTATAACTTTTGAATCGAAAGTCGTAGAGCCTCGCAGATGGGCTCATTCGATTCCTCATCAAATTCTACAGTTAGCATTCCCCAAAGGTAAATTTGCTGTACGAGCTTCCGTTTCCGAGATATTTGACAAAAACCGTACAGATTAGAAAAATGATGTGTCAAATGTCCTTGAAATCGGACAAAAACCGTACAGATATGAAAAATTATGTGGTTCAAACGGCTATAACTTTTGAATCGAAAGTCGTAGAGCCTCGCAGATGGGCTCATTCGATTCCTCATCAAATTCTACAGTTAGCATTCCCCTATGCAGGTAAATTTGCTGTACGAGCTTCCGTTTCCGAGATATTTGACAAAAACCGTACAGATATGAAAAATTATGTGGTTCAAACGGCTATAACTTTTGAATCGAAAGTCGTAGAGCCTCGCAGATGGGCTCATTCTACTCCTCATCAAATTCTACAGTTAGCACTCCCCTATGCAGGTAAATTTGCTGTACGAGCTTCCGTTTCCGAGATATTTGACAAAAACCGTACAGATTAGAAAAATGATGTGTCAAATGTCCTTGAAATCGGACAAAAACCGTACAGATATGAAAAATTATGTGGTTCAAACGGCTATAACTTTTGAATCGAAAGTCGTAGAGCCTCGCAGATGGGCTCATTCGATTCCTCATCAAATTCTACAGTTAGCATTCCCCGAAGGTAAATTTGCTGTACGAGCTTCCGTTTCCGAGATATTTGACAAAAACCGTACAGATTAGAAAAATTTATGTGGTTCAAACGGCTACATTTTGAATCGAAAGTCGTAGAGCCTCGTAGATGGGCTCATTCGATTCCTCATCAAATTCTACAGTTAGCATTCCCCAAAGGTAAATTTGCTGTACGAGCTTCCGTTTCCGAGATATTTGACAAAAACCGTACAGATTAGAAAAATGATGTGTCAAATGTCCTTGAAATCGGACAAAAACCGTACAGATATGAAAAATTATGTGGTTCAAACGGCTATAACTTTTGAATCGAAAGTCGTAGAGCCTCGCAGATGGGCTCATTCGATTCCTCATCAAATTCTACAGTTAGCATTCCCCTATGCAGGTAAATTTGCTGTACGAGCTTCCGTTTCCGAGATATTTGACAAAAACCGTACAGATATGAAAAATTATGTGGTTCAAACGGCTATAACTTTTGAATCGAAAGTCGTAGAGCCTCGCAGATGGGCTCATTCGATTCCTCATCAAATTCTACAGTTAGCATTCCCCGAAGGTAAATTTGCTGTACGAGCTTCCGTTTCCGAGATATTTGACAAAAACTGTACAGATATGAAAAATTATGTGGTTCAAACGGCTACATTTTGAATCGAAAGTCGTAGAGCCTCGTAGATGGGCTCATTCGATTCCTCATCAAATTCTACAGTTAGCATTCCCCTACGCAGGTAAATTTGCTGTACGAGCTTCCGTTTCCGAGATATTTGACAAAAACCGTACAGATATGAAAAATGATGTGTCAAATGTCCTTGAAATCGGACAAAAACCGTACAGATATGAAAAATTATGTGGTTCAAACGGCTATAACTTTTGAATCGAAAGTCGTAGAGCCTCGCAGATGGGCTCATTCGATTCCTCATCAAATTCTACAGTTAGCATTCCCCGAAGGTAAATTTGCTGTACGAGCTTCCGTTTCCGAGATATTTGACAAAAACCGTACAGATATGAAAAATTATGTGGTTCAAACGGCTACATTTTGAATCGAAAGTCGTAGAGCCTCGTAGATGGGCTCATTCGATTCCTCATCAAATTCTACAGTTAGCATTCCCCAAAGGTAAATTTGCTGTACGAGCTTCCGTTTCCGAGATATTTGACAAAAACCGTACAGATATGAAAAATTATGTGGTTCAAACGGCTACATTTTGAATTGAAAGTCGTAGAGCCTCGTAGATGGGCTCATTCGATTCCTCATCAAATTCTACAGTTAGCATTCCCCAAAGGTAAATTTGCTGTACGAGCTTCCGTTTCCGAGATATTTGACAAAAACCGTACAGATATGAAAAATTATGTGGTTCAAACAGCTACATTTTGAATCGAAAGTCGTAGAGCCTCGTAGATGGGCTCATTCGATTCCTCATCAAATTCTACAGTTAGCATTCCCCAAAGGTAAATTTGCTGTACGAGCTTCCGTTTCCGAGATATTTGACAAAAACCGTACAGATTAGAAAAATTTATGTGGTTCAAACGGCTACATTTTGAATCGAAAGTCGTAGAGCCTCGTAGATGGGCTCATTCGATTCCTCATCAAATTCTACAGTTAGCATTCCCCAAAGGTAAATTTGCTGTACGAGCTTCCGTTTCCGAGATATTTGACAAAAACCGTACAGATATGAAAAATTATGTGGTTCAAACAGCTACATTTTGAATCGAAAGTCGTAGAGCCTCGTAGATGGGCTCATTCGATTCCTCATCAAATTCTACAGTTAGCATTCCCCAAAGGTAAATTTGCTGTACGAGCTTCCGTTTCCGAGATATTTGACAAAAACCGTACAGATATGAAAAATTATGTGGTTCAAACAGCTACATTTTGAATCGAAAGTCGTAGAGCCTCGTAGATGGGCTCATTCGATTCCTCATCAAATTCTACAGTTAGCATTCCCCAAAGGTAAATTTGCTGTACGAGCTTCCGTTTCCGAGATATTTGACAAAAACCGTACAGATTAGAAAAATTTATGTGGTTCAAACGGCTACATTTTGAATCGAAAGTCGTAGAGCCTCGTAGATGGGCTCATTCGATTCCTCATCAAATTCTACAGTTAGCATTCCCCAAAGGTAAATTTGCTGTACGAGCTTCCGTTTCCGAGATATTTGACAAAAACCGTACAGATATGAAAAATTATGTGGTTCAAACAGCTACATTTTGAATCGAAAGTCGTAGAGCCTCGTAGATGGGCTCATTCGATTCCTCATCAAATTCTACAGTTAGCATTCCCCAAAGGTAAATTTGCTGTACGAGCTTCCGTTTCCGAGATATTTGACAAAAACCGTACAGATTAGAAAAATGATGTGTCAAATGTCCTTGAAATCGGACAAAAACCGTACAGATATGAAAAATTATGTGGTTCAAACGGCTATAACTTTTGAATCGAAAGTCGTAGAGCCTCGCAGATGGGCTCATTCGATTCCTCATCAAATTCTACAGTTAGCATTCCCCTATGCAGGTAAATTTGCTGTACGAGCTTCCGTTTCCGAGATATTTGACAAAAACCGTACAGATATGAAAAATTATGTGGTTCAAACGGCTATAACTTTTGAATCGAAAGTCGTAGAGCCTCGCAGATGGGCTCATTCTACTCCTCATCAAATTCTACAGTTAGCATTCCCCTATGCAGGTAAATTTGCTGTACGAGCTTCCGTTTCCGAGATATTTGACAAAAACCGTACAGATTAGAAAAATGATGTGTCAAATGTCCTTGAAATCGGACAAAAACCGTACAGATATGAAAAATTATGTGGTTCAAACGGCTATAACTTTTGAATCGAAAGTCGTAGAGCCTCGCAGATGGGCTCATTCGATTCCTCATCAAATTCTACAGTTAGCATTCCCCGAAGGTAAATTTGCTGTACGAGCTTCCGTTTCCGAGATATTTGACAAAAACCGTACAGATATGAAAAATTATGTGGTTCAAACGGCTACATTTTGAATCGAAAGTCGTAGAGCCTCGTAGATGGGCTCATTCGATTCCTCATCAAATTCTACAGTTAGCATTCCCCAAAGGTAAATTTGCTGTACGAGCTTCCGTTTCCGAGATATTTGACAAAAACCGTACAGATATGAAAAATTATGTGGTTCAAACGGCTACATTTTGAATCGAAAGTCATAGAGCCTCGTAGATGGGCTCATTCGATTCCTCATCAAATTCTACAGTTAGCATTCCCCAAAGGTAAATTTGCTGTACGAGCTTCCGTTTCCGAGATATTTGACAAAAACCGTACAGATTAGAAAAATTATGTGGTTCAAACGGCTACATTTTGAATCGAAAGTCGTAGAGCCTCGTAGATGGGCTCATTCGATTCCTCATCAAATTCTACAGTTAGCATTCCCCGAAGGTAAATTTGCTGTACGAGCTTCCGTTTCCGAGATATTTGACAAAAACCGTACAGATTAGAAAAATTTATGTGGTTCAAACGGCTACATTTTGAATCGAAAGTCGTAGAGCCTCGTAGATGGGCTCATTCGATTCCTCATCAAATTCTACAGTTAGCATTCCCCAAAGGTAAATTTGCTGTACGAGCTTCCGTTTCCGAGATATTTGACAAAAACCGTACAGATATGAAAAATTATGTGGTTCAAACAGCTACATTTTGAATCGAAAGTCGTAGAGCCTCGTAGATGGGCTCATTCGATTCCTCATCAAATTCTACAGTTAGCATTCCCCAAAGGTAAATTTGCTGTACGAGCTTCCGTTTCCGAGATATTTGACAAAAACCGTACAGATTAGAAAAATGATGTGTCAAATGTCCTTGAAATCGGACAAAAACCGTACAGATATGAAAAATTATGTGGTTCAAACGGCTATAACTTTTGAATCGAAAGTCGTAGAGCCTCGCAGATGGGCTCATTCGATTCCTCATCAAATTCTACAGTTAGCATTCCCCTATGCAGGTAAATTTGCTGTACGAGCTTCCGTTTCCGAGATATTTGACAAAAACCGTACAGATATGAAAAATTATGTGGTTCAAACGGCTATAACTTTTGAATCGAAAGTCGTAGAGCCTCGCAGATGGGCTCATTCTACTCCTCATCAAATTCTACAGTTAGCATTCCCCTATGCAGGTAAATTTGCTGTACGAGCTTCCGTTTCCGAGATATTTGACAAAAACCGTACAGATTAGAAAAATGATGTGTCAAATGTCCTTGAAATCGGACAAAAACCGTACAGATATGAAAAATTATGTGGTTCAAACGGCTATAACTTTTGAATCGAAAGTCGTAGAGCCTCGCAGATGGGCTCATTCGATTCCTCATCAAATTCTACAGTTAGCATTCCCCGAAGGTAAATTTGCTGTACGAGCTTCCGTTTCCGAGATATTTGACAAAAACCGTACAGATATGAAAAATTATGTGGTTCAAACGGCTACATTTTGAATCGAAAGTCGTAGAGCCTCGTAGATGGGCTCATTCGATTCCTCATCAAATTCTACAGTTAGCATTCCCCAAAGGTAAATTTGCTGTACGAGCTTCCGTTTCCGAGATATTTGACAAAAACCGTACAGATATGAAAAATTATGTGGTTCAAACGGCTACATTTTGAATCGAAAGTCATAGAGCCTCGTAGATGGGCTCATTCGATTCCTCATCAAATTCTACAGTTAGCATTCCCCAAAGGTAAATTTGCTGTACGAGCTTCCGTTTCCGAGATATTTGACAAAAACCGTACAGATTAGAAAAATTATGTGGTTCAAACGGCTACATTTTGAATCGAAAGTCGTAGAGCCTCGTAGATGGGCTCATTCGATTCCTCATCAAATTCTACAGTTAGCATTCCCCAAAGGTAAATTTGCTGTACGAGCTTCCGTTTCCGAGATATTTGACAAAAACCGTACAGATTAGAAAAACGATGTGTCAAATGTCCTTGAAATCGGACAAAAACCGTACAGATATGAAAAATTATGTGGTTCAAACGGCTATAACATTTGAATCGAAAGTCGTAGAGCCTCGCAGATGGGCTCATTCTACTCCTCATCAAATTCTACAGTTAGCATTCCCCTATGCAGGTAAATTTGCTGTACGAGCTTCCGTTTCCGAGATATTTGACAAAAACCGTACAGATTAGAAAAATGATGTGTCAAATGTCCTTGAAATCGGACAAAAACCGTACAGATATGAAAAATTATGTGGTTCAAACGGCTATAACTTTTGAATCGAAAGTCGTAGAGCCTCGCAGATGGGCTCATTCTACTCCTCATCAAATTCTACAGTAAGCATTCCCCTATGCAGGTAAATTTGCTGTACGAGCTTCCGTTTCCGAGATATTTGACAAAAACCTACAGATATGAAAAATTATGTGGTTCAAACGGCTACATTTTGAATCGAAAGTCATAGAGCCTCGTAGATGGGCTCATTCGATTCCTCATCAAATTCTACAGTTAGCATTCCCCAAAGGTAAATTTGCTGTACGAGCTTCCGTTTCCGAGATATTTGACAAAAACCGTACAGATTAGAAAAATTATGTGGTTCAAACGGCTACATTTTGAATCGAAAGTCGTAGAGCCTCGTAGATGGGCTCATTCGATTCCTCATCAAATTCTACAGTTAGCATTCCCCAAAGGTAAATTTGCTGTACGAGCTTCCGTTTCCGAGATATTTGACAAAAACCGTACAGATATGAAAAATTATGTGGTTCAAACAGCTACATTTTGAATCGAAAGTCGTAGAGCCTCGTAGATGGGCTCATTCGATTCCTCATCAAATTCTACAGTTAGCATTCCCCAAAGGTAAATTTGCTGTACGAGCTTCCGTTTCCGAGATATTTGACAAAAACCGTACAGATTAGAAAAATGATGTGTCAAATGTCCTTGAAATCGGACAAAAACCGTACAGATATGAAAAATTATGTGGTTCAAACGGCTATAACATTTGAATCGAAAGTCGTAGAGCCTCGCAGATGGGCTCATTCTACTCCTCATCAAATTCTACAGTTAGCATTCCCCTATGCAGGTAAATTTGCTGTACGAGCTTCCGTTTCCGAGATATTTGACAAAAACCGTACAGATTAGAAAAATGATGTGTCAAATGTCCTTGAAATCGGACAAAAACCGTACAGATATGAAAAATTATGTGGTTCAAACGGCTATAACTTTTGAATCGAAAGTCGTAGAGCCTCGCAGATGGGCTCATTCTACTCCTCATCAAATTCTACAGTTAGCATTCCCCTATGCAGGTAAATTTGCTGTACGAGCTTCCGTTTCCGAGATATTTGACAAAAACCGTACAGATATGAAAAATTATGTGGTTCAAACGGCTACATTTTGAATTGAAAGTCGTAGAGCCTCGTAGATGGGCTCATTCGATTCCTCATCAAATTCTACAGTTAGCATTCCCCAAAGGTAAATTTGCTGTACGAGCTTCCGTTTCCGAGATATTTGACAAAAACCGTACAGATATGAAAAATTATGTGGTTCAAACGGCTACATTTTGAATCGAAAGTCGTAGAGCCTCGTAGATGGGCTCATTCGATTCCTCATCAAATTCTACAGTTAGCATTCCCCAAAGGTAAATTTGCTGTACGAGCTTCCGTTTCCGAGATATTTGACAAAAACCGTACAGATTAGAAAAATTTATGTGGTTCAAACGGCTACATTTTGAATCGAAAGTCGTAGAGCCTCGTAGATGGGCTCATTCGATTCCTCATCAAATTCTACAGTTAGCATTCCCAAAAGGTAAATTTGCTGTACGAGCTTCCGTTTCCGAGATATTTGACAAAAACCGTACAGATATGAAAAATTATGTGGTTCAAACAGCTACATTTTGAATCGAAAGTCGTAGAGCCTCGTAGATGGGCTCATTCGATTCCTCATCAAATTCTACAGTTAGCATTCCCCAAAGGTAAATTTGCTGTACGAGCTTCCGTTTCCGAGATATTTGACAAAAACCGTACAGATTAGAAAAATGATGTGTCAAATGTCCTTGAAATCGGACAAAAACCGTACAGATATGAAAAATTATGTGGTTCAAACGGCTATAACTTTTGAATCGAAAGTCGTAGAGCCTCGCAGATGGGCTCATTCGATTCCTCATCAAATTCTACAGTTAGCATTCCCCTATGCAGGTAAATTTGCTGTACGAGCTTCCGTTTCCGAGATATTTGACAAAAACCGTACAGATATGAAAAATTATGTTGTTCAAACGGCTATAACTTTTGAATCGAAAGTCGTAGAGCCTCGCAGATGGGCTCATTCTACTCCTCATCAAATTCTACAGTTAGCATTCCCCAAAGGTAAATTTGCTGTACGAGCTTCCGTTTCCGAGATATTTGACAAAAACCGTACAGATATGAAAAATTATGTGGTTCAAACGGCTACATTTTGAATCGAAAGTCGTAGAGCCTCGTAGATGGGCTCATTCGATTCCTCATCAAATTCTACAGTTAGCATTCCCCGAAGGTAAATTTGCTGTACGAGCTTCCGTTTCCGAGATATTTGACAAAAACCGTACAGATATGAAAAATTATGTGGTTCAAACGGCTACATTTTGAATCGAAAGTCGTAGAGCCTCGTAGATGGGCTCATTCGATTCCTCATGAAATTCTACAGTTAGCATTCCCCAAAGGTAAATTTGCTGTACGAGCTTCCGTTTCCGAGATATTTGACAAAAACCGTACAGATATGAAAAATTATGTGGTTCAAACGGCTACATTTTGAATCGAAAGTCGTAGAGCCTCGTAGATGGGCTCATTCGATTCCTCATCAAATTCTACAGTTAGCATTCCCCAAAGGTAAATTTGCTGTACGAGCTTCCGTTTCCGAGATATTTGACAAAAACCGTACAGATATGAAAAATTATGTGGTTCAAACAGCTACATTTTGAATCGAAAGTCGTAGAGCCTCGTAGATGGGCTCATTCGATTCCTCATCAAATTCTACAGTTAGCATTCCCCAAAGGTAAATTTGCTGTACGAGCTTCCGTTTCCGAGATATTTGACAAAAACCGTACAGATTAGAAAAATTATGTGGTTCAAACGGCTACATTTTGAATCGAAAGTCGTAGAGCCTCGTAGATGGGCTCATTCGATTCCTCATGAAATTCTACAGTTAGCATTCCCCAAAGGTAAATTTGCTGTACGAGCTTCCGTTTCCGAGATATTTGACAAAAACCGTACAGATATGAAAAATTATGTGGTTCAAACGGCTACATTTTGAATCGAAAGTCGTAGAGCCTCGTAGATGGGCTCATTCGATTCCTCATCAAATTCTACAGTTAGCATTCCCCAAAGGTAAATTTGCTGTACGAGCTTCCGTTTCCGAGATATTTGACAAAAACCGTACAGATATGAAAAATTATGTGGTTCAAACAGCTACATTTTGAATCGAAAGTCGTAGAGCCTCGTAGATGGGCTCATTCGATTCCTCATCAAATTCTACAGTTAGCATTCCCCAAAGGTAAATTTGCTGTACGAGCTTCCGTTTCCGAGATATTTGACAAAAACCGTACAGATTAGAAAAATTATGTGGTTCAAACGGCTACATTTTGAATCGAAAGTCGTAGAGCCTCGTAGATGGGCTCATTCGATTCCTCATCAAATTCTACAGTTAGCATTCCCCAAAGGTAAATTTGCTGTACGAGCTTCCGTTTCCGAGATATTTGACAAAAACCGTACAGATATGAAAAATTATGTGGTTCAAACAGCTACATTTTGAATCGAAAGTCGTAGAGCCTCGTAGATGGGCTCATTCGATTCCTCATCAAATTCTACAGTTAGCATTCCCCAAAGGTAAATTTGCTGTACGAGCTTCCGTTTCCGAGATATTTGACAAAAACCGTACAGATTAGAAAAATGATGTGTCAAATGTCCTTGAAATCGGACAAAAACCGTACAGATATGAAAAATTATGTGGTTCAAACGGCTATAACATTTGAATCGAAAGTCGTAGAGCCTCGCAGATGGGCTCATTCTACTCCTCATCAAATTCTACAGTTAGCATTCCCCTATGCAGGTAAATTTGCTGTACGAGCTTCCGTTTCCGAGATATTTGACAAAAACCGTACAGATTAGAAAAATGATGTGTCAAATGTCCTTGAAATCGGACAAAAACCGTACAGATATGAAAAATTATGTGGTTCAAACGGCTATAACTTTTGAATCGAAAGTCGTAGAGCCTCGCAGATGGGCTCATTCTACTCCTCATCAAATTCTACAGTTAGCATTCCCCTATGCAGGTAAATTTGCTGTACGAGCTTCCGTTTCCGAGATATTTGACAAAAACCGTACAGATATGAAAAATTATGTGGTTCAAACGGCTACATTTTGAATTGAAAGTCGTAGAGCCTCGTAGATGGGCTCATTCGATTCCTCATCAAATTCTACAGTTAGCATTCCCCAAAGGTAAATTTGCTGTACGAGCTTCCGTTTCCGAGATATTTGACAAAAACCGTACAGATATGAAAAATTATGTGGTTCAAACGGCTACATTTTGAATCGAAAGTCGTAGAGCCTCGTAGATGGGCTCATTCGATTCCTCATCAAATTCTACAGTTAGCATTCCCCAAAGGTAAATTTGCTGTACGAGCTTCCGTTTCCGAGATATTTGACAAAAACCGTACAGATTAGAAAAATTTATGTGGTTCAAACGGCTACATTTTGAATCGAAAGTCGTAGAGCCTCGTAGATGGGCTCATTCGATTCCTCATCAAATTCTACAGTTAGCATTCCCCAAAGGTAAATTTGCTGTACGAGCTTCCGTTTCCGAGATATTTGACAAAAACCGTACAGATATGAAAAATTATGTGGTTCAAACAGCTACATTTTGAATCGAAAGTCGTAGAGCCTCGTAGATGGGCTCATTCGATTCCTCATCAAATTCTACAGTTAGCATTCCCCAAAGGTAAATTTGCTGTACGAGCTTCCGTTTCCGAGATATTTGACAAAAACCGTACAGATTAGAAAAATGATGTGTCAAATGTCCTTGAAATCGGACAAAAACCGTACAGATATGAAAAATTATGTGGTTCAAACGGCTATAACTTTTGAATCGAAAGTCGTAGAGCCTCGCAGATGGGCTCATTCTACTCCTCATCAAATTCTACAGTTAGCATTCCCCTATGCAGGTAAATTTGCTGTACGAGCTTCCGTTTCCGAGATATTTGACAAAAACCGTACAGATTAGAAAAATGATGTGTCAAATGTCCTTGAAATCGGACAAAAACCGTACAGATATGAAAAATTATGTGGTTCAAACGGCTATAACTTTTGAATCGAAAGTCGTAGAGCCTCGCAGATGGGCTCATTCGATTCCTCATCAAATTCTACAGTTAGCATTCCCCGAAGGTAAATTTGCTGTACGAGCTTCCGTTTCCGAGATATTTGACAAAAACCGTACAGATATGAAAAATTATGTGGTTCAAACGGCTACATTTTGAATCGAAAGTCGTAGAGCCTCGTAGATGGGCTCATTCGATTCCTCATCAAATTCTACAGTTAGCATTCCCCAAAGGTAAATTTGCTGTACGAGCTTCCGTTTCCGAGATATTTGACAAAAACCGTACAGATATGAAAAATTATGTGGTTCAAACGGCTACATTTTGAATTGAAAGTCGTAGAGCCTCGTAGATGGGCTCATTCGATTCCTCATCAAATTCTACAGTTAGCATTCCCCAAAGGTAAATTTGCTGTACGAGCTTCCGTTTCCGAGATATTTGACAAAAACCGTACAGATATGAAAAATTATGTGGTTCAAACAGCTACATTTTGAATCGAAAGTCGTAGAGCCTCGTAGATGGGCTCATTCGATTCCTCATCAAATTCTACAGTTAGCATTCCCCAAAGGTAAATTTGCTGTACGAGCTTCCGTTTCCGAGATATTTGACAAAAACCGTACAGATTAGAAAAATTTATGTGGTTCAAACGGCTACATTTTGAATCGAAAGTCGTAGAGCCTCGTAGATGGGCTCATTCGATTCCTCATCAAATTCTACAGTTAGCATTCCCCAAAGGTAAATTTGCTGTACGAGCTTCCGTTTCCGAGATATTTGACAAAAACCGTACAGATTAGAAAAATTATGTGGTTCAAACGGCTACATTTTGAATCGAAAGTCATAGAGCCTCGTAGATGGGCTCATTCGATTCCTCATCAAATTCTACAGTTAGCATTCCCCAAAGGTAAATTTGCTGTACGAGCTTCCGTTTCCGAGATATTTGACAAAAACCGTACAGATTAGAAAAATTATGTGGTTCAAACGGCTACATTTTGAATCGAAAGTCGTAGAGCCTCGTAGATGGGCTCATTCGATTCCTCATCAAATTCTACAGTTAGCATTCCCCAAAGGTAAATTTGCTGTACGAGCTTCCGTTTCCGAGATATTTGACAAAAACCGTACAGATATGAAAAATTATGTGGTTCAAACAGCTACATTTTGAATCGAAAGTCGTAGAGCCTCGTAGATGGGCTCATTCGATTCCTCATCAAATTCTACAGTTAGCATTCCCCAAAGGTAAATTTGCTGTACGAGCTTCCGTTTCCGAGATATTTGACAAAAACCGTACAGATTAGAAAAATGATGTGTCAAATGTCCTTGAAATCGGACAAAAACCGTACAGATATGAAAAATTATGTGGTTCAAACGGCTATAACATTTGAATCGAAAGTCGTAGAGCCTCGCAGATGGGCTCATTCTACTCCTCATCAAATTCTACAGTTAGCATTCCCCTATGCAGGTAAATTTGCTGTACGAGCTTCCGTTTCCGAGATATTTGACAAAAACCGTACAGATTAGAAAAATGATGTGTCAAATGTCCTTGAAATCGGACAAAAACCGTACAGATATGAAAAATTATGTGGTTCAAACGGCTATAACTTTTGAATCGAAAGTCGTAGAGCCTCGCAGATGGGCTCATTCTACTCCTCATCAAATTCTACAGTTAGCATTCCCCTATGCAGGTAAATTTGCTGTACGAGCTTCCGTTTCCGAGATATTTGACAAAAACCGTACAGATATGAAAAATTATGTGGTTCAAACGGCTACATTTTGAATCGAAAGTCGTAGAGCCTCGTAGATGGGCTCATTCGATTCCTCATCAAATTCTACAGTTAGCATTCCCCAAAGGTAAATTTGCTGTACGAGCTTCCGTTTCCGAGATATTTGACAAAAACCGTACAGATTAGAAAAATTTATGTGGTTCAAACGGCTACATTTTGAATCGAAAGTCGTAGAGCCTCGTAGATGGGCTCATTCGATTCCTCATCAAATTCTACAGTTAGCATTCCCAAAAGGTAAATTTGCTGTACGAGCTTCCGTTTCCGAGATATTTGACAAAAACCGTACAGATATGAAAAATTATGTGGTTCAAACGGCTACATTTTGAATCGAAAGTCGTAGAGCCTCGTAGATGGGCTCATTCGATTCCTCATCAAATTCTACAGTTAGCATTCCCCAAAGGTAAATTTGCTGTACGAGCTTCCGTTTCCGAGATATTTGACAAAAACCGTACAGATTAGAAAAATTTATGTGGTTCAAACGGCTACATTTTGAATCGAAAGTCGTAGAGCCTCGTAGATGGGCTCATTCGATTCCTCATCAAATTCTACAGTTAGCATTCCCAAAAGGTAAATTTGCTGTACGAGCTTCCGTTTCCGAGATATTTGACAAAAACCGTACAGATATGAAAAATTATGTGGTTCAAACAGCTACATTTTGAATCGAAAGTCGTAGAGCCTCGTAGATGGGCTCATTCGATTCCTCATCAAATTCTACAGTTAGCATTCCCCAAAGGTAAATTTGCTGTACGAGCTTCCGTTTCCGAGATATTTGACAAAAACCGTACAGATTAGAAAAATGATGTGTCAAATGTCCTTGAAATCGGACAAAAACCGTACAGATATGAAAAATTATGTGGTTCAAACGGCTATAACTTTTGAATCGAAAGTCGTAGAGCCTCGCAGATGGGCTCATTCGATTCCTCATCAAATTCTACAGTTAGCATTCCCCTATGCAGGTAAATTTGCTGTACGAGCTTCCGTTTCCGAGATATTTGACAAAAACCGTACAGATATGAAAAATTATGTTGTTCAAACGGCTATAACTTTTGAATCGAAAGTCGTAGAGCCTCGCAGATGGGCTCATTCTACTCCTCATCAAATTCTACAGTTAGCATTCCCCAAAGGTAAATTTGCTGTACGAGCTTCCGTTTCCGAGATATTTGACAAAAACCGTACAGATATGAAAAATTATGTGGTTCAAACGGCTACATTTTGAATCGAAAGTCGTAGAGCCTCGTAGATGGGCTCATTCGATTCCTCATCAAATTCTACAGTTAGCATTCCCCGAAGGTAAATTTGCTGTACGAGCTTCCGTTTCCGAGATATTTGACAAAAACCGTACAGATATGAAAAATTATGTGGTTCAAACGGCTACATTTTGAATCGAAAGTCGTAGAGCCTCGTAGATGGGCTCATTCGATTCCTCATGAAATTCTACAGTTAGCATTCCCCAAAGGTAAATTTGCTGTACGAGCTTCCGTTTCCGAGATATTTGACAAAAACCGTACAGATATGAAAAATTATGTGGTTCAAACGGCTACATTTTGAATCGAAAGTCGTAGAGCCTCGTAGATGGGCTCATTCGATTCCTCATCAAATTCTACAGTTAGCATTCCCCAAAGGTAAATTTGCTGTACGAGCTTCCGTTTCCGAGATATTTGACAAAAACCGTACAGATATGAAAAATTATGTGGTTCAAACAGCTACATTTTGAATCGAAAGTCGTAGAGCCTCGTAGATGGGCTCATTCGATTCCTCATCAAATTCTACAGTTAGCATTCCCCAAAGGTAAATTTGCTGTACGAGCTTCCGTTTCCGAGATATTTGACAAAAACCGTACAGATTAGAAAAATTATGTGGTTCAAACGGCTACATTTTGAATCGAAAGTCGTAGAGCCTCGTAGATGGGCTCATTCGATTCCTCATCAAATTCTACAGTTAGCATTCCCCAAAGGTAAATTTGCTGTACGAGCTTCCGTTTCCGAGATATTTGACAAAAACCGTACAGATATGAAAAATTATGTGGTTCAAACAGCTACATTTTGAATCGAAAGTCGTAGAGCCTCGTAGATGGGCTCATTCGATTCCTCATCAAATTCTACAGTTAGCATTCCCCAAAGGTAAATTTGCTGTACGAGCTTCCGTTTCCGAGATATTTGACAAAAACCGTACAGATTAGAAAAATGATGTGTCAAATGTCCTTGAAATCGGACAAAAACCGTACAGATATGAAAAATTATGTGGTTCAAACGGCTATAACATTTGAATCGAAAGTCGTAGAGCCTCGCAGATGGGCTCATTCTACTCCTCATCAAATTCTACAGTTAGCATTCCCCTATGCAGGTAAATTTGCTGTACGAGCTTCCGTTTCCGAGATATTTGACAAAAACCGTACAGATTAGAAAAATGATGTGTCAAATGTCCTTGAAATCGGACAAAAACCGTACAGATATGAAAAATTATGTGGTTCAAACGGCTATAACTTTTGAATCGAAAGTCGTAGAGCCTCGCAGATGGGCTCATTCTACTCCTCATCAAATTCTACAGTTAGCATTCCCCTATGCAGGTAAATTTGCTGTACGAGCTTCCGTTTCCGAGATATTTGACAAAAACCGTACAGATATGAAAAATTATGTGGTTCAAACGGCTACATTTTGAATTGAAAGTCGTAGAGCCTCGTAGATGGGCTCATTCGATTCCTCATCAAATTCTACAGTTAGCATTCCCCAAAGGTAAATTTGCTGTACGAGCTTCCGTTTCCGAGATATTTGACAAAAACCGTACAGATATGAAAAATTATGTGGTTCAAACGGCTACATTTTGAATCGAAAGTCGTAGAGCCTCGTAGATGGGCTCATTCGATTCCTCATCAAATTCTACAGTTAGCATTCCCCAAAGGTAAATTTGCTGTACGAGCTTCCGTTTCCGAGATATTTGACAAAAACCGTACAGATTAGAAAAATTTATGTGGTTCAAACGGCTACATTTTGAATCGAAAGTCGTAGAGCCTCGTAGATGGGCTCATTCGATTCCTCATCAAATTCTACAGTTAGCATTCCCAAAAGGTAAATTTGCTGTACGAGCTTCCGTTTCCGAGATATTTGACAAAAACCGTACAGATATGAAAAATTATGTGGTTCAAACAGCTACATTTTGAATCGAAAGTCGTAGAGCCTCGTAGATGGGCTCATTCGATTCCTCATCAAATTCTACAGTTAGCATTCCCCAAAGGTAAATTTGCTGTACGAGCTTCCGTTTCCGAGATATTTGACAAAAACCGTACAGATTAGAAAAATGATGTGTCAAATGTCCTTGAAATCGGACAAAAACCGTACAGATATGAAAAATTATGTGGTTCAAACGGCTATAACTTTTGAATCGAAAGTCGTAGAGCCTCGCAGATGGGCTCATTCGATTCCTCATCAAATTCTACAGTTAGCATTCCCCTATGCAGGTAAATTTGCTGTACGAGCTTCCGTTTCCGAGATATTTGACAAAAACCGTACAGATATGAAAAATTATGTTGTTCAAACGGCTATAACTTTTGAATCGAAAGTCGTAGAGCCTCGCAGATGGGCTCATTCTACTCCTCATCAAATTCTACAGTTAGCATTCCCCAAAGGTAAATTTGCTGTACGAGCTTCCGTTTCCGAGATATTTGACAAAAACCGTACAGATATGAAAAATTATGTGGTTCAAACGGCTACATTTTGAATCGAAAGTCGTAGAGCCTCGTAGATGGGCTCATTCGATTCCTCATCAAATTCTACAGTTAGCATTCCCCGAAGGTAAATTTGCTGTACGAGCTTCCGTTTCCGAGATATTTGACAAAAACCGTACAGATATGAAAAATTATGTGGTTCAAACGGCTACATTTTGAATCGAAAGTCGTAGAGCCTCGTAGATGGGCTCATTCGATTCCTCATGAAATTCTACAGTTAGCATTCCCCAAAGGTAAATTTGCTGTACGAGCTTCCGTTTCCGAGATATTTGACAAAAACCGTACAGATATGAAAAATTATGTGGTTCAAACGGCTACATTTTGAATCGAAAGTCGTAGAGCCTCGTAGATGGGCTCATTCGATTCCTCATCAAATTCTACAGTTAGCATTCCCCAAAGGTAAATTTGCTGTACGAGCTTCCGTTTCCGAGATATTTGACAAAAACCGTACAGATATGAAAAATTATGTGGTTCAAACAGCTACATTTTGAATCGAAAGTCGTAGAGCCTCGTAGATGGGCTCATTCGATTCCTCATCAAATTCTACAGTTAGCATTCCCCAAAGGTAAATTTGCTGTACGAGCTTCCGTTTCCGAGATATTTGACAAAAACCGTACAGATTAGAAAAATTATGTGGTTCAAACGGCTACATTTTGAATCGAAAGTCGTAGAGCCTCGTAGATGGGCTCATTCGATTCCTCATGAAATTCTACAGTTAGCATTCCCCAAAGGTAAATTTGCTGTACGAGCTTCCGTTTCCGAGATATTTGACAAAAACCGTACAGATATGAAAAATTATGTGGTTCAAACGGCTACATTTTGAATCGAAAGTCGTAGAGCCTCGTAGATGGGCTCATTCGATTCCTCATCAAATTCTACAGTTAGCATTCCCCAAAGGTAAATTTGCTGTACGAGCTTCCGTTTCCGAGATATTTGACAAAAACCGTACAGATATGAAAAATTATGTGGTTCAAACAGCTACATTTTGAATCGAAAGTCGTAGAGCCTCGTAGATGGGCTCATTCGATTCCTCATCAAATTCTACAGTTAGCATTCCCCAAAGGTAAATTTGCTGTACGAGCTTCCGTTTCCGAGATATTTGACAAAAACCGTACAGATTAGAAAAATTATGTGGTTCAAACGGCTACATTTTGAATCGAAAGTCGTAGAGCCTCGTAGATGGGCTCATTCGATTCCTCATCAAATTCTACAGTTAGCATTCCCCAAAGGTAAATTTGCTGTACGAGCTTCCGTTTCCGAGATATTTGACAAAAACCGTACAGATATGAAAAATTATGTGGTTCAAACAGCTACATTTTGAATCGAAAGTCGTAGAGCCTCGTAGATGGGCTCATTCGATTCCTCATCAAATTCTACAGTTAGCATTCCCCAAAGGTAAATTTGCTGTACGAGCTTCCGTTTCCGAGATATTTGACAAAAACCGTACAGATTAGAAAAATGATGTGTCAAATGTCCTTGAAATCGGACAAAAACCGTACAGATATGAAAAATTATGTGGTTCAAACGGCTATAACATTTGAATCGAAAGTCGTAGAGCCTCGCAGATGGGCTCATTCTACTCCTCATCAAATTCTACAGTTAGCATTCCCCTATGCAGGTAAATTTGCTGTACGAGCTTCCGTTTCCGAGATATTTGACAAAAACCGTACAGATTAGAAAAATGATGTGTCAAATGTCCTTGAAATCGGACAAAAACCGTACAGATATGAAAAATTATGTGGTTCAAACGGCTATAACTTTTGAATCGAAAGTCGTAGAGCCTCGCAGATGGGCTCATTCTACTCCTCATCAAATTCTACAGTTAGCATTCCCCTATGCAGGTAAATTTGCTGTACGAGCTTCCGTTTCCGAGATATTTGACAAAAACCGTACAGATATGAAAAATTATGTGGTTCAAACGGCTACATTTTGAATTGAAAGTCGTAGAGCCTCGTAGATGGGCTCATTCGATTCCTCATCAAATTCTACAGTTAGCATTCCCCAAAGGTAAATTTGCTGTACGAGCTTCCGTTTCCGAGATATTTGACAAAAACCGTACAGATATGAAAAATTATGTGGTTCAAACGGCTACATTTTGAATCGAAAGTCGTAGAGCCTCGTAGATGGGCTCATTCGATTCCTCATCAAATTCTACAGTTAGCATTCCCCAAAGGTAAATTTGCTGTACGAGCTTCCGTTTCCGAGATATTTGACAAAAACCGTACAGATTAGAAAAATTTATGTGGTTCAAACGGCTACATTT
The DNA here is from genome assembly GCF_949987555.1 of Borostomias antarcticus. Lineage (NCBI taxonomy): Eukaryota > Metazoa > Chordata > Actinopteri > Stomiiformes > Stomiidae > Borostomias > Borostomias antarcticus. The sequence continues at coordinate 250,289 of NW_028175702.1, forward strand.
TGAATCGAAAGTCGTAGAGCCTCGTAGATGGGCTCATTCGATTCCTCATCAAATTCTACAGTTAGCATTCCCCAAAGGTAAATTTGCTGTACGAGCTTCCGTTTCCGAGATATTTGACAAAAACCGTACAGATATGAAAAATTATGTGGTTCAAACAGCTACATTTTGAATCGAAAGTCGTAGAGCCTCGTAGATGGGCTCATTCGATTCCTCATCAAATTCTACAGTTAGCATTCCCCAAAGGTAAATTTGCTGTACGAGCTTCCGTTTCCGAGATATTTGACAAAAACCGTACAGATTAGAAAAATGATGTGTCAAATGTCCTTGAAATCGGACAAAAACCGTACAGATATGAAAAATTATGTGGTTCAAACGGCTATAACTTTTGAATCGAAAGTCGTAGAGCCTCGCAGATGGGCTCATTCTACTCCTCATCAAATTCTACAGTTAGCATTCCCCTATGCAGGTAAATTTGCTGTACGAGCTTCCGTTTCCGAGATATTTGACAAAAACCGTACAGATTAGAAAAATGATGTGTCAAATGTCCTTGAAATCGGACAAAAACCGTACAGATATGAAAAATTATGTGGTTCAAACGGCTATAACTTTTGAATCGAAAGTCGTAGAGCCTCGCAGATGGGCTCATTCGATTCCTCATCAAATTCTACAGTTAGCATTCCCCGAAGGTAAATTTGCTGTACGAGCTTCCGTTTCCGAGATATTTGACAAAAACCGTACAGATATGAAAAATTATGTGGTTCAAACGGCTACATTTTGAATCGAAAGTCGTAGAGCCTCGTAGATGGGCTCATTCGATTCCTCATCAAATTCTACAGTTAGCATTCCCCAAAGGTAAATTTGCTGTACGAGCTTCCGTTTCCGAGATATTTGACAAAAACCGTACAGATATGAAAAATTATGTGGTTCAAACGGCTACATTTTGAATTGAAAGTCGTAGAGCCTCGTAGATGGGCTCATTCGATTCCTCATCAAATTCTACAGTTAGCATTCCCCAAAGGTAAATTTGCTGTACGAGCTTCCGTTTCCGAGATATTTGACAAAAACCGTACAGATATGAAAAATTATGTGGTTCAAACAGCTACATTTTGAATCGAAAGTCGTAGAGCCTCGTAGATGGGCTCATTCGATTCCTCATCAAATTCTACAGTTAGCATTCCCCAAAGGTAAATTTGCTGTACGAGCTTCCGTTTCCGAGATATTTGACAAAAACCGTACAGATTAGAAAAATTTATGTGGTTCAAACGGCTACATTTTGAATCGAAAGTCGTAGAGCCTCGTAGATGGGCTCATTCGATTCCTCATCAAATTCTACAGTTAGCATTCCCCAAAGGTAAATTTGCTGTACGAGCTTCCGTTTCCGAGATATTTGACAAAAACCGTACAGATTAGAAAAATTATGTGGTTCAAACGGCTACATTTTGAATCGAAAGTCATAGAGCCTCGTAGATGGGCTCATTCGATTCCTCATCAAATTCTACAGTTAGCATTCCCCAAAGGTAAATTTGCTGTACGAGCTTCCGTTTCCGAGATATTTGACAAAAACCGTACAGATTAGAAAAATTATGTGGTTCAAACGGCTACATTTTGAATCGAAAGTCGTAGAGCCTCGTAGATGGGCTCATTCGATTCCTCATCAAATTCTACAGTTAGCATTCCCCAAAGGTAAATTTGCTGTACGAGCTTCCGTTTCCGAGATATTTGACAAAAACCGTACAGATATGAAAAATTATGTGGTTCAAACAGCTACATTTTGAATCGAAAGTCGTAGAGCCTCGTAGATGGGCTCATTCGATTCCTCATCAAATTCTACAGTTAGCATTCCCCAAAGGTAAATTTGCTGTACGAGCTTCCGTTTCCGAGATATTTGACAAAAACCGTACAGATTAGAAAAATGATGTGTCAAATGTCCTTGAAATCGGACAAAAACCGTACAGATATGAAAAATTATGTGGTTCAAACGGCTATAACATTTGAATCGAAAGTCGTAGAGCCTCGCAGATGGGCTCATTCTACTCCTCATCAAATTCTACAGTTAGCATTCCCCTATGCAGGTAAATTTGCTGTACGAGCTTCCGTTTCCGAGATATTTGACAAAAACCGTACAGATTAGAAAAATGATGTGTCAAATGTCCTTGAAATCGGACAAAAACCGTACAGATATGAAAAATTATGTGGTTCAAACGGCTATAACTTTTGAATCGAAAGTCGTAGAGCCTCGCAGATGGGCTCATTCTACTCCTCATCAAATTCTACAGTTAGCATTCCCCTATGCAGGTAAATTTGCTGTACGAGCTTCCGTTTCCGAGATATTTGACAAAAACCGTACAGATATGAAAAATTATGTGGTTCAAACGGCTACATTTTGAATCGAAAGTCGTAGAGCCTCGTAGATGGGCTCATTCGATTCCTCATCAAATTCTACAGTTAGCATTCCCCAAAGGTAAATTTGCTGTACGAGCTTCCGTTTCCGAGATATTTGACAAAAACCGTACAGATTAGAAAAATTTATGTGGTTCAAACGGCTACATTTTGAATCGAAAGTCGTAGAGCCTCGTAGATGGGCTCATTCGATTCCTCATCAAATTCTACAGTTAGCATTCCCAAAAGGTAAATTTGCTGTACGAGCTTCCGTTTCCGAGATATTTGACAAAAACCGTACAGATATGAAAAATTATGTGGTTCAAACGGCTACATTTTGAATCGAAAGTCGTAGAGCCTCGTAGATGGGCTCATTCGATTCCTCATCAAATTCTACAGTTAGCATTCCCCAAAGGTAAATTTGCTGTACGAGCTTCCGTTTCCGAGATATTTGACAAAAACCGTACAGATTAGAAAAATGTATGTGGTTCAAACGGCTACATTTTGAATCGAAAGTCGTAGAGCCTCGTAGATGGGCTCATTCGATTCCTCATCAAATTCTACAGTTAGCATTCCCAAAAGGTAAATTTGCTGTACGAGCTTCCGTTTCCGAGATATTTGACAAAAACCGTACAGATATGAAAAATTATGTGGTTCAAACAGCTACATTTTGAATCGAAAGTCGTAGAGCCTCGTAGATGGGCTCATTCGATTCCTCATCAAATTCTACAGTTAGCATTCCCCAAAGGTAAATTTGCTGTACGAGCTTCCGTTTCCGAGATATTTGACAAAAACCGTACAGATTAGAAAAATGATGTGTCAAATGTCCTTGAAATCGGACAAAAACCGTACAGATATGAAAAATTATGTGGTTCAAACGGCTATAACTTTTGAATCGAAAGTCGTAGAGCCTCGCAGATGGGCTCATTCGATTCCTCATCAAATTCTACAGTTAGCATTCCCCTATGCAGGTAAATTTGCTGTACGAGCTTCCGTTTCCGAGATATTTGACAAAAACCGTACAGATATGAAAAATTATGTTGTTCAAACGGCTATAACTTTTGAATCGAAAGTCGTAGAGCCTCGCAGATGGGCTCATTCTACTCCTCATCAAATTCTACAGTTAGCATTCCCCAAAGGTAAATTTGCTGTACGAGCTTCCGTTTCCGAGATATTTGACAAAAACCGTACAGATATGAAAAATTATGTGGTTCAAACGGCTACATTTTGAATCGAAAGTCGTAGAGCCTCGTAGATGGGCTCATTCGATTCCTCATCAAATTCTACAGTTAGCATTCCCCGAAGGTAAATTTGCTGTACGAGCTTCCGTTTCCGAGATATTTGACAAAAACCGTACAGATATGAAAAATTATGTGGTTCAAACGGCTACATTTTGAATCGAAAGTCGTAGAGCCTCGTAGATGGGCTCATTCGATTCCTCATGAAATTCTACAGTTAGCATTCCCCAAAGGTAAATTTGCTGTACGAGCTTCCGTTTCCGAGATATTTGACAAAAACCGTACAGATATGAAAAATTATGTGGTTCAAACGGCTACATTTTGAATCGAAAGTCGTAGAGCCTCGTAGATGGGCTCATTCGATTCCTCATCAAATTCTACAGTTAGCATTCCCCAAAGGTAAATTTGCTGTACGAGCTTCCGTTTCCGAGATATTTGACAAAAACCGTACAGATATGAAAAATTATGTGGTTCAAACAGCTACATTTTGAATCGAAAGTCGTAGAGCCTCGTAGATGGGCTCATTCGATTCCTCATCAAATTCTACAGTTAGCATTCCCCAAAGGTAAATTTGCTGTACGAGCTTCCGTTTCCGAGATATTTGACAAAAACCGTACAGATTAGAAAAATTATGTGGTTCAAACGGCTACATTTTGAATCGAAAGTCGTAGAGCCTCGTAGATGGGCTCATTCGATTCCTCATCAAATTCTACAGTTAGCATTCCCCAAAGGTAAATTTGCTGTACGAGCTTCCGTTTCCGAGATATTTGACAAAAACCGTACAGATATGAAAAATTATGTGGTTCAAACAGCTACATTTTGAATCGAAAGTCGTAGAGCCTCGTAGATGGGCTCATTCGATTCCTCATCAAATTCTACAGTTAGCATTCCCCAAAGGTAAATTTGCTGTACGAGCTTCCGTTTCCGAGATATTTGACAAAAACCGTACAGATTAGAAAAATGATGTGTCAAATGTCCTTGAAATCGGACAAAAACCGTACAGATATGAAAAATTATGTGGTTCAAACGGCTATAACATTTGAATCGAAAGTCGTAGAGCCTCGCAGATGGGCTCATTCTACTCCTCATCAAATTCTACAGTTAGCATTCCCCTATGCAGGTAAATTTGCTGTACGAGCTTCCGTTTCCGAGATATTTGACAAAAACCGTACAGATTAGAAAAATGATGTGTCAAATGTCCTTGAAATCGGACAAAAACCGTACAGATATGAAAAATTATGTGGTTCAAACGGCTATAACTTTTGAATCGAAAGTCGTAGAGCCTCGCAGATGGGCTCATTCTACTCCTCATCAAATTCTACAGTTAGCATTCCCCTATGCAGGTAAATTTGCTGTACGAGCTTCCGTTTCCGAGATATTTGACAAAAACCGTACAGATATGAAAAATTATGTGGTTCAAACGGCTACATTTTGAATTGAAAGTCGTAGAGCCTCGTAGATGGGCTCATTCGATTCCTCATCAAATTCTACAGTTAGCATTCCCCAAAGGTAAATTTGCTGTACGAGCTTCCGTTTCCGAGATATTTGACAAAAACCGTACAGATATGAAAAATTATGTGGTTCAAACGGCTACATTTTGAATCGAAAGTCGTAGAGCCTCGTAGATGGGCTCATTCGATTCCTCATCAAATTCTACAGTTAGCATTCCCCAAAGGTAAATTTGCTGTACGAGCTTCCGTTTCCGAGATATTTGACAAAAACCGTACAGATATGAAAAATTATGTGGTTCAAACGGCTACATTTTGAATTGAAAGTCGTAGAGCCTCGTAGATGGGCTCATTCGATTCCTCATCAAATTCTACAGTTAGCATTCCCCAAAGGTAAATTTGCTGTACGAGCTTCCGTTTCCGAGATATTTGACAAAAACCGTACAGATTAGAAAAATTATGTGGTTCAAACGGCTACATTTTGAATCGAAAGTCATAGAGCCTCGTAGATGGGCTCATTCGATTCCTCATCAAATTCTACAGTTAGCATTCCCCAAAGGTAAATTTGCTGTACGAGCTTCCGTTTCCGAGATATTTGACAAAAACCGTACAGATTAGAAAAATTATGTGGTTCAAACGGCTACATTTTGAATCGAAAGTCGTAGAGCCTCGTAGATGGGCTCATTCGATTCCTCATCAAATTCTACAGTTAGCATTCCCCAAAGGTAAATTTGCTGTACGAGCTTCCGTTTCCGAGATATTTGACAAAAACCGTACAGATATGAAAAATTATGTGGTTCAAACAGCTACATTTTGAATCGAAAGTCGTAGAGCCTCGTAGATGGGCTCATTCGATTCCTCATCAAATTCTACAGTTAGCATTCCCCAAAGGTAAATTTGCTGTACGAGCTTCCGTTTCCGAGATATTTGACAAAAACCGTACAGATTAGAAAAATGATGTGTCAAATGTCCTTGAAATCGGACAAAAACCGTACAGATATGAAAAATTATGTGGTTCAAACGGCTATAACATTTGAATCGAAAGTCGTAGAGCCTCGCAGATGGGCTCATTCTACTCCTCATCAAATTCTACAGTTAGCATTCCCCTATGCAGGTAAATTTGCTGTACGAGCTTCCGTTTCCGAGATATTTGACAAAAACCGTACAGATTAGAAAAATGATGTGTCAAATGTCCTTGAAATCGGACAAAAACCGTACAGATATGAAAAATTATGTGGTTCAAACGGCTATAACTTTTGAATCGAAAGTCGTAGAGCCTCGCAGATGGGCTCATTCTACTCCTCATCAAATTCTACAGTTAGCATTCCCCTATGCAGGTAAATTTGCTGTACGAGCTTCCGTTTCCGAGATATTTGACAAAAACCGTACAGATATGAAAAATTATGTGGTTCAAACGGCTACATTTTGAATCGAAAGTCGTAGAGCCTCGTAGATGGGCTCATTCGATTCCTCATCAAATTCTACAGTTAGCATTCCCCAAAGGTAAATTTGCTGTACGAGCTTCCGTTTCCGAGATATTTGACAAAAACCGTACAGATTAGAAAAATTTATGTGGTTCAAACGGCTACATTTTGAATCGAAAGTCGTAGAGCCTCGTAGATGGGCTCATTCGATTCCTCATCAAATTCTACAGTTAGCATTCCCAAAAGGTAAATTTGCTGTACGAGCTTCCGTTTCCGAGATATTTGACAAAAACCGTACAGATATGAAAAATTATGTGGTTCAAACGGCTACATTTTGAATCGAAAGTCGTAGAGCCTCGTAGATGGGCTCATTCGATTCCTCATCAAATTCTACAGTTAGCATTCCCCAAAGGTAAATTTGCTGTACGAGCTTCCGTTTCCGAGATATTTGACAAAAACCGTACAGATTAGAAAAATTTATGTGGTTCAAACGGCTACATTTTGAATCGAAAGTCGTAGAGCCTCGTAGATGGGCTCATTCGATTCCTCATCAAATTCTACAGTTAGCATTCCCAAAAGGTAAATTTGCTGTACGAGCTTCCGTTTCCGAGATATTTGACAAAAACCGTACAGATATGAAAAATTATGTGGTTCAAACAGCTACATTTTGAATCGAAAGTCGTAGAGCCTCGTAGATGGGCTCATTCGATTCCTCATCAAATTCTACAGTTAGCATTCCCCAAAGGTAAATTTGCTGTACGAGCTTCCGTTTCCGAGATATTTGACAAAAACCGTACAGATTAGAAAAATGATGTGTCAAATGTCCTTGAAATCGGACAAAAACCGTACAGATATGAAAAATTATGTGGTTCAAACGGCTATAACTTTTGAATCGAAAGTCGTAGAGCCTCGCAGATGGGCTCATTCGATTCCTCATCAAATTCTACAGTTAGCATTCCCCTATGCAGGTAAATTTGCTGTACGAGCTTCCGTTTCCGAGATATTTGACAAAAACCGTACAGATATGAAAAATTATGTTGTTCAAACGGCTATAACTTTTGAATCGAAAGTCGTAGAGCCTCGCAGATGGGCTCATTCTACTCCTCATCAAATTCTACAGTTAGCATTCCCCAAAGGTAAATTTGCTGTACGAGCTTCCGTTTCCGAGATATTTGACAAAAACCGTACAGATATGAAAAATTATGTGGTTCAAACGGCTACATTTTGAATCGAAAGTCGTAGAGCCTCGTAGATGGGCTCATTCGATTCCTCATCAAATTCTACAGTTAGCATTCCCCGAAGGTAAATTTGCTGTACGAGCTTCCGTTTCCGAGATATTTGACAAAAACCGTACAGATATGAAAAATTATGTGGTTCAAACGGCTACATTTTGAATCGAAAGTCGTAGAGCCTCGTAGATGGGCTCATTCGATTCCTCATGAAATTCTACAGTTAGCATTCCCCAAAGGTAAATTTGCTGTACGAGCTTCCGTTTCCGAGATATTTGACAAAAACCGTACAGATATGAAAAATTATGTGGTTCAAACGGCTACATTTTGAATCGAAAGTCGTAGAGCCTCGTAGATGGGCTCATTCGATTCCTCATCAAATTCTACAGTTAGCATTCCCCAAAGGTAAATTTGCTGTACGAGCTTCCGTTTCCGAGATATTTGACAAAAACCGTACAGATATGAAAAATTATGTGGTTCAAACAGCTACATTTTGAATCGAAAGTCGTAGAGCCTCGTAGATGGGCTCATTCGATTCCTCATCAAATTCTACAGTTAGCATTCCCCAAAGGTAAATTTGCTGTACGAGCTTCCGTTTCCGAGATATTTGACAAAAACCGTACAGATTAGAAAAATTATGTGGTTCAAACGGCTACATTTTGAATCGAAAGTCGTAGAGCCTCGTAGATGGGCTCATTCGATTCCTCATCAAATTCTACAGTTAGCATTCCCCAAAGGTAAATTTGCTGTACGAGCTTCCGTTTCCGAGATATTTGACAAAAACCGTACAGATATGAAAAATTATGTGGTTCAAACAGCTACATTTTGAATCGAAAGTCGTAGAGCCTCGTAGATGGGCTCATTCGATTCCTCATCAAATTCTACAGTTAGCATTCCCCAAAGGTAAATTTGCTGTACGAGCTTCCGTTTCCGAGATATTTGACAAAAACCGTACAGATTAGAAAAATGATGTGTCAAATGTCCTTGAAATCGGACAAAAACCGTACAGATATGAAAAATTATGTGGTTCAAACGGCTATAACATTTGAATCGAAAGTCGTAGAGCCTCGCAGATGGGCTCATTCTACTCCTCATCAAATTCTACAGTTAGCATTCCCCTATGCAGGTAAATTTGCTGTACGAGCTTCCGTTTCCGAGATATTTGACAAAAACCGTACAGATTAGAAAAATGATGTGTCAAATGTCCTTGAAATCGGACAAAAACCGTACAGATATGAAAAATTATGTGGTTCAAACGGCTATAACTTTTGAATCGAAAGTCGTAGAGCCTCGCAGATGGGCTCATTCTACTCCTCATCAAATTCTACAGTTAGCATTCCCCTATGCAGGTAAATTTGCTGTACGAGCTTCCGTTTCCGAGATATTTGACAAAAACCGTACAGATATGAAAAATTATGTGGTTCAAACGGCTACATTTTGAATTGAAAGTCGTAGAGCCTCGTAGATGGGCTCATTCGATTCCTCATCAAATTCTACAGTTAGCATTCCCCAAAGGTAAATTTGCTGTACGAGCTTCCGTTTCCGAGATATTTGACAAAAACCGTACAGATATGAAAAATTATGTGGTTCAAACGGCTACATTTTGAATCGAAAGTCGTAGAGCCTCGTAGATGGGCTCATTCGATTCCTCATCAAATTCTACAGTTAGCATTCCCCAAAGGTAAATTTGCTGTACGAGCTTCCGTTTCCGAGATATTTGACAAAAACCGTACAGATTAGAAAAATTTATGTGGTTCAAACGGCTACATTTTGAATCGAAAGTCGTAGAGCCTCGTAGATGGGCTCATTCGATTCCTCATCAAATTCTACAGTTAGCATTCCCCAAAGGTAAATTTGCTGTACGAGCTTCCGTTTCCGAGATATTTGACAAAAACCGTACAGATTAGAAAAATGATGTGTCAAATGTCCTTGAAATCGGACAAAAACCGTACAGATATGAAAAATTATGTGGTTCAAACGGCTATAACTTTTGAATCGAAAGTCGTAGAGCCTCGCAGATGGGCTCATTCGATTCCTCATCAAATTCTACAGTTAGCATTCCCCTATGCAGGTAAATTTGCTGTACGAGCTTCCGTTTCCGAGATATTTGACAAAAACCGTACAGATATGAAAAATTATGTTGTTCAAACGGCTATAACTTTTGAATCGAAAGTCGTAGAGCCTCGCAGATGGGCTCATTCTACTCCTCATCAAATTCTACAGTTAGCATTCCCCAAAGGTAAATTTGCTGTACGAGCTTCCGTTTCCGAGATATTTGACAAAAACCGTACAGATATGAAAAATTATGTGGTTCAAACGGCTACATTTTGAATCGAAAGTCGTAGAGCCTCGTAGATGGGCTCATTCGATTCCTCATCAAATTCTACAGTTAGCATTCCCCAAAGGTAAATTTGCTGTACGAGCTTCCGTTTCCGAGATATTTGACAAAAACCGTACAGATATGAAAAATTATGTGGTTCAAACGGCTACATTTTGAATCGAAAGTCGTAGAGCCTCGTAGATGGGCTCATTCGATTCCTCATCAAATTCTACAGTTAGCATTCCCCAAAGGTAAATTTGCTGTACGAGCTTCCGTTTCCGAGATATTTGACAAAAACCGTACAGATATGAAAAATTATGTGGTTCAAACGGCTACATTTTGAATTCGAAAGTCGTAGAGCCTCGTAGATGGGCTCATTCGATTCCTCATCAAATTCTACAGTTAGCATTCCCCAAAGGTAAATTTGCTGTACGAGCTTCCGTTTCCGAGATATTTGACAAAAACCGTACAGATTAGAAAAATGATGTGTCAAATGTCCTTGAAATCGGACAAAAACCGTACAGATATGAAAAATTATGTGGTTCAAACGGCTATAACTTTTGAATCGAAAGTCGTAGAGCCTCGCAGATGGGCTCATTCGATTCCTCATCAAATTCTACAGTTAGCATTCCCCGAAGGTAAATTTGCTGTACGAGCTTCCGTTTCCGAGATATTTGACAAAAACCGTACAGATATGGAAAATGATGTGGTTCAAACGGCTATAACTTTTGAATCGAAAGTCGTAGAGCCTCGCAGATGGGCTCATTCGATTCCTCATCAAATTCTACAGTTAGCATTCCCCGAAGGTAAATTTGCTGTACGAGCTTCCGTTTCCGAGATATTTGACAAAAACCGTACAGATATGGAAAATGATGTGGTTCAAACGGCTATAACTTTTGAATCGAAAGTCGTAGAGCCTCGCAGATGGGCTCATTCGATTCCTCATCAAATTCTACAGTTAGCATTCCCCGAAGGTAAATTTGCTGTACGAGCTTCCGTTTCCGAGATATTTGACAAAAACCGTACAGATATGAAAAATTATGTGGTTCAAACAGCTACATTTTGAATCGAAAGTCGTAGAGCCTCGTAGATGGGCTCATTCGATTCCTCATCAAATTCTACAGTTAGCATTCCCCAAAGGTAAATTTGCTGTACGAGCTTCCGTTTCCGAGATATTTGACAAAAACCGTACAGATTAGAAAAATGATGTGTCAAATGTCCTTGAAATCGGACAAAAACCGTACAGATATGAAAAATTATGTGGTTCAAACGGCTATAACTTTTGAATCGAAAGTCGTAGAGCCTCGCAGATGGGCTCATTCTACTCCTCATCAAATTCTACAGTTAGCATTCCCCTATGCAGGTAAATTTGCTGTACGAGCTTCCGTTTCCGAGATATTTGACAAAAACCGTACAGATATGAAAAATTATGTGGTTCAAACGGCTACATTTTGAATTGAAAGTCGTAGAGCCTCGTAGATGGGCTCATTCGATTCCTCATCAAATTCTACAGTTAGCATTCCCCAAAGGTAAATTTGCTGTACGAGCTTCCGTTTCCGAGATATTTGACAAAAACCGTACAGATATGAAAAATTATGTGGTTCAAACGGCTACATTTTGAATCGAAAGTCGTAGAGCCTCGTAGATGGGCTCATTCGATTCCTCATCAAATTCTACAGTTAGCATTCCCCAAAGGTAAATTTGCTGTACGAGCTTCCGTTTCCGAGATATTTGACAAAAACCGTACAGATTAGAAAAATTTATGTGGTTCAAACGGCTACATTTTGAATCGAAAGTCGTAGAGCCTCGTAGATGGGCTCATTCGATTCCTCATCAAATTCTACAGTTAGCATTCCCCAAAGGTAAATTTGCTGTACGAGCTTCCGTTTCCGAGATATTTGACAAAAACCGTACAGATATGAAAAATTATGTGGTTCAAACAGCTACATTTTGAATCGAAAGTCGTAGAGCCTCGTAGATGGGCTCATTCGATTCCTCATCAAATTCTACAGTTAGCATTCCCCAAAGGTAAATTTGCTGTACGAGCTTCCGTTTCCGAGATATTTGACAAAAACCGTACAGATATGAAAAATTATGTGGTTCAAACAGCTACATTTTGAATCGAAAGTCGTAGAGCCTCGTAGATGGGCTCATTCGATTCCTCATCAAATTCTACAGTTAGCATTCCCCAAAGGTAAATTTGCTGTACGAGCTTCCGTTTCCGAGATATTTGACAAAAACCGTACAGATTAGAAAAATGATGTGTCAAATGTCCTTGAAATCGGACAAAAACCGTACAGATATGAAAAATTATGTGGTTCAAACGGCTATAACTTTTGAATCGAAAGTCGTAGAGCCTCGCAGATGGGCTCATTCGATTCCTCATCAAATTCTACAGTTAGCATTCCCCTATGCAGGTAAATTTGCTGTACGAGCTTCCGTTTCCGAGATATTTGACAAAAACCGTACAGATATGAAAAATTATGTTGTTCAAACGGCTATAACTTTTGAATCGAAAGTCGTAGAGCCTCGCAGATGGGCTCATTCTACTCCTCATCAAATTCTACAGTTAGCATTCCCCAAAGGTAAATTTGCTGTACGAGCTTCCGTTTCCGAGATATTTGACAAAAACCGTACAGATATGAAAAATTATGTGGTTCAAACGGCTACATTTTGAATCGAAAGTCGTAGAGCCTCGTAGATGGGCTCATTCGATTCCTCATCAAATTCTACAGTTAGCATTCCCCGAAGGTAAATTTGCTGTACGAGCTTCCGTTTCCGAGATATTTGACAAAAACCGTACAGATATGAAAAATTATGTGGTTCAAACGGCTACATTTTGAATCGAAAGTCGTAGAGCCTCGTAGATGGGCTCATTCGATTCCTCATGAAATTCTACAGTTAGCATTCCCCAAAGGTAAATTTGCTGTACGAGCTTCCGTTTCCGAGATATTTGACAAAAACCGTACAGATATGAAAAATTATGTGGTTCAAACGGCTACATTTTGAATCGAAAGTCGTAGAGCCTCGTAGATGGGCTCATTCGATTCCTCATCAAATTCTACAGTTAGCATTCCCCAAAGGTAAATTTGCTGTACGAGCTTCCGTTTCCGAGATATTTGACAAAAACCGTACAGATATGAAAAATTATGTGGTTCAAACAGCTACATTTTGAATCGAAAGTCGTAGAGCCTCGTAGATGGGCTCATTCGATTCCTCATCAAATTCTACAGTTAGCATTCCCCAAAGGTAAATTTGCTGTACGAGCTTCCGTTTCCGAGATATTTGACAAAAACCGTACAGATTAGAAAAATTATGTGGTTCAAACGGCTACATTTTGAATCGAAAGTCGTAGAGCCTCGTAGATGGGCTCATTCGATTCCTCATCAAATTCTACAGTTAGCATTCCCCAAAGGTAAATTTGCTGTACGAGCTTCCGTTTCCGAGATATTTGACAAAAACCGTACAGATATGAAAAATTATGTGGTTCAAACAGCTACATTTTGAATCGAAAGTCGTAGAGCCTCGTAGATGGGCTCATTCGATTCCTCATCAAATTCTACAGTTAGCATTCCCCAAAGGTAAATTTGCTGTACGAGCTTCCGTTTCCGAGATATTTGACAAAAACCGTACAGATTAGAAAAATGATGTGTCAAATGTCCTTGAAATCGGACAAAAACCGTACAGATATGAAAAATTATGTGGTTCAAACGGCTATAACATTTGAATCGAAAGTCGTAGAGCCTCGCAGATGGGCTCATTCTACTCCTCATCAAATTCTACAGTTAGCATTCCCCTATGCAGGTAAATTTGCTGTACGAGCTTCCGTTTCCGAGATATTTGACAAAAACCGTACAGATTAGAAAAATGATGTGTCAAATGTCCTTGAAATCGGACAAAAACCGTACAGATATGAAAAATTATGTGGTTCAAACGGCTATAACTTTTGAATCGAAAGTCGTAGAGCCTCGCAGATGGGCTCATTCTACTCCTCATCAAATTCTACAGTTAGCATTCCCCTATGCAGGTAAATTTGCTGTACGAGCTTCCGTTTCCGAGATATTTGACAAAAACCGTACAGATATGAAAAATTATGTGGTTCAAACGGCTACATTTTGAATTGAAAGTCGTAGAGCCTCGTAGATGGGCTCATTCGATTCCTCATCAAATTCTACAGTTAGCATTCCCCAAAGGTAAATTTGCTGTACGAGCTTCCGTTTCCGAGATATTTGACAAAAACCGTACAGATATGAAAAATTATGTGGTTCAAACGGCTACATTTTGAATCGAAAGTCGTAGAGCCTCGTAGATGGGCTCATTCGATTCCTCATCAAATTCTACAGTTAGCATTCCCCAAAGGTAAATTTGCTGTACGAGCTTCCGTTTCCGAGATATTTGACAAAAACCGTACAGATTAGAAAAATTTATGTGGTTCAAACGGCTACATTTTGAATCGAAAGTCGTAGAGCCTCGTAGATGGGCTCATTCGATTCCTCATCAAATTCTACAGTTAGCATTCCCCAAAGGTAAATTTGCTGTACGAGCTTCCGTTTCCGAGATATTTGACAAAAACCGTACAGATTAGAAAAATGATGTGTCAAATGTCCTTGAAATCGGACAAAAACCGTACAGATATGAAAAATTATGTGGTTCAAACGGCTATAACTTTTGAATCGAAAGTCGTAGAGCCTCGCAGATGGGCTCATTCGATTCCTCATCAAATTCTACAGTTAGCATTCCCCTATGCAGGTAAATTTGCTGTACGAGCTTCCGTTTCCGAGATATTTGACAAAAACCGTACAGATATGAAAAATTATGTTGTTCAAACGGCTATAACTTTTGAATCGAAAGTCGTAGAGCCTCGCAGATGGGCTCATTCTACTCCTCATCAAATTCTACAGTTAGCATTCCCCAAAGGTAAATTTGCTGTACGAGCTTCCGTTTCCGAGATATTTGACAAAAACCGTACAGATATGAAAAATTATGTGGTTCAAACGGCTACATTTTGAATCGAAAGTCGTAGAGCCTCGTAGATGGGCTCATTCGATTCCTCATCAAATTCTACAGTTAGCATTCCCCAAAGGTAAATTTGCTGTACGAGCTTCCGTTTCCGAGATATTTGACAAAAACCGTACAGATATGAAAAATTATGTGGTTCAAACGGCTACATTTTGAATCGAAAGTCGTAGAGCCTCGTAGATGGGCTCATTCGATTCCTCATCAAATTCTACAGTTAGCATTCCCCAAAGGTAAATTTGCTGTACGAGCTTCCGTTTCCGAGATATTTGACAAAAACCGTACAGATATGAAAAATTATGTGGTTCAAACGGCTACATTTTGAATTCGAAAGTCGTAGAGCCTCGTAGATGGGCTCATTCGATTCCTCATCAAATTCTACAGTTAGCATTCCCCAAAGGTAAATTTGCTGTACGAGCTTCCGTTTCCGAGATATTTGACAAAAACCGTACAGATTAGAAAAATGATGTGTCAAATGTCCTTGAAATCGGACAAAAACCGTACAGATATGAAAAATTATGTGGTTCAAACGGCTATAACTTTTGAATCGAAAGTCGTAGAGCCTCGCAGATGGGCTCATTCGATTCCTCATCAAATTCTACAGTTAGCATTCCCCGAAGGTAAATTTGCTGTACGAGCTTCCGTTTCCGAGATATTTGACAAAAACCGTACAGATATGGAAAATGATGTGGTTCAAACGGCTATAACTTTTGAATCGAAAGTCGTAGAGCCTCGCAGATGGGCTCATTCGATTCCTCATCAAATTCTACAGTTAGCATTCCCCGAAGGTAAATTTGCTGTACGAGCTTCCGTTTCCGAGATATTTGACAAAAACCGTACAGATATGGAAAATGATGTGGTTCAAACGGCTATAACTTTTGAATCGAAAGTCG
The DNA here is from genome assembly GCF_949987555.1 of Borostomias antarcticus. NCBI lineage: Eukaryota > Metazoa > Chordata > Actinopteri > Stomiiformes > Stomiidae > Borostomias > Borostomias antarcticus. The sequence continues at coordinate 266,236 of NW_028175702.1, forward strand.
TAGAGCCTCGCAGATGGGCTCATTCGATTCCTCATCAAATTCTACAGTTAGCATTCCCCGAAGGTAAATTTGCTGTACGAGCTTCCGTTTCCGAGATATTTGACAAAAACCGTACAGATATGAAAAATTATGTGGTTCAAACAGCTACATTTTGAATCGAAAGTCGTAGAGCCTCGTAGATGGGCTCATTCGATTCCTCATCAAATTCTACAGTTAGCATTCCCCAAAGGTAAATTTGCTGTACGAGCTTCCGTTTCCGAGATATTTGACAAAAACCGTACAGATTAGAAAAATGATGTGTCAAATGTCCTTGAAATCGGACAAAAACCGTACAGATATGAAAAATTATGTGGTTCAAACGGCTATAACTTTTGAATCGAAAGTCGTAGAGCCTCGCAGATGGGCTCATTCTACTCCTCATCAAATTCTACAGTTAGCATTCCCCTATGCAGGTAAATTTGCTGTACGAGCTTCCGTTTCCGAGATATTTGACAAAAACCGTACAGATATGAAAAATTATGTGGTTCAAACGGCTACATTTTGAATTGAAAGTCGTAGAGCCTCGTAGATGGGCTCATTCGATTCCTCATCAAATTCTACAGTTAGCATTCCCCAAAGGTAAATTTGCTGTACGAGCTTCCGTTTCCGAGATATTTGACAAAAACCGTACAGATATGAAAAATTATGTGGTTCAAACGGCTACATTTTGAATCGAAAGTCGTAGAGCCTCGTAGATGGGCTCATTCGATTCCTCATCAAATTCTACAGTTAGCATTCCCCAAAGGTAAATTTGCTGTACGAGCTTCCGTTTCCGAGATATTTGACAAAAACCGTACAGATTAGAAAAATTTATGTGGTTCAAACGGCTACATTTTGAATCGAAAGTCGTAGAGCCTCGTAGATGGGCTCATTCGATTCCTCATCAAATTCTACAGTTAGCATTCCCCAAAGGTAAATTTGCTGTACGAGCTTCCGTTTCCGAGATATTTGACAAAAACCGTACAGATATGAAAAATTATGTGGTTCAAACAGCTACATTTTGAATCGAAAGTCGTAGAGCCTCGTAGATGGGCTCATTCGATTCCTCATCAAATTCTACAGTTAGCATTCCCCAAAGGTAAATTTGCTGTACGAGCTTCCGTTTCCGAGATATTTGACAAAAACCGTACAGATTAGAAAAATGATGTGTCAAATGTCCTTGAAATCGGACAAAAACCGTACAGATATGAAAAATTATGTGGTTCAAACGGCTATAACTTTTGAATCGAAAGTCGTAGAGCCTCGCAGATGGGCTCATTCTACTCCTCATCAAATTCTACAGTTAGCATTCCCCTATGCAGGTAAATTTGCTGTACGAGCTTCCGTTTCCGAGATATTTGACAAAAACCGTACAGATTAGAAAAATGATGTGGTTCAAACGGCTACATTTTGAATCGAAAGTCGTAGAGCCTCGTAGATGGGCTCATTCGATTCCTCATCAAATTCTACAGTTAGCATTCCCCAAAGGTAAATTTGCTGTACGAGCTTCCGTTTCCGAGATATTTGACAAAAACCGTACAGATTAGAAAAATGATGTGTCAAATGTCCTTGAAATCGGACAAAAACCGTACAGATATGAAAAATTATGTGGTTCAAACGGCTATAACTTTTGAATCGAAAGTCGTAGAGCCTCGCAGATGGGCTCATTCGATTCCTCATCAAATTCTACAGTTAGCATTCCCCGAAGGTAAATTTGCTGTACGAGCTTCCGTTTCCGAGATATTTGACAAAAACCGTACAGATATGAAAAATTATGTGGTTCAAACGGCTACATTTTGAATCGAAAGTCGTAGAGCCTCGTAGATGGGCTCATTCGATTCCTCATCAAATTCTACAGTTAGCATTCCCCAAAGGTAAATTTGCTGTACGAGCTTCCGTTTCCGAGATATTTGACAAAAACCGTACAGATATGAAAAATTATGTGGTTCAAACAGCTACATTTTGAATCGAAAGTCGTAGAGCCTCGTAGATGGGCTCATTCGATTCCTCATCAAATTCTACAGTTAGCATTCCCCAAAGGTAAATTTGCTGTACGAGCTTCCGTTTCCGAGATATTTGACAAAAACCGTACAGATTAGAAAAATGATGTGTCAAATGTCCTTGAAATCGGACAAAAACCGTACAGATATGAAAAATTATGTGGTTCAAACGGCTATAACTTTTGAATCGAAAGTCGTAGAGCCTCGCAGATGGGCTCATTCTACTCCTCATCAAATTCTACAGTTAGCATTCCCCTATGCAGGTAAATTTGCTGTACGAGCTTCCGTTTCCGAGATATTTGACAAAAACCGTACAGATTAGAAAAATGATGTGTCAAATGTCCTTGAAATCGGACAAAAACCGTACAGATATGAAAAATTATGTGGTTCAAACGGCTATAACTTTTGAATCGAAAGTCGTAGAGCCTCGCAGATGGGCTCATTCGATTCCTCATCAAATTCTACAGTTAGCATTCCCCTATGCAGGTAAATTTGCTGTACGAGCTTCCGTTTCCGAGATATTTGACAAAAACCGTACAGATATGAAAAATTATGTGGTTCAAACGGCTATAACTTTTGAATCGAAAGTCGTAGAGCCTCGCAGATGGGCTCATTCTACTCCTCATCAAATTCTACAGTTAGCATTCCCCTATGCAGGTAAATTTGCTGTACGAGCTTCCGTTTCCGAGATATTTGACAAAAACCGTACAGATAAGAAAAATGATGTGTCAAATGTCCTTGAAATCGGACAAAAACCGTACAGATATGAAAAATTATGTGGTTCAAACGGCTATAACTTTTGAATCGAAAGTCGTAGAGCCTCGCAGATGGGCTCATTCGATTCCTCATCAAATTCTACAGTTAGCATTCCCCGAAGGTAAATTTGCTGTACGAGCTTCCGTTTCCGAGATATTTGACAAAAACCGTACAGATATGAAAAATTATGTGGTTCAAACGGCTACATTTTGAATCGAAAGTCGTAGAGCCTCGTAGATGGGCTCATTCGATTCCTCATCAAATTCTACAGTTAGCATTCCCCAAAGGTAAATTTGCTGTACGAGCTTCCGTTTCCGAGATATTTGACAAAAACCGTACAGATATGAAAAATTATGTGGTTCAAACGGCTACATTTTGAATCGAAAGTCGTAGAGCCTCGTAGATGGGCTCATTCGATTCCTCATCAAATTCTACAGTTAGCATTCCCCAAAGGTAAATTTGCTGTACGAGCTTCCGTTTCCGAGATATTTGACAAAAACCGTACAGATTAGAAAAATGATGTGTCAAATGTCCTTGAAATCGGACAAAAACCGTACAGATATGAAAAATTATGTGGTTCAAACGGCTATAACTTTTGAATCGAAAGTCGTAGAGCCTCGCAGATGGGCTCATTCTACTCCTCATCAAATTCTACAGTTAGCATTCCCCTATGCAGGTAAATTTGCTGTACGAGCTTCCGTTTCCGAGATATTTGACAAAAACCGTACAGATTAGAAAAATGATGTGTCAAATGTCCTTGAAATCGGACAAAAACCGTACAGATATGAAAAATTATGTGGTTCAAACGGCTATAACTTTTGAATCGAAAGTCGTAGAGCCTCGCAGATGGGCTCATTCTACTCCTCATCAAATTCTACAGTTAGCATTCCCCTATGCAGGTAAATTTGCTGTACGAGCTTCCGTTTCCGAGATATTTGACAAAAACCGTACAGATATGAAAAATTATGTGGTTCAAACGGCTACATTTTGAATTGAAAGTCGTAGAGCCTCGTAGATGGGCTCATTCGATTCCTCATCAAATTCTACAGTTAGCATTCCCCAAAGGTAAATTTGCTGTACGAGCTTCCGTTTCCGAGATATTTGACAAAAACCGTACAGATATGAAAAATTATGTGGTTCAAACGGCTACATTTTGAATCGAAAGTCGTAGAGCCTCGCAGATGGGCTCATTCTACTCCTCATCAAATTCTACAGTTAGCATTCCCCTATGCAGGTAAATTTGCTGTACGAGCTTCCGTTTCCGAGATATTTGACAAAAACCGTACAGATTAGAAAAATGATGTGTCAAATGTCCTTGAAATCGGACAAAAACCGTACAGATATGAAAAATTATGTGGTTCAAACGGCTATAACTTTTGAATCGAAAGTCGTAGAGCCTCGCAGATGGGCTCATTCGATTCCTCATCAAATTCTACAGTTAGCATTCCCCGAAGGTAAATTTGCTGTACGAGCTTCCGTTTCCGAGATATTTGACAAAAACCGTACAGATATGAAAAATTATGTGGTTCAAACAGCTACATTTTGAATCGAAAGTCGTAGAGCCTCGTAGATGGGCTCATTCGATTCCTCATCAAATTCTACAGTTAGCATTCCCCAAAGGTAAATTTGCTGTACGAGCTTCCGTTTCCGAGATATTTGACAAAAACCGTACAGATTAGAAAAATGATGTGTCAAATGTCCTTGAAATCGGACAAAAACCGTACAGATATGAAAAATTATGTGGTTCAAACGGCTATAACTTTTGAATCGAAAGTCGTAGAGCCTCGCAGATGGGCTCATTCGATTCCTCATCAAATTCTACAGTTAGCATTCCCCGAAGGTAAATTTGCTGTACGAGCTTCCGTTTCCGAGATATTTGACAAAAACCGTACAGATATGAAAAATTATGTGGTTCAAACGGCTACATTTTGAATCGAAAGTCGTAGAGCCTCGTAGATGGGCTCATTCGATTCCTCATCAAATTCTACAGTTAGCATTCCCCAAAGGTAAATTTGCTGTACGAGCTTCCGTTTCCGAGATATTTGACAAAAACCGTACAGATATGAAAAATTATGTGGTTCAAACGGCTACATTTTGAATCGAAAGTCGTAGAGCCTCGTAGATGGGCTCATTCGATTCCTCATCAAATTCTACAGTTAGCATTCCCCAAAGGTAAATTTGCTGTACGAGCTTCCGTTTCCGAGATATTTGACAAAAACCGTACAGATATGAAAAATTATGTGGTTCAAACAGCTACATTTTGAATCGAAAGTCGTAGAGCCTCGTAGATGGGCTCATTCGATTCCTCATCAAATTCTACAGTTAGCATTCCCCAAAGGTAAATTTGCTGTACGAGCTTCCGTTTCCGAGATATTTGACAAAAACCGTACAGATTAGAAAAATGATGTGTCAAATGTCCTTGAAATCGGACAAAAACCGTACAGATATGAAAAATTATGTGGTTCAAACGGCTATAACTTTTGAATCGAAAGTCGTAGAGCCTCGCAGATGGGCTCATTCGATTCCTCATCAAATTCTACAGTTAGCATTCCCCAAAGGTAAATTTGCTGTACGAGCTTCCGTTTCCGAGATATTTGACAAAAACCGTACAGATATGAAAAATTATGTGGTTCAAACGGCTACATTTTGAATCGAAAGTCGTAGAGCCTCGTAGATGGGCTCATTCGATTCCTCATCAAATTCTACAGTTAGCATTCCCCAAAGGTAAATTTGCTGTACGAGCTTCCGTTTCCGAGATATTTGACAAAAACCGTACAGATATGAAAAATTATGTGGTTCAAACAGCTACATTTTGAATCGAAAGTCGTAGAGCCTCGTAGATGGGCTCATTCGATTCCTCATCAAATTCTACAGTTAGCATTCCCCAAAGGTAAATTTGCTGTACGAGCTTCCGTTTCCGAGATATTTGACAAAAACCGTACAGATTAGAAAAATGATGTGTCAAATGTCCTTGAAATCGGACAAAAACCGTACAGATATGAAAAATTATGTGGTTCAAACGGCTATAACTTTTGAATCGAAAGTCGTAGAGCCTCGCAGATGGGCTCATTCGATTCCTCATCAAATTCTACAGTTAGCATTCCCCTATGCAGGTAAATTTGCTGTACGAGCTTCCGTTTCCGAGATATTTGACAAAAACCGTACAGATATGAAAAATTATGTGGTTCAAACGGCTATAACTTTTGAATCGAAAGTCGTAGAGCCTCGCAGATGGGCTCATTCTACTCCTCATCAAATTCTACAGTTAGCATTCCCCTATGCAGGTAAATTTGCTGTACGAGCTTCCGTTTCCGAGATATTTGACAAAAACCGTACAGATAAGAAAAATGATGTGTCAAATGTCCTTGAAATCGGACAAAAACCGTACAGATATGAAAAATTATGTGGTTCAAACGGCTATAACTTTTGAATCGAAAGTCGTAGAGCCTCGCAGATGGGCTCATTCGATTCCTCATCAAATTCTACAGTTAGCATTCCCCTAAGCAGGTAAATTTGCTGTACGAGCTTCCGTTTCCGAGATATTTGACAAAAACCGTACAGATATGAAAAATTATGTGGTTCAAACGGCTATAACTTTTGAATCGAAAGTCGTAGAGCCTCGCAGATGGGCTCATTCTACTCCTCATCAAATTCTACAGTTAGCATTCCCCTATGCAGGTAAATTTGCTGTACGAGCTTCCGTTTCCGAGATATTTGACAAAAACCGTACAGATAAGAAAAATGATGTGTCAAATGTCCTTGAAATCGGACAAAAACCGTACAGATATGAAAAATTATGTGGTTCAAACGGCTATAACTTTTGAATCGAAAGTCGTAGAGCCTCGCAGATGGGCTCATTCGATTCCTCATCAAATTCTACAGTTAGCATTCCCCGAAGGTAAATTTGCTGTACGAGCTTCCGTTTCCGAGATATTTGACAAAAACCGTACAGATATGAAAAATTATGTGGTTCAAACGGCTACATTTTGAATCGAAAGTCGTAGAGCCTCGTAGATGGGCTCATTCGATTCCTCATCAAATTCTACAGTTAGCATTCCCCAAAGGTAAATTTGCTGTACGAGCTTCCGTTTCCGAGATATTTGACAAAAACCGTACAGATATGAAAAATTATGTGGTTCAAACGGCTACATTTTGAATCGAAAGTCGTAGAGCCTCGTAGATGGGCTCATTCGATTCCTCATCAAATTCTACAGTTAGCATTCCCCAAAGGTAAATTTGCTGTACGAGCTTCCGTTTCCGAGATATTTGACAAAAACCGTACAGATTAGAAAAATGATGTGTCAAATGTCCTTGAAATCGGACAAAAACCGTACAGATATGAAAAATTATGTGGTTCAAACGGCTATAACTTTTGAATCGAAAGTCGTAGAGCCTCGCAGATGGGCTCATTCTACTCCTCATCAAATTCTACAGTTAGCATTCCCCTATGCAGGTAAATTTGCTGTACGAGCTTCCGTTTCCGAGATATTTGACAAAAACCGTACAGATTAGAAAAATGATGTGTCAAATGTCCTTGAAATCGGACAAAAACCGTACAGATATGAAAAATTATGTGGTTCAAACGGCTATAACTTTTGAATCGAAAGTCGTAGAGCCTCGCAGATGGGCTCATTCTACTCCTCATCAAATTCTACAGTTAGCATTCCCCTATGCAGGTAAATTTGCTGTACGAGCTTCCGTTTCCGAGATATTTGACAAAAACCGTACAGATATGAAAAATTATGTGGTTCAAACGGCTACATTTTGAATTGAAAGTCGTAGAGCCTCGTAGATGGGCTCATTCGATTCCTCATCAAATTCTACAGTTAGCATTCCCCAAAGGTAAATTTTCTGTACGAGCTTCCGTTTCCGAGATATTTGACAAAAACCGTACAGATATGAAAAATTATGTGGTTCAAACGGCTACATTTTGAATCGAAAGTCGTAGAGCCTCGTAGATGGGCTCATTCGATTCCTCATCAAATTCTACAGTTAGCATTCCCCAAAGGTAAATTTGCTGTACGAGCTTCCGTTTCCGAGATATTTGACAAAAACCGTACAGATATGAAAAATTATGTGGTTCAAACAGCTACATTTTGAATCGAAAGTCGTAGAGCCTCGTAGATGGGCTCATTCGATTCCTCATCAAATTCTACAGTTAGCATTCCCCAAAGGTAAATTTGCTGTACGAGCTTCCGTTTCCGAGATATTTGACAAAAACCGTACAGATTAGAAAAATGATGTGTCAAATGTCCTTGAAATCGGACAAAAACCGTACAGATATGAAAAATTATGTGGTTCAAACGGCTATAACTTTTGAATCGAAAGTCGTAGAGCCTCGCAGATGGGCTCATTCGATTCCTCATCAAATTCTACAGTTAGCATTCCCCGAAGGTAAATTTGCTGTACGAGCTTCCGTTTCCGAGATATTTGACAAAAACCGTACAGATATGAAAAATTATGTGGTTCAAACAGCTACATTTTGAATCGAAAGTCGTAGAGCCTCGTAGATGGGCTCATTCGATTCCTCATCAAATTCTACAGTTAGCATTCCCCAAAGGTAAATTTGCTGTACGAGCTTCCGTTTCCGAGATATTTGACAAAAACCGTACAGATTAGAAAAATGATGTGTCAAATGTCCTTGAAATCGGACAAAAACCGTACAGATATGAAAAATTATGTGGTTCAAACGGCTATAACTTTTGAATCGAAAGTCGTAGAGCCTCGCAGATGGGCTCATTCGATTCCTCATCAAATTCTACAGTTAGCATTCCCCGAAGGTAAATTTGCTGTACGAGCTTCCGTTTCCGAGATATTTGACAAAAACCGTACAGATATGAAAAATTATGTGGTTCAAACGGCTACATTTTGAATCGAAAGTCGTAGAGCCTCGTAGATGGGCTCATTCGATTCCTCATCAAATTCTACAGTTAGCATTCCCCAAAGGTAAATTTGCTGTACGAGCTTCCGTTTCCGAGATATTTGACAAAAACCGTACAGATATGAAAAATTATGTGGTTCAAACGGCTACATTTTGAATCGAAAGTCGTAGAGCCTCGTAGATGGGCTCATTCGATTCCTCATCAAATTCTACAGTTAGCATTCCCCAAAGGTAAATTTGCTGTACGAGCTTCCGTTTCCGAGATATTTGACAAAAACCGTACAGATATGAAAAATTATGTGGTTCAAACAGCTACATTTTGAATCGAAAGTCGTAGAGCCTCGTAGATGGGCTCATTCGATTCCTCATCAAATTCTACAGTTAGCATTCCCCAAAGGTAAATTTGCTGTACGAGCTTCCGTTTCCGAGATATTTGACAAAAACCGTACAGATTAGAAAAATGATGTGTCAAATGTCCTTGAAATCGGACAAAAACCGTACAGATATGAAAAATTATGTGGTTCAAACGGCTATAACTTTTGAATCGAAAGTCGTAGAGCCTCGCAGATGGGCTCATTCGATTCCTCATCAAATTCTACAGTTAGCATTCCCCTATGCAGGTAAATTTGCTGTACGAGCTTCCGTTTCCGAGATATTTGACAAAAACCGTACAGATATGAAAAATTATGTGGTTCAAACGGCTATAACTTTTGAATCGAAAGTCGTAGAGCCTCGCAGATGGGCTCATTCGATTCCTCATCAAATTCTACAGTTAGCATTCCCCAAAGGTAAATTTGCTGTACGAGCTTCCGTTTCCGAGATATTTGACAAAAACCGTACAGATATGAAAAATTATGTGGTTCAAACGGCTACATTTTGAATCGAAAGTCGTAGAGCCTCGTAGATGGGCTCATTCGATTCCTCATCAAATTCTACAGTTAGCATTCCCCAAAGGTAAATTTGCTGTACGAGCTTCCGTTTCCGAGATATTTGACAAAAACCGTACAGATATGAAAAATTATGTGGTTCAAACAGCTACATTTTGAATCGAAAGTCGTAGAGCCTCGTAGATGGGCTCATTCGATTCCTCATCAAATTCTACAGTTAGCATTCCCCAAAGGTAAATTTGCTGTACGAGCTTCCGTTTCCGAGATATTTGACAAAAACCGTACAGATTAGAAAAATGATGTGTCAAATGTCCTTGAAATCGGACAAAAACCGTACAGATATGAAAAATTATGTGGTTCAAACGGCTATAACTTTTGAATCGAAAGTCGTAGAGCCTCGCAGATGGGCTCATTCGATTCCTCATCAAATTCTACAGTTAGCATTCCCCTATGCAGGTAAATTTGCTGTACGAGCTTCCGTTTCCGAGATATTTGACAAAAACCGTACAGATATGAAAAATTATGTGGTTCAAACGGCTATAACTTTTGAATCGAAAGTCGTAGAGCCTCGCAGATGGGCTCATTCTACTCCTCATCAAATTCTACAGTTAGCATTCCCCTATGCAGGTAAATTTGCTGTACGAGCTTCCGTTTCCGAGATATTTGACAAAAACCGTACAGATAAGAAAAATGATGTGTCAAATGTCCTTGAAATCGGACAAAAACCGTACAGATATGAAAAATTATGTGGTTCAAACGGCTATAACTTTTGAATCGAAAGTCGTAGAGCCTCGCAGATGGGCTCATTCGATTCCTCATCAAATTCTACAGTTAGCATTCCCCTATGCAGGTAAATTTGCTGTACGAGCTTCCGTTTCCGAGATATTTGACAAAAACCGTACAGATATGAAAAATTATGTGGTTCAAACGGCTATAACTTTTGAATCGAAAGTCGTAGAGCCTCGCAGATGGGCTCATTCTACTCCTCATCAAATTCTACAGTTAGCATTCCCCTATGCAGGTAAATTTGCTGTACGAGCTTCCGTTTCCGAGATATTTGACAAAAACCGTACAGATAAGAAAAATGATGTGTCAAATGTCCTTGAAATCGGACAAAAACCGTACAGATATGAAAAATTATGTGGTTCAAACGGCTATAACTTTTGAATCGAAAGTCGTAGAGCCTCGCAGATGGGCTCATTCGATTCCTCATCAAATTCTACAGTTAGCATTCCCCGAAGGTAAATTTGCTGTACGAGCTTCCGTTTCCGAGATATTTGACAAAAACCGTACAGATATGAAAAATTATGTGGTTCAAACGGCTACATTTTGAATCGAAAGTCGTAGAGCCTCGTAGATGGGCTCATTCGATTCCTCATCAAATTCTACAGTTAGCATTCCCCAAAGGTAAATTTGCTGTACGAGCTTCCGTTTCCGAGATATTTGACAAAAACCGTACAGATATGAAAAATTATGTGGTTCAAACGGCTACATTTTGAATCGAAAGTCGTAGAGCCTCGTAGATGGGCTCATTCGATTCCTCATCAAATTCTACAGTTAGCATTCCCCAAAGGTAAATTTGCTGTACGAGCTTCCGTTTCCGAGATATTTGACAAAAACCGTACAGATTAGAAAAATGATGTGTCAAATGTCCTTGAAATCGGACAAAAACCGTACAGATATGAAAAATTATGTGGTTCAAACGGCTATAACTTTTGAATCGAAAGTCGTAGAGCCTCGCAGATGGGCTCATTCTACTCCTCATCAAATTCTACAGTTAGCATTCCCCTATGCAGGTAAATTTGCTGTACGAGCTTCCGTTTCCGAGATATTTGACAAAAACCGTACAGATTAGAAAAATGATGTGTCAAATGTCCTTGAAATCGGACAAAAACCGTACAGATATGAAAAATTATGTGGTTCAAACGGCTATAACTTTTGAATCGAAAGTCGTAGAGCCTCGCAGATGGGCTCATTCTACTCCTCATCAAATTCTACAGTTAGCATTCCCCTATGCAGGTAAATTTGCTGTACGAGCTTCCGTTTCCGAGATATTTGACAAAAACCGTACAGATATGAAAAATTATGTGGTTCAAACGGCTACATTTTGAATTGAAAGTCGTAGAGCCTCGTAGATGGGCTCATTCGATTCCTCATCAAATTCTACAGTTAGCATTCCCCAAAGGTAAATTTGCTGTACGAGCTTCCGTTTCCGAGATATTTGACAAAAACCGTACAGATATGAAAAATTATGTGGTTCAAACGGCTACATTTTGAATCGAAAGTCGTAGAGCCTCGTAGATGGGCTCATTCGATTCCTCATCAAATTCTACAGTTAGCATTCCCCAAAGGTAAATTTGCTGTACGAGCTTCCGTTTCCGAGATATTTGACAAAAACCGTACAGATATGAAAAATTATGTGGTTCAAACAGCTACATTTTGAATCGAAAGTCGTAGAGCCTCGTAGATGGGCTCATTCGATTCCTCATCAAATTCTACAGTTAGCATTCCCCAAAGGTAAATTTGCTGTACGAGCTTCCGTTTCCGAGATATTTGACAAAAACCGTACAGATTAGAAAAATGATGTGTCAAATGTCCTTGAAATCGGACAAAAACCGTACAGATATGAAAAATTATGTGGTTCAAACGGCTATAACTTTTGAATCGAAAGTCGTAGAGCCTCGCAGATGGGCTCATTCGATTCCTCATCAAATTCTACAGTTAGCATTCCCCTATGCAGGTAAATTTGCTGTACGAGCTTCCGTTTCCGAGATATTTGACAAAAACCGTACAGATATGAAAAATTATGTGGTTCAAACGGCTATAAATTTTGAATCGAAAGTCGTAGAGCCTCGCAGATGGGCTCATTCTACTCCTCATCAAATTCTACAGTTAGCATTCCCCTATGCAGGTAAATTTGCTGTACGAGCTTCCGTTTCCGAGATATTTGACAAAAACCGTACAGATAAGAAAAATGATGTGTCAAATGTCCTTGAAATCGGACAAAAACCGTACAGATATGAAAAATTATGTGGTTCAAACGGCTATAACTTTTGAATCGAAAGTCGTAGAGCCTCGCAGATGGGCTCATTCGATTCCTCATCAAATTCTACAGTTAGCATTCCCCGAAGGTAAATTTGCTGTACGAGCTTCCGTTTCCGAGATATTTGACAAAAACCGTACAGATATGAAAAATTATGTGGTTCAAACGGCTACATTTTGAATCGAAAGTCGTAGAGCCTCGTAGATGGGCTCATTCGATTCCTCATCAAATTCTACAGTTAGCATTCCCCAAAGGTAAATTTGCTGTACGAGCTTCCGTTTCCGAGATATTTGACAAAAACCGTACAGATATGAAAAATTATGTGGTTCAAACGGCTACATTTTGAATCGAAAGTCGTAGAGCCTCGTAGATGGGCTCATTCGATTCCTCATCAAATTCTACAGTTAGCATTCCCCAAAGGTAAATTTGCTGTACGAGCTTCCGTTTCCGAGATATTTGACAAAAACCGTACAGATATGAAAAATTATGTGGTTCAAACGGCTACATTTTGAATCGAAAGTCGTAGAGCCTCGTAGATGGGCTCATTCGATTCCTCATCAAATTCTACAGTTAGCATTCCCCAAAGGTAAATTTGCTGTACGAGCTTCCGTTTCCGAGATATTTGACAAAAACCGTACAGATATGAAAAATTATGTGGTTCAAACGGCTACATTTTGAATCGAAAGTCGTAGAGCCTCGTAGATGGGCTCATTCGATTCCTCATCAAATTCTACAGTTAGCATTCCCCAAAGGTAAATTTGCTGTACGAGCTTCTGTTTCCGAGATATTTGACAAAAACCGTACCGATATGAAAAATTATGTGGTTCAAACAGCTACATTTTGAATCGAAAGTCGTAGAGCCTCGTAGATGGGCTCATTCGATTCCTCATCAAATTCTACAGTTAGCATTCCCCAAAGGTAAATTTGCTGTACGAGCTTCCGTTTCCGAGATATTTGACAAAAACCGTACAGATTAGAAAAATGATGTGTCAAATGTCCTTGAAATCGGACAAAAACCGTACAGATATGAAAAATTATGTGGTTCAAACGGCTATAACTTTTGAATCGAAAGTCGTAGAGCCTCGCAGATGGGCTCATTCTACTCCTCATCAAATTCTACAGTTAGCATTCCCTTATGCAGGTAAATTTGCTGTACGAGCTTCCGTTTCCGAGATATTTGACAAAAACCGTACAGATATGAAAAATTATGTGGTTCAAACGGCTACATTTTGAATCGAAAGTCGTAGAGCCTCGTAGATGGGCTCATTCGATTCCTCATCAAATTCTACAGTTAGCATTCCCCAAAGGTAAATTTGCTGTACGAGCTTCCGTTTCCGAGATATTTGACAAAAACCGTACACATATGAAAAATTATGTGGTTCAAACGGCTACATTTTGAATCGAAAGTCGTAGAGCCTCGTAGATGGGCTCATTCGATTCCTCATCAAATTCTACAGTTAGCATTCCCCAAAGGTAAATTTGCTGTACGAGCTTCCGTTTCCGAGATATTTGACAAAAACCGTACAGATTAGAAAAATTTATGTGGTTCAAACGGCTACATTTTGAATCGAAAGTCGTAGAGCCTCGTAGATGGGCTCATTCGATTCCTCATCAAATTCTACAGTTAGCATTCCCCAAAGGTAAATTTGCTGTACGAGCTTCCGTTTCCGAGATATTTGACAAAAACCGTACAGATATGAAAAATTATGTGGTTCAAACAGCTACATTTTGAATCGAAAGTCGTAGAGCCTCGTAGATGGGCTCATTCGATTCCTCATCAAATTCTACAGTTAGCATTCCCCAAAGGTAAATTTGCTGTACGAGCTTCCGTTTCCGAGATATTTGACAAAAACCGTACAGATATGAAAAATTATGTGGTTCAAACGGCTATAACTTTTGAATCGAAAGTCGTAGAGCCTCGCAGATGGGCTCATTCGATTCCTCATCAAATTCTACAGTTAGCATTCCCCGAAGGGAAATTTGCTGTACGAGCTTCCGTTTCCGAGATATTTGACAAAAACCGTACAGATTAGAAAAATTTATGTGGTTCAAACGGCTACATTTTGAATCGAAAGTCGTAGAGCCTCGTAGATGGGCTCATTCGATTCCTCATCAAATTCTACAGTTAGCATTCCCCAAAGGTAAATTTGCTGTACGAGCTTCCGTTTCCGAGATATTTGACAAAAACCGTACAGATATGAAAAATTATGTGGTTCAAACAGCTACATTTTGAATCGAAAGTCGTAGAGCCTCGTAGATGGGCTCATTCGATTCCTCATCAAATTCTACAGTTAGCATTCCCCAAAGGTAAATTTGCTGTACGAGCTTCCGTTTCCGAGATATTTGACAAAAACCGTACAGATTAGAAAAATGATGTGTCAAATGTCCTTGAAATCGGACAAAAACCGTACAGATATGAAAAATTATGTGGTTCAAACGGCTATAACTTTTGAATCGAAAGTCGTAGAGCCTCGCAGATGGGCTCATTCGATTCCTCATCAAATTCTACAGTTAGCATTCCCCGAAGGTAAATTTGCTGTACGAGCTTCCGTTTCCGAGATATTTGACAAAAACCGTACAGATTAGAAAAATGTATGTGGTTCAAACGGCTACATTTTGAATCGAAAGTCGTAGAGCCTCGTAGATGGGCTCATTCGATTCCTCATCAAATTCTACAGTTAGCATTCCCCAAAGGTAAATTTGCTGTACGAGCTTCCGTTTCCGAGATATTTGACAAAAACCGTACAGATATGAAAAATTATGTGGTTCAAACAGCTACATTTTGAATCGAAAGTCGTAGAGCCTCGCAGATGGGCTCATTCGATTCCTCATCAAATTCTACAGTTAGCATTCCCCTATGCAGGTAAATTTGCTGTACGAGCTTCCGTTTCCGAGATATTTGACAAAAACCGTACAGATTAGAAAAATGATGTGTCAAATGTCCTTGAAATCGGACAAAAACCGTACAGATATGAAAAATTATGTGGTTCAAACGGCTATAACTTTTGAATCGAAAGTCGTAGAGCCTCGCAGATGGGCTCATTCGATTCCTCATCAAATTCTACAGTTAGCATTCCCCTATGCAGGTAAATTTGCTGTACGAGCTTCTGTTTCCGAGATATTTGACAAAAACCGTACCGATATGAAAAATTATGTGGTTCAAACAGCTACATTTTGAATCGAAAGTCGTAGAGCCTCGTAGATGGGCTCATTCGATTCCTCATCAAATTCTACAGTTAGCATTCCCCAAAGGTAAATTTGCTGTACGAGCTTCCGTTTCCGAGATATTTGACAAAAACCGTACAGATTAGAAAAATGATGTGTCAAATGTCCTTGAAATCGGACAAAAACCGTACAGATATGAAAAATTATGTGGTTCAAACGGCTATAACTTTTGAATCGAAAGTCGTAGAGCCTCGCAGATGGGCTCATTCTACTCCTCATCAAATTCTACAGTTAGCATTCCCCTATGCAGGTAAATTTGCTGTACGAGCTTCCGTTTCCGAGATATTTGACAAAAACCGTACAGATATGAAAAATTATGTGGTTCAAACGGCTACATTTTGAATCGAAAGTCGTAGAGCCTCGTAGATGGGCTCATTCGATTCCTCATCAAATTCTACAGTTAGCATTCCCCAAAGGTAAATTTGCTGTACGAGCTTCCGTTTCCGAGATATTTGACAAAAACCGTACACATATGAAAAATTATGTTGTTCAAACGGCTACATTTTGAATCGAAAGTCGTAGAGCCTCGTAGATGGGCTCATTCGATTCCTCATCAAATTCTACAGTTAGCATTCCCCAAAGGTAAATTTGCTGTACGAGCTTCCGTTTCCGAGATATTTGACAAAAACCGTACAGATTAGAAAAATTTATGTGGTTCAAACGGCTACATTTTGAATCGAAAGTCGTAGAGCCTCGTAGATGGGCTCATTCGATTCCTCATCAAATTCTACAGTTAGCATTCCCCAAAGGTAAATTTGCTGTACGAGCTTCCGTTTCCGAGATATTTGACAAAAACCGTACAGATATGAAAAATTATGTGGTTCAAACAGCTACATTTTGAATCGAAAGTCGTAGAGCCTCGTAGATGGGCTCATTCGATTCCTCATCAAATTCTACAGTTAGCATTCCCCAAAGGTAAATTTGCTGTACGAGCTTCCGTTTCCGAGATATTTGACAAAAACCGTACAGATATGAAAAATTATGTGGTTCAAACGGCTATAACTTTTGAATCGAAAGTCGTAGAGCCTCGCAGATGGGCTCATTCGATTCCTCATCAAATTCTACAGTTAGCATTCCCCTACGCAGGTAAATTTGCTGTACGAGCTTCCGTTTCCGAGATATTTGACAAAAACCGTACAGATATGAAAAATTATGTGGTTCAAACGGCTATAACTTTTGAATCGAAAGTCGTAGAGCCTCGCAGATGGGCTCATTCTACTCCTCATCAAATTCTACAGTTAGCATTCCCCTATGCAGGTAAATTTGCTGTACGAGCTTCCGTTTCCGAGATATTTGACAAAAACCGTACAGATTAGAAAAATGATGTGTCAAATGTCCTTGAAATCGGACAAAAACCGTACAGATATGAAAAATTATGTGGTTCAAACGGCTATAACTTTTGAATCGAAAGTCGTAGAGCCTCGCAGATGGGCTCATTCGATTCCTCATCAAATTCTACAGTTAGCATTCCCCGAAGGTAAATTTGCTGTACGAGCTTCCGTTTCCGAGATATTTGACAAAAACCGTACAGATTAGAAAAATATATGTGGTTCAAACGGCTACATTTTGAATCGAAAGTCGTAGAGCCTCGTAGATGGGCTCATTCGATTCCTCATCAAATTCTACAGTTAGCATTCCCCAAAGGTAAATTTGCTGTACGAGCTTCCGTTTCCGAGATATTTGACAAAAACCGTACAGATATGAAAAATTATGTGGTTCAAACAGCTACATTTTGAATCGAAAGTCGTAGAGCCTCGCAGATGGGCTCATTCGATTCCTCATCAAATTCTACAGTTAGCATTCCCCTATGCAGGTAAATTTGCTGTACGAGCTTCCGTTTCCGAGATATTTGACAAAAACCATACAGATTAGAAAAATGATGTGTCAAATGTCCTTGAAATCGGACAAAAACCGTACAGATATGAAAAATTATGTGGTTCAAACGGCTATAACTTTTGAATCGAAAGTCGTAGAGCCTCGCAGATGGGCTCATTCGATTCCTCATCAAATTCTACAGTTAGCATTCCCCTATGCAGGTAAATTTGCTGTACGAGCTTCTGTTTCCGAGATATTTGACAAAAACCGTACCGATATGAAAAATTATGTGGTTCAAACAGCTACATTTTGAATCGAAAGTCGTAGAGCCTCGTAGATGGGCTCATTCGATTCCTCATCAAATTCTACAGTTAGCATTCCCCAAAGGTAAATTTGCTGTACGAGCTTCCGTTTCCGAGATATTTGACAAAAACCGTACAGATTAGAAAAATGATGTGTCAAATGTCCTTGAAATCGGACAAAAACCGTACAGATATGAAAAATTATGTGGTTCAAACGGCTATAACTTTTGAATCGAAAGTCGTAGAGCCTCGCAGATGGGCTCATTCTACTCCTCATCAAATTCTACAGTTAGCATTCCCCTATGCAGGTAAATTTGCTGTACGAGCTTCCGTTTCCGAGATATTTGACAAAAACCGTACAGATATGAAAAATTATGTGGTTCAAACGGCTACATTTTGAATCGAAAGTCGTAGAGCCTCGTAGATGGGCTCATTCGATTCCTCATCAAATTCTACAGTTAGCATTCCCCAAAGGTAAATTTGCTGTACGAGCTTCCGTTTCCGAGATATTTGACAAAAACCGTACACATATGAAAAATTATGTGGTTCAAACGGCTACATTTTGAATCGAAAGTCGTAGAGCCTCGTAGATGGGCTCATTCGATTCCTCATCAAATTCTACAGTTAGCATTCCCCAAAGGTAAATTTGCTGTACGAGCTTCCGTTTCCGAGATATTTGACAAAAACCGTACAGATTAGAAAAATTTATGTGGTTCAAACGGCTACATTTTGAATCGAAAGTCGTAGAGCCTCGTAGATGGGCTCATTCGATTCCTCATCAAATTCTACAGTTAGCATTCCCCAAAGGTAAATTTGCTGTACGAGCTTCCGTTTCCGAGATATTTGACAAAAACCGTACAGATATGAAAAATTATGTGGTTCAAACAGCTACATTTTGAATCGAAAGTCGTAGAGCCTCGTAGATGGGCTCATTCGATTCCTCATCAAATTCTACAGTTAGCATTCCCCAAAGGTAAATTTGCTGTACGAGCTTCCGTTTCCGAGATATTTGACAAAAACCGTACAGATATGAAAAATTATGTGGTTCAAACGGCTATAACTTTTGAATCGAAAGTCGTAGAGCCTCGCAGATGGGCTCATTCGATTCCTCATCAAATTCTACAGTTAGCATTCCCCTACGCAGGTAAATTTGCTGTACGAGCTTCCGTTTCCGAGATATTTGACAAAAACCGTACAGATATGAAAAATTATGTGGTTCAAACGGCTATAACTTTTGAATCGAAAGTCGTAGAGCCTCGCAGATGGGCTCATTCTACTCCTCATCAAATTCTACAGTTAGCATTCCCCTATGCAGGTAAATTTGCTGTACGAGCTTCCGTTTCCGAGATATTTGACAAAAACCGTACAGATTAGAAAAATGATGTGTCAAATGTCCTTGAAATCGGACAAAAACCGTACAGATATGAAAAATTATGTGGTTCAAACGGCTATAACTTTTGAATCGAAAGTCGTAGAGCCTCGCAGATGGGCTCATTCGATTCCTCATCAAATTCTACAGTTAGCATTCCCCTATGCAGGTAAATTTGCTGTACGAGCTTCCGTTTCCGAGATATTTGACAAAAACCGTACAGATATGAAAAATTATGTGGTTCAAACGGCTATAACTTTTGAATCGAAAGTCGTAGAGCCTCGCAGATGGGCTCATTCTACTCCTCATCAAATTCTACAGTTAGCATTCCCCTATGCAGGTAAATTTGCTGTACGAGCTTCCGTTTCCGAGATATTTGACAAAAACCGTACAGATTAGAAAAATGATGTGTCAAATGTCCTTGAAATCGGACAAAAACCGTACAGATATGAAAAATTATGTGGTTCAAACGGCTATAACTTTTGAATCGAAAGTCGTAGAGCCTCGCAGATGGGCTCATTCGATTCCTCATCAAATTCTACAGTTAGCATTCCCCGAAGGTAAATTTGCTGTACGAGCTTCCGTTTCCGAGATATTTGACAAAAACCGTACAGATTAGAAAAATGTATGTGGTTCAAACGGCTACATTTTGAATCGAAAGTCGTAGAGCCTCGTAGATGGGCTCATTCGATTCCTCATCAAATTCTACAGTTAGCATTCCCCAAAGGTAAATTTGCTGTACGAGCTTCCGTTTCCGAGATATTTGACAAAAACCGTACAGATATGAAAAATTATGTGGTTCAAACAGCTACATTTTGAATCGAAAGTCGTAGAGCCTCGCAGATGGGCTCATTCGATTCCTCATCAAATTCTACAGTTAGCATTCCCCTATGCAGGTAAATTTGCTGTACGAGCTTCCGTTTCCGAGATATTTGACAAAAACCGTACAGATTAGAAAAATGATGTGTCAAATGTCCTTGAAATCGGACAAAAACCGTACAGATATGAAAAATTATGTGGTTCAAACGGCTATAACTTTTGAATCGAAAGTCGTAGAGCCTCGCAGATGGGCTCATTCGATTCCTCATCAAATTCTACAGTTAGCATTCCCCTATGCAGGTAAATTTGCTGTACGAGCTTCTGTTTCCGAGATATTTGACAAAAACCGTACAGATATGAAAAATTATGTGGTTCAAACAGCTACATTTTGAATCGAAAGTCGTAGAGCCTCGTAGATGGGCTCATTCGATTCCTCATCAAATTCTACAGTTAGCATTCCCCAAAGGTAAATTTGCTGTACGAGCTTCCGTTTCCGAGATATTTGACAAAAACCGTACAGATATGAAAAATTATGTGGTTCAAACGGCTATAACTTTTGAATCGAAAGTCGTAGAGCCTCGCAGATGGGCTCATTCGATTCCTCATCAAATTCTACAGTTAGCATTCCCCGAAGGGAAATTTGCTGTACGAGCTTCCGTTTCCGAGATATTTGACAAAAACCGTACAGATTAGAAAAATTTATGTGGTTCAAACGGCTACATTTTGAATCGAAAGTCGTAGAGCCTCGTAGATGGGCTCATTCGATTCCTCATCAAATTCTACAGTTAGCATTCCCCAAAGGTAAATTTGCTGTACGAGCTTCCGTTTCCGAGATATTTGACAAAAACCGTACAGATATGAAAAATTATGTGGTTCAAACAGCTACATTTTGAATCGAAAGTCGTAGAGCCTCGTAGATGGGCTCATTCGATTCCTCATCAAATTCTACAGTTAGCATTCCCCAAAGGTAAATTTGCTGTACGAGCTTCCGT
Source organism: Borostomias antarcticus (assembly GCF_949987555.1). Taxonomy (NCBI): domain Eukaryota; kingdom Metazoa; phylum Chordata; class Actinopteri; order Stomiiformes; family Stomiidae; genus Borostomias; species Borostomias antarcticus. The sequence continues at coordinate 287,343 of NW_028175702.1, forward strand.
TTCCGAGATATTTGACAAAAACCGTACAGATTAGAAAAATGATGTGTCAAATGTCCTTGAAATCGGACAAAAACCGTACAGATATGAAAAATTATGTGGTTCAAACGGCTATAACTTTTGAATCGAAAGTCGTAGAGCCTCGCAGATGGGCTCATTCGATTCCTCATCAAATTCTACAGTTAGCATTCCCCGAAGGTAAATTTGCTGTACGAGCTTCCGTTTCCGAGATATTTGACAAAAACCGTACAGATTAGAAAAATGTATGTGGTTCAAACGGCTACATTTTGAATCGAAAGTCGTAGAGCCTCGTAGATGGGCTCATTCGATTCCTCATCAAATTCTACAGTTAGCATTCCCCAAAGGTAAATTTGCTGTACGAGCTTCCGTTTCCGAGATATTTGACAAAAACCGTACAGATTAGAAAAATGATGTGTCAAATGTCCTTGAAATCGGACAAAAACCGTACAGATATGAAAAATTATGTGGTTCAAACGGCTATAACTTTTGAATCGAAAGTCGTAGAGCCTCGCAGATGGGCTCATTCGATTCCTCATCAAATTCTACAGTTAGCATTCCCCTATGCAGGTAAATTTGCTGTACGAGCTTCTGTTTCCGAGATATTTGACAAAAACCGTACCGATATGAAAAATTATGTGGTTCAAACAGCTACATTTTGAATCGAAAGTCGTAGAGCCTCGTAGATGGGCTCATTCGATTCCTCATCAAATTCTACAGTTAGCATTCCCCAAAGGTAAATTTGCTGTACGAGCTTCCGTTTCCGAGATATTTGACAAAAAACGTACAGATTAGAAAAATGATGTGTCAAATGTCCTTGAAATCGGACAAAAACCGTACAGATATGAAAAATTATGTGGTTCAAACGGCTATAACTTTTGAATCGAAAGTCGTAGAGCCTCGCAGATGGGCTCATTCTACTCCTCATCAAATTCTACAGTTAGCATTCCCCTATGCAGGTAAATTTGCTGTACGAGCTTCCGTTTCCGAGATATTTGACAAAAACCGTACAGATATGAAAAATTATGTGGTTCAAACGGCTACATTTTGAATCGAAAGTCGTAGAGCCTCGTAGATGGGCTCATTCGATTCCTCATCAAATTCTACAGTTAGCATTCCCCAAAGGTAAATTTGCTGTACGAGCTTCCGTTTCCGAGATATTTGACAAAAACCGTACACATATGAAAAATTATGTTGTTCAAACGGCTACATTTTGAATCGAAAGTCGTAGAGCCTCGTAGATGGGCTCATTCGATTCCTCATCAAATTCTACAGTTAGCATTCCCCAAAGGTAAATTTGCTGTACGAGCTTCCGTTTCCGAGATATTTGACAAAAACCGTACAGATTAGAAAAATTTATGTGGTTCAAACGGCTACATTTTGAATCGAAAGTCGTAGAGCCTCGTAGATGGGCTCATTCGATTCCTCATCAAATTCTACAGTTAGCATTCCCCAAAGGTAAATTTGCTGTACGAGCTTCCGTTTCCGAGATATTTGACAAAAACCGTACAGATATGAAAAATTATGTGGTTCAAACAGCTACATTTTGAATCGAAAGTCGTAGAGCCTCGTAGATGGGCTCATTCGATTCCTCATCAAATTCTACAGTTAGCATTCCCCAAAGGTAAATTTGCTGTACGAGCTTCCGTTTCCGAGATATTTGACAAAAACCGTACAGATATGAAAAATTATGTGGTTCAAACGGCTATAACTTTTGAATCGAAAGTCGTAGAGCCTCGCAGATGGGCTCATTCGATTCCTCATCAAATTCTACAGTTAGCATTCCCCTACGCAGGTAAATTTGCTGTACGAGCTTCCGTTTCCGAGATATTTGACAAAAACCGTACAGATATGAAAAATTATGTGGTTCAAACGGCTATAACTTTTGAATCGAAAGTCGTAGAGCCTCGCAGATGGGCTCATTCTACTCCTCATCAAATTCTACAGTTAGCATTCCCCTATGCAGGTAAATTTGCTGTACGAGCTTCCGTTTCCGAGATATTTGACAAAAACCGTACAGATTAGAAAAATGATGTGTCAAATGTCCTTGAAATCGGACAAAAACCGTACAGATATGAAAAATTATGTGGTTCAAACGGCTATAACTTTTGAATCGAAAGTCGTAGAGCCTCGCAGATGGGCTCATTCGATTCCTCATCAAATTCTACAGTTAGCATTCCCCGAAGGTAAATTTGCTGTACGAGCTTCCGTTTCCGAGATATTTGACAAAAACCGTACAGATTAGAAAAATGTATGTGGTTCAAACGGCTACATTTTGAATCGAAAGTCGTAGAGCCTCGTAGATGGGCTCATTCGATTCCTCATCAAATTCTACAGTTAGCATTCCCCAAAGGTAAATTTGCTGTACGAGCTTCCGTTTCCGAGATATTTGACAAAAACCGTACAGATATGAAAAATTATGTGGTTCAAACAGCTACATTTTGAATCGAAAGTCGTAGAGCCTCGCAGATGGGCTCATTCGATTCCTCATCAAATTCTACAGTTAGCATTCCCCTATGCAGGTAAATTTGCTGTACGAGCTTCCGTTTCCGAGATATTTGACAAAAACCATACAGATTAGAAAAATGATGTGTCAAATGTCCTTGAAATCGGACAAAAACCGTACAGATATGAAAAATTATGTGGTTCAAACGGCTATAACTTTTGAATCGAAAGTCGTAGAGCCTCGCAGATGGGCTCATTCGATTCCTCATCAAATTCTACAGTTAGCATTCCCCTATGCAGGTAAATTTGCTGTACGAGCTTCTGTTTCCGAGATATTTGACAAAAACCGTACCGATATGAAAAATTATGTGGTTCAAACAGCTACATTTTGAATCGAAAGTCGTAGAGCCTCGTAGATGGGCTCATTCGATTCCTCATCAAATTCTACAGTTAGCATTCCCCAAAGGTAAATTTGCTGTACGAGCTTCCGTTTCCGAGATATTTGACAAAAACCGTACAGATTAGAAAAATGATGTGTCAAATGTCCTTGAAATCGGACAAAAACCGTACAGATATGAAAAATTATGTGGTTCAAACGGCTATAACTTTTGAATCGAAAGTCGTAGAGCCTCGCAGATGGGCTCATTCTACTCCTCATCAAATTCTACAGTTAGCATTCCCCTATGCAGGTAAATTTGCTGTACGAGCTTCCGTTTCCGAGATATTTGACAAAAACCGTACAGATATGAAAAATTATGTGGTTCAAACGGCTACATTTTGAATCGAAAGTCGTAGAGCCTCGTAGATGGGCTCATTCGATTCCTCATCAAATTCTACAGTTAGCATTCCCCAAAGGTAAATTTGCTGTACGAGCTTCCGTTTCCGAGATATTTGACAAAAACCGTACAGATTAGAAAAATTTATGTGGTTCAAACGGCTACATTTTGAATCGAAAGTCGTAGAGCCTCGTAGATGGGCTCATTCGATTCCTCATCAAATTCTACAGTTAGCATTCCCCAAAGGTAAATTTGCTGTACGAGCTTCCGTTTCCGAGATATTTGACAAAAACCGTACAGATATGAAAAATTATGTGGTTCAAACAGCTACATTTTGAATCGAAAGTCGTAGAGCCTCGTAGATGGGCTCATTCGATTCCTCATCAAATTCTACAGTTAGCATTCCCCAAAGGTAAATTTGCTGTACGAGCTTCCGTTTCCGAGATATTTGACAAAAACCGTACAGATATGAAAAATTATGTGGTTCAAACGGCTATAACTTTTGAATCGAAAGTCGTAGAGCCTCGCAGATGGGCTCATTCGATTCCTCATCAAATTCTACAGTTAGCATTCCCCTACGCAGGTAAATTTGCTGTACGAGCTTCCGTTTCCGAGATATTTGACAAAAACCGTACAGATATGAAAAATTATGTGGTTCAAACGGCTATAACTTTTGAATCGAAAGTCGTAGAGCCTCGCAGATGGGCTCATTCTACTCCTCATCAAATTCTACAGTTAGCATTCCCCTATGCAGGTAAATTTGCTGTACGAGCTTCCGTTTCCGAGATATTTGACAAAAACCGTACAGATTAGAAAAATGATGTGTCAAATGTCCTTGAAATCGGACAAAAACCGTACAGATATGAAAAATTATGTGGTTCAAACGGCTATAACTTTTGAATCGAAAGTCGTAGAGCCTCGCAGATGGGCTCATTCGATTCCTCATCAAATTCTACAGTTAGCATTCCCCTACGCAGGTAAATTTGCTGTACGAGCTTCCGTTTCCGAGATATTTGACAAAAACCGTACAGATATGAAAAATTATGTGGTTCAAACGGCTATAACTTTTGAATCGAAAGTCGTAGAGCCTCGCAGATGGGCTCATTCTACTCCTCATCAAATTCTACAGTTAGCATTCCCCTATGCAGGTAAATTTGCTGTACGAGCTTCCGTTTCCGAGATATTTGACAAAAACCGTACAGATTAGAAAAATGATGTGTCAAATGTCCTTGAAATCGGACAAAAACCGTACAGATATGAAAAATTATGTGGTTCAAACGGCTATAACTTTTGAATCGAAAGTCGTAGAGCCTCGCAGATGGGCTCATTCGATTCCTCATCAAATTCTACAGTTAGCATTCCCCGAAGGTAAATTTGCTGTACGAGCTTCCGTTTCCGAGATATTTGACAAAAACCGTACAGATTAGAAAAATGTATGTGGTTCAAACGGCTACATTTTGAATCGAAAGTCGTAGAGCCTCGTAGATGGGCTCATTCGATTCCTCATCAAATTCTACAGTTAGCATTCCCCAAAGGTAAATTTGCTGTACGAGCTTCCGTTTCCGAGATATTTGACAAAAACCGTACAGATATGAAAAATTATGTGGTTCAAACAGCTACATTTTGAATCGAAAGTCGTAGAGCCTCGCAGATGGGCTCATTCGATTCCTCATCAAATTCTACAGTTAGCATTCCCCTATGCAGGTAAATTTGCTGTACGAGCTTCCGTTTCCGAGATATTTGACAAAAACCGTACAGATTAGAAAAATGATGTGTCAAATGTCCTTGAAATCGGACAAAAACCGTACAGATATGAAAAATTATGTGGTTCAAACGGCTATAACTTTTGAATCGAAAGTCGTAGAGCCTCGCAGATGGGCTCATTCGATTCCTCATCAAATTCTACAGTTAGCATTCCCCTATGCAGGTAAATTTGCTGTACGAGCTTCCGTTTCCGAGATATTTGACAAAAACCGTACAGATATGAAAAATTATGTGGTTCAAACGGCTACATTTTGAATCGAAAGTCGTAGAGCCTCGTAGATGGGCTCATTCGATTCCTCATCAAATTCTACAGTTAGCATTCCCCAAAGGTAAATTTGCTGTACGAGCTTCCGTTTCCGAGATATTTGACAAAAACCGTACAGATATGAAAAATTATGTGGTTCAAACAGCTACATTTTGAATCGAAAGTCGTAGAGCCTCGTAGATGGGCTCATTCGATTCCTCATCAAATTCTACAGTTAGCATTCCCCAAAGGTAAATTTGCTGTACGAGCTTCCGTTTCCGAGATATTTGACAAAAACCGTACAGATTAGAAAAATGATGTGTCAAATGTCCTTGAAATCGGACAAAAACCGTACAGATATGAAAAATTATGTGGTTCAAACGGCTATAACTTTTGAATCGAAAGTCGTAGAGCCTCGCAGATGGGCTCATTCGATTCCTCATCAAATTCTACAGTTAGCATTCCCTTATGCAGGTAAATTTGCTGTACGAGCTTCCGTTTCCGAGATATTTGACAAAAACCGTACAGATATGAAAAATTATGTGGTTCAAACGGCTATAACTTTTGAATCGAAAGTCGTAGAGCCTCGCAGATGGGCTCATTCTACTCCTCATCAAATTCTACAGTTAGCATTCCCCTATGCAGGTAAATTTGCTGTACGAGCTTCCGTTTCCGAGATATTTGACAAAAACCGTACAGATAAGAAAAATGATGTGTCAAATGTCCTTGAAATCGGACAAAAACCGTACAGATATGAAAAATTATGTGGTTCAAACGGCTATAACTTTTGAATCGAAAGTCGTAGAGCCTCGCAGATGGGCTCATTCGATTCCTCATCAAATTCTACAGTTAGCATTCCCCTATGCAGGTAAATTTGCTGTACGAGCTTCCGTTTCCGAGATATTTGACAAAAACCGTACAGATATGAAAAATGATGTGGTTCAAACGGCTACATTTTGAATCGAAAGTCGTAGAGCCTCGTAGATGGGCTCATTCGATTCCTCATCAAATTCTACAGTTAGCATTCCCCAAAGGTAAATTTGCTGTACGAGCTTCCGTTTCCGAGATATTTGACAAAAACCGTACAGATATGAAAAATGATGTGGTTCAAACGGCTACATTTTGAATCGAAAGTCGTAGAGCCTCGTAGATGGGCTCATTCGATTCCTCATCAAATTCTACAGTTAGCATTCCCCAAAGGTAAATTTGCTGTACGAGCTTCCGTTTCCGAGATATTTGACAAAAACCGTACAGATTAGAAAAATTATGTGGTTCAAACGGCTACATTTTGAATCGAAAGTCGTAGAGCCTCGTAGATGGGCTCATTCGATTCCTCATCAAATTCTACAGTTAGCATTCCCCAAAGGTAAATTTGCTGTACGAGCTTCCGTTTCCGAGATATTTGACAAAAACCGTACAGATATGAAAAATTATGTGGTTCAAACAGCTACATTTTGAATCGAAAGTCGTAGAGCCTCGTAGATGGGCTCATTCGATTCCTCATCAAATTCTACAGTTAGCATTCCCCAAAGGTAAATTTGCTGTACGAGCTTCCGTTTCCGAGATATTTGACAAAAACCGTACAGATTAGAAAAATGATGTGTCAAATGTCCTTGAAATCGGACAAAAACCGTACAGATATGAAAAATTATGTGGTTCAAACGGCTATAACTTTTGAATCGAAAGTCGTAGAGCCTCGCAGATGGGCTCATTCTACTCCTCATCAAATTCTACAGTTAGCATTCCCCTATGCAGGTAAATTTGCTGTACGAGCTTCCGTTTCCGAGATATTTGACAAAAACCGTACAGATATGAAAAATTATGTGGTTCAAACGGCTACATTTTGAATTGAAAGTCGTAGAGCCTCGTAGATGGGCTCATTCGATTCCTCATCAAATTCTACAGTTAGCATTCCCCAAAGGTAAATTTGCTGTACGAGCTTCCGTTTCCGAGATATTTGACAAAAACCGTACAGATATGAAAAATTATGTGGTTCAAACGGCTACATTTTGAATCGAAAGTCGTAGAGCCTCGTAGATGGGCTCATTCGATTCCTCATCAAATTCTACAGTTAGCATTCCCCAAAGGTAAATTTGCTGTACGAGCTTCCGTTTCCGAGATATTTGACAAAAACCGTACAGATTAGAAAAATGATGTGTCAAATGTCCTTGAAATCGGACAAAAACCGTACAGATATGAAAAATTATGTGGTTCAAACGGCTATAACTTTTGAATCGAAAGTCGTAGAGCCTCGCAGATGGGCTCATTCTACTCCTCATCAAATTCTACAGTTAGCATTCCCCTATGCAGGTAAATTTGCTGTACGAGCTTCCGTTTCCGAGATATTTGACAAAAACCGTACAGATATGAAAAATTATGTGGTTCAAACGGCTACATTTTGAATTGAAAGTCGTAGAGCCTCGTAGATGGGCTCATTCGATTCCTCATCAAATTCTACAGTTAGCATTCCCCAAAGGTAAATTTGCTGTACGAGCTTCCGTTTCCGAGATATTTGACAAAAACCGTACAGATATGAAAAATTATGTGGTTCAAACGGCTACATTTTGAATCGAAAGTCGTAGAGCCTCGTAGATGGGCTCATTCGATTCCTCATCAAATTCTACAGTTAGCATTCCCCAAAGGTAAATTTGCTGTACGAGCTTCCGTTTCCGAGATATTTGACAAAAACCGTACAGATTAGAAAAATGATGTGTCAAATGTCCTTGAAATCGGACAAAAACCGTACAGATATGAAAAATTATGTGGTTCAAACGGCTATAACTTTTGAATCGAAAGTCGTAGAGCCTCGCAGATGGGCTCATTCGATTCCTCATCAAATTCTACAGTTAGCATTCCCCTATGCAGGTAAATTTGCTGTACGAGCTTCCGTTTCCGAGATATTTGACAAAAACCGTACAGATATGAAAAATGATGTGGTTCAAACGGCTATAACTTTTGAATCGAAAGTCGTAGAGCCTCGCAGATGGGCTCATTCTACTCCTCATCAAATTCTACAGTTAGCATTCCCCTATGCAGGTAAATTTGCTGTACGAGCTTCCGTTTCCGAGATATTTGACAAAAACCGTACAGATTAGAAAAATGATGTGTCAAATGTCCTTGAAATCGGACAAAAACCGTACAGATATGAAAAATTATGTGGTTCAAACGGCTATAACTTTTGAATCGAAAGTCGTAGAGCCTCGCAGATGGGCTCATTCGATTCCTCATCAAATTCTACAGTTAGCATTCCCCGAAGGTAAATTTGCTGTACGAGCTTCCGTTTCCGAGATATTTGACAAAAACCGTACAGATATGAAAAATTATGTGGTTCAAACGGCTACATTTTGAATCGAAAGTCGTAGAGCCTCGTAGATGGGCTCATTCGATTCCTCATCAAATTCTACAGTTAGCATTCCCCAAAGGTAAATTTGCTGTACGAGCTTCCGTTTCCGAGATATTTGACAAAAACCGTACAGATATGAAAAATTATGTGGTTCAAACGGCTACATTTTGAATCGAAAGTCGTAGAGCCTCGTAGATGGGCTCATTCGATTCCTCATCAAATTCTACAGTTAGCATTCCCCAAAGGTAAATTTGCTGTACGAGCTTCCGTTTCCGAGATATTTGACAAAAACCGTACAGATATGAAAAATTATGTGGTTCAAACGGCTACATTTTGAATCGAAAGTCGTAGAGCCTCGTAGATGGGCTCATTCGATTCCTCATCAAATTCTACAGTTAGCATTCCCCAAAGGTAAATTTGCTGTACGAGCTTCCGTTTCCGAGATATTTGACAAAAACCGTACAGATTAGAAAAATGATGTGTCAAATGTCCTTGAAATCGGACAAAAACCGTACAGATATGAAAAATTATGTGGTTCAAACGGCTATAACTTTTGAATCGAAAGTCGTAGAGCCTCGCAGATGGGCTCATTCTACTCCTCATCAAATTCTACAGTTAGCATTCCCCTATGCAGGTAAATTTGCTGTACGAGCTTCCGTTTCCGAGATATTTGACAAAAACCGTACAGATATGAAAAATTATGTGGTTCAAACGGCTACATTTTGAATTGAAAGTCGTAGAGCCTCGTAGATGGGCTCATTCGATTCCTCATCAAATTCTACAGTTAGCATTCCCCAAAGGTAAATTTGCTGTACGAGCTTCCGTTTCCGAGATATTTGACAAAAACCGTACAGATATGAAAAATTATGTGGTTCAAACGGCTACATTTTGAATCGAAAGTCGTAGAGCCTCGTAGATGGGCTCATTCGATTCCTCATCAAATTCTACAGTTAGCATTCCCCAAAGGTAAATTTGCTGTACGAGCTTCCGTTTCCGAGATATTTGACAAAAACCGTACAGATTAGAAAAATGATGTGTCAAATGTCCTTGAAATCGGACAAAAACCGTACAGATATGAAAAATTATGTGGTTCAAACGGCTATAACTTTTGAATCGAAAGTCGTAGAGCCTCGCAGATGGGCTCATTCGATTCCTCATCAAATTCTACAGTTAGCATTCCCCTATGCAGGTAAATTTGCTGTACGAGCTTCCGTTTCCGAGATATTTGACAAAAACCGTACAGATATGAAAAATTATGTGGTTCAAACGGCTACATTTTGAATCGAAAGTCGTAGAGCCTCGTAGATGGGCTCATTCGATTCCTCATCAAATTCTACAGTTAGCATTCCCCAAAGGTAAATTTGCTGTACGAGCTTCCGTTTCCGAGATATTTGACAAAAACCGTACAGATTAGAAAAATGATGTGTCAAATGTCCTTGAAATCGGACAAAAACCGTACAGATATGAAAAATTATGTGGTTCAAACGGCTATAACTTTTGAATCGAAAGTCGTAGAGCCTCGCAGATGGGCTCATTCGATTCCTCATCAAATTCTACAGTTAGCATTCCCCTATGCAGGTAAATTTGCTGTACGAGCTTCCGTTTCCGAGATATTTGACAAAAACCGTACAGATATGAAAAATTATGTGGTTCAAACGGCTATAACTTTTGAATCGAAAGTCGTAGAGCCTCGCAGATGGGCTCATTCTACTCCTCATCAAATTCTACAGTTAGCATTCCCCTATGCAGGTAAATTTGCTGTACGAGCTTCCGTTTCCGAGATATTTGACAAAAACCGTACAGATAAGAAAAATGATGTGTCAAATGTCCTTGAAATCGGACAAAAACCGTACAGATATGAAAAATTATGTGGTTCAAACGGCTATAACTTTTGAATCGAAAGTCGTAGAGCCTCGCAGATGGGCTCATTCGATTCCTCATCAAATTCTACAGTTAGCATTCCCCTATGCAGGTAAATTTGCTGTACGAGCTTCCGTTTCCGAGATATTTGACAAAAACCGTACAGATATGAAAAATTATGTGGTTCAAACGGCTATAACTTTTGAATCGAAAGTCGTAGAGCCTCGCAGATGGGCTCATTCTACTCCTCATCAAATTCTACAGTTAGCATTCCCCTACGCAGGTAAATTTGCTGTACGAGCTTCCGTTTCCGAGATATTTGACAAAAACCGTACAGATAAGAAAAATGATGTGTCAAATGTCCTTGAAATCGGACAAAAACCGTACAGATATAAAAAATTATGTGGTTCAAACGGCTATAACTTTTGAATCGAAAGTCGTAGAGCCTCGCAGATGGGCTCATTCGATTCCTCATCAAATTCTACAGTTAGCATTCCCCGAAGGTAAATTTGCTGTACGAGCTTCCGTTTCCGAGATATTTGACAAAAACCGTACAGATATGAAAAATTATGTGGTTCAAACGGCTACATTTTGAATCGAAAGTCGTAGAGCCTCGTAGATGGGCTCATTCGATTCCTCATCAAATTCTACAGTTAGCATTCCCCAAAGGTAAATTTGCTGTACGAGCTTCCGTTTCCGAGATATTTGACAAAAACCGTACAGATATGAAAAATTATGTGGTTCAAACGGCTACATTTTGAATCGAAAGTCGTAGAGCCTCGTAGATGGGCTCATTCGATTCCTCATCAAATTCTACAGTTAGCATTCCCCAAAGGTAAATTTGCTGTACGAGCTTCCGTTTCCGAGATATTTGACAAAAACCGTACAGATATGAAAAATTATGTGGTTCAAACGGCTACATTTTGAATCGAAAGTCGTAGAGCCTCGTAGATGGGCTCATTCGATTCCTCATCAAATTCTACAGTTAGCATTCCCCAAAGGTAAATTTGCTGTACGAGCTTCCGTTTCCGAGATATTTGACAAAAACCGTACAGATTAGAAAAATGATGTGTCAAATGTCCTTGAAATCGGACAAAAACCGTACAGATATGAAAAATTATGTGGTTCAAACGGCTATAACTTTTGAATCGAAAGTCGTAGAGCCTCGCAGATGGGCTCATTCTACTCCTCATCAAATTCTACAGTTAGCATTCCCCTATGCAGGTAAATTTGCTGTACGAGCTTCCGTTTCCGAGATATTTGACAAAAACCGTACAGATATGAAAAATTATGTGGTTCAAACGGCTACATTTTGAATCGAAAGTCGTAGAGCCTCGCAGATGGGCTCATTCTACTCCTCATCAAATTCTACAGTTAGCATTCCCCTATGCAGGTAAATTTGCTGTACGAGCTTCCGTTTCCGAGATATTTGACAAAAACCGTACAGATATGAAAAATTATGTGGTTCAAACGGCTACATTTTGAATTGAAAGTCGTAGAGCCTCGTAGATGGGCTCATTCGATTCCTCATCAAATTCTACAGTTAGCATTCCCCAAAGGTAAATTTGCTGTACGAGCTTCCGTTTCCGAGATATTTGACAAAAACCGTACAGATATGAAAAATTATGTGGTTCAAACGGCTACATTTTGAATCGAAAGTCGTAGAGCCTCGTAGATGGGCTCATTCGATTCCTCATCAAATTCTACAGTTAGCATTCCCCAAAGGTAAATTTGCTGTACGAGCTTCCGTTTCCGAGATATTTGACAAAAACCGTACAGATTAGAAAAATGATGTGTCAAATGTCCTTGAAATCGGACAAAAACCGTACAGATATGAAAAATTATGTGGTTCAAACGGCTATAACTTTTGAATCGAAAGTCGTAGAGCCTCGCAGATGGGCTCATTCGATTCCTCATCAAATTCTACAGTTAGCATTCCCCTATGCAGGTAAATTTGCTGTACGAGCTTCCGTTTCCGAGATATTTGACAAAAACCGTACAGATATGAAAAATTATGTGGTTCAAACGGCTACATTTTGAATCGAAAGTCGTAGAGCCTCGTAGATGGGCTCATTCGATTCCTCATCAAATTCTACAGTTAGCATTCCCCAAAGGTAAATTTGCTGTACGAGCTTCCGTTTCCGAGATATTTGACAAAAACCGTACAGATTAGAAAAATGATGTGTCAAATGTCCTTGAAATCGGACAAAAACCGTACAGATATGAAAAATTATGTGGTTCAAACGGCTATAACTTTTGAATCGAAAGTCGTAGAGCCTCGCAGATGGGCTCATTCGATTCCTCATCAAATTCTACAGTTAGCATTCCCCTATGCAGGTAAATTTGCTGTACGAGCTTCCGTTTCCGAGATATTTGACAAAAACCGTACAGATATGAAAAATTATGTGGTTCAAACGGCTATAACTTTTGAATCGAAAGTCGTAGAGCCTCGCAGATGGGCTCATTCTACTCCTCATCAAATTCTACAGTTAGCATTCCCCTATGCAGGTAAATTTGCTGTACGAGCTTCCGTTTCCGAGATATTTGACAAAAACCGTACAGATAAGAAAAATGATGTGTCAAATGTCCTTGAAATCGGACAAAAACCGTACAGATATGAAAAATTATGTGGTTCAAACGGCTATAACTTTTGAATCGAAAGTCGTAGAGCCTCGCAGATGGGCTCATTCGATTCCTCATCAAATTCTACAGTTAGCATTCCCCTATGCAGGTAAATTTGCTGTACGAGCTTCCGTTTCCGAGATATTTGACAAAAACCGTACAGATATGAAAAATTATGTGGTTCAAACGGCTATAACTTTTGAATCGAAAGTCGTAGAGCCTCGCAGATGGGCTCATTCTACTCCTCATCAAATTCTACAGTTAGCATTCCCCTATGCAGGTAAATTTGCTGTACGAGCTTCCGTTTCCGAGATATTTGACAAAAACCGTACAGATAAGAAAAATGATGTGTCAAATGTCCTTGAAATCGGACAAAAACCGTACAGATATGAAAAATTATGTGGTTCAAACGGCTATAACTTTTGAATCGAAAGTCGTAGAGCCTCGCAGATGGGCTCATTCGATTCCTCATCAAATTCTACAGTTAGCATTCCCCGAAGGTAAATTTGCTGTACGAGCTTCCGTTTCCGAGATATTTGACAAAAACCGTACAGATATGAAAAATTATGTGGTTCAAACGGCTACATTTTGAATCGAAAGTCGTAGAGCCTCGTAGATGGGCTCATTCGATTCCTCATCAAATTCTACAGTTAGCATTCCCCAAAGGTAAATTTGCTGTACGAGCTTCCGTTTCCGAGATATTTGACAAAAACCGTACAGATATGAAAAATTATGTGGTTCAAACGGCTACATTTTGAATCGAAAGTCGTAGAGCCTCGTAGATGGGCTCATTCGATTCCTCATCAAATTCTACAGTTAGCATTCCCCAAAGGTAAATTTGCTGTACGAGCTTCCGTTTCCGAGATATTTGACAAAAACCGTACAGATATGAAAAATTATGTGGTTCAAACGGCTACATTTTGAATCGAAAGTCGTAGAGCCTCGTAGATGGGCTCATTCGATTCCTCATCAAATTCTACAGTTAGCATTCCCCAAAGGTAAATTTGCTGTACGAGCTTCCGTTTCCGAGATATTTGACAAAAACCGTACAGATATGAAAAATTATGTGGTTCAAACGGCTATAACTTTTGAATCGAAAGTCGTAGAGCCTCGCAGATGGGCTCATTCTACTCCTCATCAAATTCTACAGTTAGCATTCCCCTATGCAGGTAAATTTGCTGTACGAGCTTCCGTTTCCGAGATATTTGACAAAAACCGTACAGATAAGAAAAATGATGTGTCAAATGTCCTTGAAATCGGACAAAAACCGTACAGATATGAAAAATTATGTGGTTCAAACGGCTATAACTTTTGAATCGAAAGTCGTAGAGCCTCGCAGATGGGCTCATTCGATTCCTCATCAAATTCTACAGTTAGCATTCCCCTATGCAGGTAAATTTGCTGTACGAGCTTCCGTTTCCGAGATATTTGACAAAAACCGTACAGATATGAAAAATTATGTGGTTCAAACGGCTATAACTTTTGAATCGAAAGTCGTAGAGCCTCGCAGATGGGCTCATTCGATTCCTCATCAAATTCTACAGTTAGCATTCCCCTATGCAGGTAAATTTGCTGTACGAGCTTCCGTTTCCGAGATATTTGACAAAAACCGTACAGATAAGAAAAATGATGTGTCAAATGTCCTTGAAATCGGACAAAAACCGTACAGATATGAAAAATTATGTGGTTCAAACGGCTATAACTTTTGAATCGAAAGTCGTAGAGCCTCGCAGATGGGCTCATTCGATTCCTCATCAAATTCTACAGTTAGCATTCCCCGAAGGTAAATTTGCTGTACGAGCTTCCGTTTCCGAGATATTTGACAAAAACCGTACAGATATGAAAAATTATGTGGTTCAAACGGCTACATTTTGAATCGAAAGTCGTAGAGCCTCGTAGATGGGCTCATTCGATTCCTCATCAAATTCTACAGTTAGCATTCCCCAAAGGTAAATTTGCTGTACGAGCTTCCGTTTCCGAGATATTTGACAAAAACCGTACAGATATGAAAAATTATGTGGTTCAAACGGCTACATTTTGAATCGAAAGTCGTAGAGCCTCGTAGATGGGCTCATTCGATTCCTCATCAAATTCTACAGTTAGCATTCCCCAAAGGTAAATTTGCTGTACGAGCTTCCGTTTCCGAGATATTTGACAAAAACCGTACAGATATGAAAAATTATGTGGTTCAAACGGCTACATTTTGAATCGAAAGTCGTAGAGCCTCGTAGATGGGCTCATTCGATTCCTCATCAAATTCTACAGTTAGCATTCCCCAAAGGTAAATTTGCTGTACGAGCTTCCGTTTCCGAGATATTTGACAAAAACCGTACAGATTAGAAAAATGATGTGTCAAATGTCCTTGAAATCGGACAAAAACCGTACAGATATGAAAAATTATGTGGTTCAAACGGCTATAACTTTTGAATCGAAAGTCGTAGAGCCTCGCAGATGGGCTCATTCTACTCCTCATCAAATTCTACAGTTAGCATTCCCCTATGCAGGTAAATTTGCTGTACGAGCTTCCGTTTCCGAGATATTTGACAAAAACCGTACAGATATGAAAAATTATGTGGTTCAAACGGCTACATTTTGAATTGAAAGTCGTAGAGCCTCGTAGATGGGCTCATTCGATTCCTCATCAAATTCTACAGTTAGCATTCCCCAAAGGTAAATTTGCTGTACGAGCTTCCGTTTCCGAGATATTTGACAAAAACCGTACAGATATGAAAAATTATGTGGTTCAAACGGCTACATTTTGAATCGAAAGTCGTAGAGCCTCGTAGATGGGCTCATTCGATTCCTCATCAAATTCTACAGTTAGCATTCCCCAAAGGTAAATTTGCTGTACGAGCTTCCGTTTCCGAGATATTTGACAAAAACCGTACAGATTAGAAAAATGATGTGTCAAATGTCCTTGAAATCGGACAAAAACCGTACAGATATGAAAAATTATGTGGTTCAAACGGCTATAACTTTTGAATCGAAAGTCGTAGAGCCTCGCAGATGGGCTCATTCGATTCCTCATCAAATTCTACAGTTAGCATTCCCCTATGCAGGTAAATTTGCTGTACGAGCTTCCGTTTCCGAGATATTTGACAAAAACCGTACAGATATGAAAAATTATGTGGTTCAAACGGCTACATTTTGAATCGAAAGTCGTAGAGCCTCGTAGATGGGCTCATTCGATTCCTCATCAAATTCTACAGTTAGCATTCCCCAAAGGTAAATTTGCTGTACGAGCTTCCGTTTCCGAGATATTTGACAAAAACCGTACAGATTAGAAAAATGATGTGTCAAATGTCCTTGAAATCGGACAAAAACCGTACAGATATGAAAAATTATGTGGTTCAAACGGCTATAACTTTTGAATCGAAAGTCGTAGAGCCTCGCAGATGGGCTCATTCGATTCCTCATCAAATTCTACAGTTAGCATTCCCCTATGCAGGTAAATTTGCTGTACGAGCTTCCGTTTCCGAGATATTTGACAAAAACCGTACAGATATGAAAAATTATGTGGTTCAAACGGCTACATTTTGAATCGAAAGTCGTAGAGCCTCGTAGATGGGCTCATTCGATTCCTCATCAAATTCTACAGTTAGCATTCCCCAAAGGTAAATTTGCTGTACGAGCTTCCGTTTCCGAGATATTTGACAAAAACCGTACAGATTAGAAAAATGATGTGTCAAATGTCCTTGAAATCGGACAAAAACCGTACAGATATGAAAAATTATGTGGTTCAAACGGCTATAACTTTTGAATCGAAAGTCGTAGAGCCTCGCAGATGGGCTCATTCGATTCCTCATCAAATTCTACAGTTAGCATTCCCCTATGCAGGTAAATTTGCTGTACGAGCTTCCGTTTCCGAGATATTTGACAAAAACCGTACAGATATGAAAAATTATGTGGTTCAAACGGCTATAACTTTTGAATCGAAAGTCGTAGAGCCTCGCAGATGGGCTCATTCTACTCCTCATCAAATTCTACAGTTAGCATTCCCCTATGCAGGTAAATTTGCTGTACGAGCTTCCGTTTCCGAGATATTTGACAAAAACCGTACAGATAAGAAAAATGATGTGTCAAATGTCCTTGAAATCGGACAAAAACCGTACAGATATGAAAAATTATGTGGTTCAAACGGCTATAACTTTTGAATCGAAAGTCGTAGAGCCTCGCAGATGGGCTCATTCGATTCCTCATCAAATTCTACAGTTAGCATTCCCCGAAGGTAAATTTGCTGTACGAGCTTCCGTTTCCGAGATATTTGACAAAAACCGTACAGATATGAAAAATTATGTGGTTCAAACGGCTACATTTTGAATCGAAAGTCGTAGAGCCTCGTAGATGGGCTCATTCGATTCCTCATCAAATTCTACAGTTAGCATTCCCCAAAGGTAAATTTGCTGTACGAGCTTCCGTTTCCGAGATATTTGACAAAAACCGTACAGATATGAAAAATTATGTGGTTCAAACGGCTACATTTTGAATCGAAAGTCGTAGAGCCTCGTAGATGGGCTCATTCGATTCCTCATCAAATTCTACAGTTAGCATTCCCCAAAGGTAAATTTGCTGTACGAGCTTCCGTTTCCGAGATATTTGACAAAAACCGTACAGATATGAAAAATTATGTGGTTCAAACGGCTACATTTTGAATCGAAAGTCGTAGAGCCTCGTAGATGGGCTCATTCGATTCCTCATCAAATTCTACAGTTAGCATTCCCCAAAGGTAAATTTGCTGTACGAGCTTCCGTTTCCGAGATATTTGACAAAAACCGTACAGATTAGAAAAATGATGTGTCAAATGTCCTTGAAATCGGACAAAAACCGTACAGATATGAAAAATTATGTGGTTCAAACGGCTATAACTTTTGAATCGAAAGTCGTAGAGCCTCGCAGATGGGCTCATTCTACTCCTCATCAAATTCTACAGTTAGCATTCCCCTATGCAGGTAAATTTGCTGTACGAGCTTCCGTTTCCGAGATATTTGACAAAAACCGTACAGATATGAAAAATTATGTGGTTCAAACGGCTACATTTTGAATTGAAAGTCGTAGAGCCTCGTAGATGGGCTCATTCGATTCCTCATCAAATTCTACAGTTAGCATTCCCCAAAGGTAAATTTGCTGTACGAGCTTCCGTTTCCGAGATATTTGACAAAAACCGTACAGATATGAAAAATTATGTGGTTCAAACGGCTACATTTTGAATCGAAAGTCGTAGAGCCTCGTAGATGGGCTCATTCGATTCCTCATCAAATTCTACAGTTAGCATTCCCCAAAGGTAAATTTGCTGTACGAGCTTCCGTTTCCGAGATATTTGACAAAAACCGTACAGATTAGAAAAATGATGTGTCAAATGTCCTTGAAATCGGACAAAAACCGTACAGATATGAAAAATTATGTGGTTCAAACGGCTATAACTTTTGAATCGAAAGTCGTAGAGCCTCGCAGATGGGCTCATTCGATTCCTCATCAAATTCTACAGTTAGCATTCCCCTATGCAGGTAAATTTGCTGTACGAGCTTCCGTTTCCGAGATATTTGACAAAAACCGTACAGATATGAAAAATTATGTGGTTCAAACGGCTACATTTTGAATCGAAAGTCGTAGAGCCTCGTAGATGGGCTCATTCGATTCCTCATCAAATTCTACAGTTAGCATTCCCCAAAGGTAAATTTGCTGTACGAGCTTCCGTTTCCGAGATATTTGACAAAAACCGTACAGATTAGAAAAATGATGTGTCAAATGTCCTTGAAATCGGACAAAAACCGTACAGATATGAAAAATTATGTGGTTCAAACGGCTATAACTTTTGAATCGAAAGTCGTAGAGCCTCGCAGATGGGCTCATTCGATTCCTCATCAAATTCTACAGTTAGCATTCCCCTATGCAGGTAAATTTGCTGTACGAGCTTCCGTTTCCGAGATATTTGACAAAAACCGTACAGATATGAAAAATTATGTGGTTCAAACGGCTACATTTTGAATCGAAAGTCGTAGAGCCTCGTAGATGGGCTCATTCGATTCCTCATCAAATTCTACAGTTAGCATTCCCCAAAGGTAAATTTGCTGTACGAGCTTCCGTTTCCGAGATATTTGACAAAAACCGTACAGATTAGAAAAATGATGTGTCAAATGTCCTTGAAATCGGACAAAAACCGTACAGATATGAAAAATTATGTGGTTCAAACGGCTATAACTTTTGAATCGAAAGTCGTAGAGCCTCGCAGATGGGCTCATTCGATTCCTCATCAAATTCTACAGTTAGCATTCCCCTATGCAGGTAAATTTGCTGTACGAGCTTCCGTTTCCGAGATATTTGACAAAAACCGTACAGATATGAAAAATTATGTGGTTCAAACGGCTATAACTTTTGAATCGAAAGTCGTAGAGCCTCGCAGATGGGCTCATTCTACTCCTCATCAAATTCTACAGTTAGCATTCCCCTATGCAGGTAAATTTGCTGTACGAGCTTCCGTTTCCGAGATATTTGACAAAAACCGTACAGATAAGAAAAATGATGTGTCAAATGTCCTTGAAATCGGACAAAAACCGTACAGATATGAAAAATTATGTGGTTCAAACGGCTATAACTTTTGAATCGAAAGTCGTAGAGCCTCGCAGATGGGCTCATTCGATTCCTCATCAAATTCTACAGTTAGCATTCCCCGAAGGTAAATTTGCTGTACGAGCTTCCGTTTCCGAGATATTTGACAAAAACCGTACAGATATGAAAAATTATGTGGTTCAAACGGCTACATTTTGAATCGAAAGTCGTAGAGCCTCGTAGATGGGCTCATTCGATTCCTCATCAAATTCTACAGTTAGCATTCCCCAAAGGTAAATTTGCTGTACGAGCTTCCGTTTCCGAGATATTTGACAAAAACCGTACAGATATGAAAAATTATGTGGTTCAAACGGCTACATTTTGAATCGAAAGTCGTAGAGCCTCGTAGATGGGCTCATTCGATTCCTCATCAAATTCTACAGTTAGCATTCCCCAAAGGTAAATTTGCTGTACGAGCTTCCGTTTCCGAGATATTTGACAAAAACCGTACAGATTAGAAAAATGATGTGGTTCAAACGGCTACATTTTGAATCGAAAGTCGTAGAGCCTCGTAGATGGGCTCATTCGATTCCTCATCAAATTCTACAGTTAGCATTCCCCAAAGGTAAATTTGCTGTACGAGCTTCCGTTTCCGAGATATTTGACAAAAACCGTACAGATATGAAAAATTATGTGGTTCAAACAGCTACATTTTGAATCGAAAGTCGTAGAGCCTCGTAGATGGGCTCATTCGATTCCTCATCAAATTCTACAGTTAGCATTCCCCAAAGGTAAATTTGCTGTACGAGCTTCCGTTTCCGAGATATTTGACAAAAACCGTACAGATTAGAAAAATGATGTGTCAAATGTCCTTGAAATCGGACAAAAACCGTACAGATATGAAAAATTATGTGGTTCAAACGGCTATAACTTTTGAATCGAAAGTCGTAGAGCCTCGCAGATGGGCTCATTCTACTCCTCATCAAATTCTACAGTTAGCATTCCCCTATGCAGGTAAATTTGCTGTACGAGCTTCCGTTTCCGAGATATTTGACAAAAACCGTACAGATTAGAAAAATGATGTGTCAAATGTCCTTGAAATCGGACAAAAACCGTACAGATATGAAAAATTATGTGGTTCAAACGGCTATAACTTTTGAATCGAAAGTCGTAGAGCCTCGCAGATGGGCTCATTCTACTCCTCATCAAATTCTACAGTTAGCATTCCCCTATGCAGGTAAATTTGCTGTACGAGCTTCCGTTTCCGAGATATTTGACAAAAACCGTACAGATATGAAAAATGATGTGGTTCAAACGGCTACATTTTGAATTGAAAGTCGTAGAGCCTCGTAGATGGGCTCATTCGATTCCTCATCAAATTCTACAGTTAGCATTCCCCAAAGGTAAATTTGCTGTACGAGCTTCCGTTTCCGAGATATTTGACAAAAACCGTACAGATATGAAAAATTATGTGGTTCAAACGGCTACATTTTGAATCGAAAGTCGTAGAGCCTCGTAGATGGGCTCATTCGATTCCTCATCAAATTCTACAGTTAGCATTCCCCAAAGGTAAATTTGCTGTACGAGCTTCCGTTTCCGAGATATTTGACAAAAACCGTACAGATATGAAAAATTATGTGGTTCAAACAGCTACATTTTGAATCGAAAGTCGTAGAGCCTCGTAGATGGGCTCATTCGATTCCTCATCAAATTCTACAGTTAGCATTCCCCAAAGGTAAATTTGCTGTACGAGCTTCCGTTTCCGAGATATTTGACAAAAACCGTACAGATTAGAAAAATGATGTGTCAAATGTCCTTGAAATCGGACAAAAACCGTACAGATATGAAAAATTATGTGGTTCAAACGGCTATAACTTTTGAATCGAAAGTCGTAGAGCCTCGCAGATGGGCTCATTCTACTCCTCATCAAATTCTACAGTTAGCATTCCCCTACGCAGGTAAATTTGCTGTACGAGCTTCCGTTTCCGAGATATTTGACAAAAACCGTACAGATTAGAAAAATGATGTGTCAAATGTCCTTGAAATCGGACAAAAACCGTACAGATATGAAAAATTATGTGGTTCAAACGGCTATAACTTTTGAATCGAAAGTCGTAGAGCCTCGCAGATGGGCTCATTCTACTCCTCATCAAATTCTACAGTTAGCATTCCCCTATGCAGGTAAATTTGCTGTACGAGCTTCCGTTTCCGAGATATTTGACAAAAACCGTACAGATATGAAAAATGATGTGGTTCAAACGGCTACATTTTGAATTGAAAGTCGTAGAGCCTCGTAGATGGGCTCATTCGATTCCTCATCAAATTCTACAGTTAGCATTCCCCAAAGGTAAATTTGCTGTACGAGCTTCCGTTTCCGAGATATTTGACAAAAACCGTACAGATATGAAAAATTATGTGGTTCAAACGGCTACATTTTGAATCGAAAGTCGTAGAGCCTCGCAGATGGGCTCATTCTACTCCTCATCAAATTCTACAGTTAGCATTCCCCTATGCAGGTAAATTTGCTGTACGAGCTTCCGTTTCCGAGATATTTGACAAAAACCGTACAGATATGAAAAATGATGTGGTTCAAACGGCTACATTTTGAATTGAAAGTCGTAGAGCCTCGTAGATGGGCTCATTCGATTCCTCATCAAATTCTACAGTTAGCATTCCCCAAAGGTAAATTTGCTGTACGAGCTTCCGTTTCCGAGATATTTGACAAAAACCGTACAGATATGAAAAATTATGTGGTTCAAACGGCTACATTTTGAATCGAAAGTCGTAGAGCCTCGTAGATGGGCTCATTCGATTCCTCATCAAATTCTACAGTTAGCATTCCCCAAAGGTAAATTTGCTGTACGAGCTTCCGTTTCCGAGATATTTGACAAAAACCGTACAGATATGAAAAATTATGTGGTTCAAACAGCTACATTTTGAATCGAAAGTCGTAGAGCCTCGTAGATGGGCTCATTCGATTCCTCATCAAATTCTACAGTTAGCATTCCCCAAAGGTAAATTTGCTGTACGAGCTTCCGTTTCCGAGATATTTGACAAAAACCGTACAGATTAGAAAAATGATGTGTCAAATGTCCTTGAAATCGGACAAAAACCGTACAGATATGAAAAATTATGTGGTTCAAACGGCTATAACTTTTGAATCGAAAGTCGTAGAGCCTCGCAGATGGGCTCATTCTACTCCTCATCAAATTCTACAGTTAGCATTCCCCTATGCAGGTAAATTTGCTGTACGAGCTTCCGTTTCCGAGATATTTGACAAAAACCGTACAGATATGAAAAATTATGTGGTTCAAACGGCTACATTTTGAATTGAAAGTCGTAGAGCCTCGTAGATGGGCTCATTCGATTCCTCATCAAATTCTACAGTTAGCATTCCCCAAAGGTAAATTTGCTGTACGAGCTTCCGTTTCCGAGATATTTGACAAAAACCGTACAGATATGAAAAATTATGTGGTTCAAACGGCTACATTTTGAATCGAAAGTCGTAGAGCCTCGTAGATGGGCTCATTCGATTCCTCATCAAATTCTACAGTTAGCATTCCCCAAAGGTAAATTTGCTGTACGAGCTTCCGTTTCCGAGATATTTGACAAAAACCGTACAGATTAGAAAAATGATGTGTCAAATGTCCTTGAAATCGGACAAAAACCGTACAGATATGAAAAATTATGTGGTAAACGGCTATAACTTTTGAATCGAAAGTCGTAGAGCCTCGCAGATGGGCTCATTCTACTCCTCATCAAATTCTACAGTTAGCATTCCCCTATGCAGGTAAATTTGCTGTACGAGCTTCCGTTTCCGAGATATTTGACAAAAACCGTACAGATTAGAAAAATGATGTGTCAAATGTCCTTGAAATCGGACAAAAACCGTACAGATATGAAAAATTATGTGGTTCAAACGGCTATAACTTTTGAATCGAAAGTCGTAGAGCCTCGCAGATGGGCTCATTCTACTCCTCATCAAATTCTACAGTTAGCATTCCCCTATGCAGGTAAATTTGCTGTACGAGCTTCCGTTTCCAAGATATTTGACAAAAACCGTACAGATATGAAAAATTATGTGGTTCAAACGGCTACATTTTGAATTGAAAGTCGTAGAGCCTCGTAGATGGGCTCATTCGATTCCTCATCAAATTCTACAGTTAGCATTCCCCAAAGGTAAATTTGCTGTACGAGCTTCCGTTTCCGAGATATTTGACAAAAACCGTACAGATATGAAAAATTATGTGGTTCAAACGGCTACATTTTGAATCGAAAGTCGTAGAGCCTCGTAGATGGGCTCATTCGATTCCTCATCAAATTCTACAGTTAGCATTCCCCAAAGGTAAATTTGCTGTACGAGCTTCCGTTTCCGAGATATTTGACAAAAACCGTACAGATTAGAAAAATGTATGTGGTTCAAACGGCTACATTTTGAATCGAAAGTCGTAGAGCCTCGTAGATGGGCTCATTCGATTCCTCATCAAATTCTACAGTTAGCATTCCCCAAAGGTAAATTTGCTGTACGAGCTTCCGTTTCCGAGATATTTGACAAAAACCGTACAGATATGAAAAATTATGTGGTTCAAACAGCTACATTTTGAATCGAAAGTCGTAGAGCCTCGTAGATGGGCTCATTCGATTCCTCATCAAATTCTACAGTTAGCATTCCCCAAAGGTAAATTTGCTGTACGAGCTTCCGTTTCCGAGATATTTGACAAAAACCGTACAGATTAGAAAAATGATGTGTCAAATGTCCTTGAAATCGGACAAAAACCGTACAGATATGAAAAATTATGTGGTAAACGGCTATAACTTTTGAATCGAAAGTCGTAGAGCCTCGCAGATGGGCTCATTCTACTCCTCATCAAATTCTACAGTTAGCATTCCCCTATGCAGGTAAATTTGCTGTACGAGCTTCCGTTTCCGAGATATTTGACAAAAACCGTACAGATTAGAAAAATGATGTGTCAAATGTCCTTGAAATCGGACAAAAACCGTACAGATATGAAAAATTATGTGGTTCAAACGGCTATAACTTTTGAATCGAAAGTCGTAGAGCCTCGCAGATGGGCTCATTCTACTCCTCATCAAATTCTACAGTTAGCATTCCCCTATGCAGGTAAATTTGCTGTACGAGCTTCCGTTTCCGAGATATTTGACAAAAACCGTACAGATATGAAAAATTATGTGGTTCAAACGGCTACATTTTGAATTGAAAGTCGTAGAGCCTCGTAGATGGGCTCATTCGATTCCTCATCAAATTCTACAGTTAGCATTCCCCAAAGGTAAATTTGCTGTACGAGCTTCCGTTTCCGAGATATTTGACAAAAACCGTACAGATATGAAAAATTATGTGGTTCAAACGGCTACATTTTGAATCGAAAGTCGTAGAGCCTCGTAGATGGGCTCATTCGATTCCTCATCAAATTCTACAGTTAGCATTCCCCAAAGGTAAATTTGCTGTACGAGCTTCCGTTTCCGAGATATTTGACAAAAACCGTACAGATTAGAAAAATGTATGTGGTTCAAACGGCTACATTTTGAATCGAAAGTCGTAGAGCCTCGTAGATGGGCTCATTCGATTCCTCATCAAATTCTACAGTTAGCATTCCCCAAAGGTAAATTTGCTGTACGAGCTTCCGTTTCCGAGATATTTGACAAAAACCGTACAGATATGAAAAATTATGTGGTTCAAACAGCTACATTTTGAATCGAAAGTCGTAGAGCCTCGTAGATGGGCTCATTCGATTCCTCATCAAATTCTACAGTTAGCATTCCCCAAAGGTAAATTTGCTGTACGAGCTTCCGTTTCCGAGATATTTGACAAAAACCGTACAGATTAGAAAAATGATGTGTCAAATGTCCTTGAAATCGGACAAAAACCGTACAGATATGAAAAATTATGTGGTTCAAACGGCTATAACTTTTGAATCGAAAGTCGTAGAGCCTCGCAGATGGGCTCATTCGATTCCTCATCAAATTCTACAGTTAGCATTCCCCTATGCAGGTAAATTTGCTGTACGAGCTTCCGTTTCCGAGATATTTGACAAAAACCGTACAGATATGAAAAATTATGTGGTTCAAACGGCTATAACTTTTGAATCGAAAGTCGTAGAGCCTCGCAGATGGGCTCATTCTACTCCTCATCAAATTCTACAGTTAGCATTCCCCTATGCAGGTAAATTTGCTGTACGAGCTTCCGTTTCCGAGATATTTGACAAAAACCGTACAGATTAGAAAAATGATGTGTCAAATGTCCTTGAAATCGGACAAAAACCGTACAGATATGAAAAATTATGTGGTTCAAACGGCTATAACTTTTGAATCGAAAGTCGTAGAGCCTCGCAGATGGGCTCATTCGATTCCTCATCAAATTCTACAGTTAGCATTCCCCTATGCAGGTAAATTTGCTGTACGAGCTTCCGTTTCCGAGATATTTGACAAAAACCGTACAGATATGAAAAATTATGTGGTTCAAACGGCTATAACTTTTGAATCGAAAGTCGTAGAGCCTCGCAGATGGGCTCATTCTACTCCTCATCAAATTCTACAGTTAGCATTCCCCTATGCAGGTAAATTTGCTGTACGAGCTTCCGTTTCCGAGATATTTGACAAAAACCGTACAGATATGAAAAATTATGTGGTTCAAACAGCTACATTTTGAATCGAAAGTCGTAGAGCCTCGTAGATGGGCTCATTCGATTCCTCATCAAATTCTACAGTTAGCATTCCCCAAAGGTAAATTTGCTGTACGAGCTTCCGTTTCCGAGATATTTGACAAAAACCGTACAGATTAGAAAAATGATGTGTCAAATGTCCTTGAAATCGGACAAAAACCGTACAGATATGAAAAATTATGTGGTTCAAACGGCTATAACTTTTGAATCGAAAGTCGTAGAGCCTCGCAGATGGGCTCATTCTACTCCTCATCAAATTCTACAGTTAGCATTCCCCTATGCAGGTAAATTTGCTGTACGAGCTTCCGTTTCCGAGATATTTGACAAAAACCGTACAGATATGAAAAATTATGTGGTTCAAACGGCTACATTTTGAATCGAAAGTCGTAGAGCCTCGTAGATGGGCTCATTCGATTCCTCATCAAATTCTACAGTTAGCATTCCCCAAAGGTAAATTTGCTGTACGAGCTTCCGTTTCCGAGATATTTGACAAAAACCGTACAGATATGAAAAATTATGTGGTTCAAACGGCTACATTTTGAATCGAAAGTCGTAGAGCCTCGTAGATGGGCTCATTCGATTCCTCATCAAATTCTACAGTTAGCATTCCCCAAAGGTAAATTTGCTGTACGAGCTTCCGTTTCCGAGATATTTGACAAAAACCGTACAGATTAGAAAAATTTATGTGGTTCAAACGGCTACATTTTGAATCGAAAGTCGTAGAGCCTCGTAGATGGGCTCATTCGATTCCTCATCAAATTCTACAGTTAGCATTCCCCAAAGGTAAATTTGCTGTACGAGCTTCCGTTTCCGAGATATTTGACAAAAACCGTACAGATATGAAAAATTATGTGGTTCAAACAGCTACATTTTGAATCGAAAGTCGTAGAGCCTCGTAGATGGGCTCATTCGATTCCTCATCAAATTCTACAGTTAGCATTCCCCAAAGGTAAATTTGCTGTACGAGCTTCCGTTTCCGAGATATTTGACAAAAACCGTACAGATTAGAAAAATGATGTGTCAAATGTCCTTGAAATCGGACAAAAACCGTACAGATATGAAAAATTATGTGGTTCAAACGGCTATAACTTTTGAATCGAAAGTCGTAGAGCCTCGCAGATGGGCTCATTCGATTCCTCATCAAATTCTACAGTTAGCATTCCCCTACGCAGGTAAATTTGCTGTACGAGCTTCCGTTTCCGAGATATTTGACAAAAACCGTACAGATATGAAAAATTATGTGGTTCAAACGGCTATAACTTTTGAATCGAAAGTCGTAGAGCCTCGCAGATGGGCTCATTCTACTCCTCATCAAATTCTACAGTTAGCATTCCCCTATGCAGGTAAATTTGCTGTACGAGCTTCCGTTTCCGAGATATTTGACAAAAACCGTACAGATTAGAAAAATGATGTGTCAAATGTCCTTGAAATCGGACAAAAACCGTACAGATATGAAAAATTATGTGGTTCAAACGGCTATAACTTTTGAATCGAAAGTCGTAGAGCCTCGCAGATGGGCTCATTCGATTCCTCATCAAATTCTACAGTTAGCATTCCCCTATGCAGGTAAATTTGCTGTACGAGCTTCCGTTTCCGAGATATTTGACAAAAACCGTACAGATATGAAAAATTATGTGGTTCAAACGGCTACATTTTGAATCGAAAGTCGTAGAGCCTCGTAGATGGGCTCATTCGATTCCTCATCAAATTCTACAGTTAGCATTCCCCAAAGGTAAATTTGCTGTACGAGCTTCCGTTTCCGAGATATTTGACAAAAACCGTACAGATATGAAAAATTATGTGGTTCAAACGGCTACATTTTGAATCGAAAGTCGTAGAGCCTCGTAGATGGGCTCATTCGATTCCTCATCAAATTCTACAGTTAGCATTCCCCAAAGGTAAATTTGCTGTACGAGCTTCCGTTTCCGAGATATTTGACAAAAACCGTACAGATTAGAAAAATTTATGTGGTTCAAACGGCTACATTTTGAATCGAAAGTCGTAGAGCCTCGTAGATGGGCTCATTCGATTCCTCATCAAATTCTACAGTTAGCATTCCCCAAAGGTAAATTTGCTGTACGAGCTTCCGTTTCCGAGATATTTGACAAAAACCGTACAGATATGAAAAATTATGTGGTTCAAACAGCTACATTTTGAATCGAAAGTCGTAGAGCCTCGTAGATGGGCTCATTCGATTCCTCATCAAATTCTACAGTTAGCATTCCCCAAAGGTAAATTTGCTGTACGAGCTTCCGTTTCCGAGATATTTGACAAAAACCGTACAGATTAGAAAAATGATGTGTCAAATGTCCTTGAAATCGGACAAAAACCGTACAGATATGAAAAATTATGTGGTTCAAACGGCTATAACTTTTGAATCGAAAGTCGTAGAGCCTCGCAGATGGGCTCATTCGATTCCTCATCAAATTCTACAGTTAGCATTCCCCTACGCAGGTAAATTTGCTGTACGAGCTTCCGTTTCCGAGATATTTGACAAAAACCGTACAGATATGAAAAATTATGTGGTTCAAACGGCTATAACTTTTGAATCGAAAGTCGTAGAGCCTCGCAGATGGGCTCATTCTACTCCTCATCAAATTCTACAGTTAGCATTCCCCTATGCAGGTAAATTTGCTGTACGAGCTTCCGTTTCCGAGATATTTGACAAAAACCGTACAGATTAGAAAAATGATGTGTCAAATGTCCTTGAAATCGGACAAAAACCGTACAGATATGAAAAATTATGTGGTTCAAACGGCTATAACTTTTGAATCGAAAGTCGTAGAGCCTCGCAGATGGGCTCATTCGATTCCTCATCAAATTCTACAGTTAGCATTCCCCGAAGGTAAATTTGCTGTACGAGCTTCCGTTTCCGAGATATTTGACAAAAACCGTACAGATTAGAAAAATGTATGTGGTTCAAACGGCTACATTTTGAATCGAAAGTCGTAGAGCCTCGTAGATGGGCTCATTCGATTCCTCATCAAATTCTACAGTTAGCATTCCCCAAAGGTAAATTTGCTGTACGAGCTTCCGTTTCCGAGATATTTGACAAAAACCGTACAGATATGAAAAATTATGTGGTTCAAACAGCTACATTTTGAATCGAAAGTCGTAGAGCCTCGTAGATGGGCTCATTCGATTCCTCATCAAATTCTACAGTTAGCATTCCCCAAAGGTAAATTTGCTGTACGAGCTTCCGTTTCCGAGATATTTGACAAAAACCGTACAGATTAGAAAAATGATGTGTCAAATGTCCTTGAAATCGGACAAAAACCGTACAGATATGAAAAATGATGTGGTTCAAACGGCTATAACTTTTGAATCGAAAGTCATAGAGCCTCGTAGATGGGCTCATTCTACTCCTCATCAAATTCTACAGTTAGCATTCCCCTATGCAGGTAAATTTGCTGTACGAGCTTCCGTTTCCGAGATATTTGACAAAAACCGTACAGATATGAAAAATTATGTGGTTCAAACGGCTATAACTTTTGAATCGAAAGTCATAGAGCCTCGTAGATGGGCTCATTCTACTCCTCATCAAATTCTACAGTTAGCATTCCCCTATGCAGGTAAATTTGCTGTACGAGCTTCCGTTTCCGAGATATTTGACAAAAACCGTACAGATTAGAAAAATGATGTGTCAAATGTCCTTGAAATCGGACAAAAACCGTACAGATATGAAAAATTATGTGGTTCAAACGGCTATAACTTTTGAATCGAAAGTCGTAGAGCCTCGCAGATGGGCTCATTCGATTCCTCATCAAATTCTACAGTTAGCATTCCCCGAAGGTAAATTTGCTGTACGAGCTTCCGTTTCCGAGATATTTGACAAAAACCGTACAGATATGAAAAATTATGTGGTTCAAACGGCTACATTTTGAATCGAAAGTCGTAGAGCCTCGTAGATGGGCTCATTCGATTCCTCATCAAATTCTACAGTTAGCATTATCCAAAGGTAAATTTGCTGTACGAGCTACCGTTTCCGAGATATTTGACAAAAACCGTACAGATATGAAAAATTATGTGGTTCAAACGGCTACATTTTGAATCGAAAGTCGTAGAGCCTCGTAGATGGGCTCATTCGATTCCTCATCAAATTCTACAGTTAGCATTCCCCAAAGGTAAATTTGCTGTACGAGCTTCCGTTTCCGAGATATTTGACAAAAACCGTACAGATTAGAAAAATGATGTGGTTCAAACGGCTACATTTTGAATCGAAAGTCGTAGAGCCTCGTAGATGGGCTCATTCGATTCCTCATCAAATTCTACAGTTAGCATTCCCCAAAGGTAAATTTGCTGTACGAGCTTCCGTTTCCGAGATATTTGACAAAAACCGTACAGATATGAAAAATTATGTGGTTCAAACAGCTACATTTTGAATCGAAAGTCGTAGAGCCTCGTAGATGGGCTCATTCGATTCCTCATCAAATTCTACAGTTAGCATTCCCCAAAGGTAAATTTGCTGTACGAGCTTCCGTTTCCGAGATATTTGACAAAAACCGTACAGATTAGAAAAATGATGTGTCAAATGTCCTTGAAATCGGACAAAAACCGTACAGATATGAAAAATTATGTGGTTCAAACGGCTATAACTTTTGAATCGAAAGTCGTAGAGCCTCGCAGATGGGCTCATTCTACTCCTCATCAAATTCTACAGTTAGCATTCCCCTATGCAGGTAAATTTGCTGTACGAGCTTCCGTTTCCGAGATATTTGACAAAAACCGTACAGATTAGAAAAATGATGTGGTTCAAACGGCTACATTTTGAATCGAAAGTCGTAGAGCCTCGTAGATGGGCTCATTCGATTCCTCATCAAATTCTACAGTTAGCATTCCCCAAAGGTAAATTTGCTGTACGAGCTTCCGTTTCCGAGATATTTGACAAAAACCGTACAGATTAGAAAAATGATGTGTCAAATGTCCTTGAAATCGGACAAAAACCGTACAGATATGAAAAATTATGTGGTTCAAACGGCTATAACTTTTGAATCGAAAGTCGTAGAGCCTCGCAGATGGGCTCATTCGATTCCTCATCAAATTCTACAGTTAGCATTCCCCTACGCAGGTAAATTTGCTGTACGAGCTTCCGTTTCCGAGATATTTGACAAAGACCGTACAGATATGAAAAATTATGTGGTTCAAACGGCTATAACTTTTGAATCGAAAGTCATAGAGCCTCGCAGATGGGCTCATTCTACTCCTCATCAAATTCTACAGTTAGCATTCCCCTATGCAGGTAAATTTGCTGTACGAGCTTCCGTTTCCGAGATATTTGACAAAAACCGTACAGATTAGAAAAATGATGTGTCAAATGTCCTTGAAATCGGACAAAAACCGTACAGAT
The DNA here is from genome assembly GCF_949987555.1 of Borostomias antarcticus. Lineage (NCBI taxonomy): Eukaryota > Metazoa > Chordata > Actinopteri > Stomiiformes > Stomiidae > Borostomias > Borostomias antarcticus. The sequence goes on from NW_028175702.1 coordinate 318,985, forward strand.
ATGAAAAATTATGTGGTTCAAACGGCTATAACTTTTGAATCGAAAGTCGTAGAGCCTCGCAGATGGGCTCATTCGATTCCTCATCAAATTCTACAGTTAGCATTCCCCGAAGGTAAATTTGCTGTACGAGCTTCCGTTTCCGAGATATTTGACAAAAACCGTACAGATATGAAAAATTATGTGGTTCAAACGGCTACATTTTGAATCGAAAGTCGTAGAGCCTCGTAGATGGGCTCATTCGATTCCTCATCAAATTCTACAGTTAGCATTCCCCAAAGGTAAATTTGCTGTACGAGCTTCCGTTTCCGAGATATTTGACAAAAACCGTACAGATATGAAAAATTATGTGGTTCAAACGGCTACATTTTGAATCGAAAGTCGTAGAGCCTCGTAGATGGGCTCATTCGATTCCTCATCAAATTCTACAGTTAGCATTCCCCAAAGGTAAATTTGCTGTACGAGCTTCCGTTTCCGAGATATTTGACAAAAACCGTACAGATTAGAAAAATGATGTGGTTCAAACGGCTACATTTTGAATCGAAAGTCGTAGAGCCTCGTAGATGGGCTCATTCGATTCCTCATCAAATTCTACAGTTAGCATTCCCCAAAGGTAAATTTGCTGTACGAGCTTCCGTTTCCGAGATATTTGACAAAAACCGTACAGATATGAAAAATTATGTGGTTCAAACAGCTACATTTTGAATCGAAAGTCGTAGAGCCTCGTAGATGGGCTCATTCGATTCCTCATCAAATTCTACAGTTAGCATTCCCCAAAGGTAAATTTGCTGTACGAGCTTCCGTTTCCGAGATATTTGACAAAAACCGTACAGATTAGAAAAATGATGTGTCAAATGTCCTTGAAATCGGACAAAAACCGTACAGATATGAAAAATTATGTGGTTCAAACGGCTATAACTTTTGAATCGAAAGTCGTAGAGCCTCGCAGATGGGCTCATTCTACTCCTCATCAAATTCTACAGTTAGCATTCCCCTATGCAGGTAAATTTGCTGTACGAGCTTCCGTTTCCGAGATATTTGACAAAAACCGTACAGATTAGAAAAATGATGTGGTTCAAAGGGCTACATTTTGAATCGAAAGTCGTAGAGCCTCGTAGATGGGCTCATTCGATTCCTCATCAAATTCTACAGTTAGCATTCCCCAAAGGTAAATTTGCTGTACGAGCTTCCGTTTCCGAGATATTTGACAAAAACCGTACAGATATGAAAAATTATGTGGTTCAAACAGCTACATTTTGAATCGAAAGTCGTAGAGCCTCGTAGATGGGCTCATTCGATTCCTCATCAAATTCTACAGTTAGCATTCCCCAAAGGTAAATTTGCTGTACGAGCTTCCGTTTCCGAGATATTTGACAAAAACCGTACAGATTAGAAAAATGATGTGTCAAATGTCCTTGAAATCGGACAAAAACCGTACAGATATGAAAAATTATGTGGTTCAAACGGCTATAACTTTTGAATCGAAAGTCGTAGAGCCTCGCAGATGGGCTCATTCTACTCCTCATCAAATTCTACAGTTAGCATTCCCCTATGCAGGTAAATTTGCTGTACGAGCTTCCGTTTCCGAGATATTTGACAAAAACCGTACAGATTAGAAAAATGATGTGTCAAATGTCCTTGAAATCGGACAAAAACCGTACAGATATGAAAAATTATGTGGTTCAAACGGCTATAACTTTTGAATCGAAAGTCGTAGAGCCTCGCAGATGGGCTCATTCGATTCCTCATCAAATTCTACAGTTAGCATTCCCCGAAGGTAAATTTGCTGTACGAGCTTCCGTTTCCGAGATATTTGACAAAAACCGTACAGATATGAAAAATTATGTGGTTCAAACGGCTACATTTTGAATCGAAAGTCGTAGAGCCTCGTAGATGGGCTCATTCGATTCCTCATCAAATTCTACAGTTAGCATTATCCAAAGGTAAATTTGCTGTACGAGCTTCCGTTTCCGAGATATTTGACAAAAACCGTACAGATATGAAAAATTATGTGGTTCAAACGGCTACATTTTGAATCGAAAGTCGTAGAGCCTCGTAGATGGGCTCATTCGATTCCTCATCAAATTCTACAGTTAGCATTCCCCAAAGGTAAATTTGCTGTACGAGCTTCCGTTTCCGAGATATTTGACAAAAACCGTACAGATTAGAAAAATGATGTGGTTCAAACGGCTACATTTTGAATCGAAAGTCGTAGAGCCTCGTAGATGGGCTCATTCGATTCCTCATCAAATTCTACAGTTAGCATTCCCCAAAGGTAAATTTGCTGTACGAGCTTCCGTTTCCGAGATATTTGACAAAAACCGTACAGATATGAAAAATTATGTGGTTCAAACAGCTACATTTTGAATCGAAAGTCGTAGAGCCTCGTAGATGGGCTCATTCGATTCCTCATCAAATTCTACAGTTAGCATTCCCCAAAGGTAAATTTGCTGTACGAGCTTCCGTTTCCGAGATATTTGACAAAAACCGTACAGATTAGAAAAATGATGTGTCAAATGTCCTTGAAATCGGACAAAAACCGTACAGATATGAAAAATTATGTGGTTCAAACGGCTATAACTTTTGAATCGAAAGTCGTAGAGCCTCGCAGATGGGCTCATTCTACTCCTCATCAAATTCTACAGTTAGCATTCCCCTATGCAGGTAAATTTGCTGTACGAGCTTCCGTTTCCGAGATATTTGACAAAAACCGTACAGATTAGAAAAATGATGTGGTTCAAACGGCTACATTTTGAATCGAAAGTCGTAGAGCCTCGTAGATGGGCTCATTCGATTCCTCATCAAATTCTACAGTTAGCATTCCCCAAAGGTAAATTTGCTGTACGAGCTTCCGTTTCCGAGATATTTGACAAAAACCGTACAGATTAGAAAAATGATGTGTCAAATGTCCTTGAAATCGGACAAAAACCGTACAGATATGAAAAATTATGTGGTTCAAACGGCTATAACTTTTGAATCGAAAGTCGTAGAGCCTCGCAGATGGGCTCATTCGATTCCTCATCAAATTCTACAGTTAGCATTCCCCTACGCAGGTAAATTTGCTGTACGAGCTTCCGTTTCCGAGATATTTGACAAAGACCGTACAGATATGAAAAATTATGTGGTTCAAACGGCTATAACTTTTGAATCGAAAGTCATAGAGCCTCGCAGATGGGCTCATTCTACTCCTCATCAAATTCTACAGTTAGCATTCCCCTATGCAGGTAAATTTGCTGTACGAGCTTCCGTTTCCGAGATATTTGACAAAAACCGTACAGATTAGAAAAATGATGTGTCAAATGTCCTTGAAATCGGACAAAAACCGTACAGATATGAAAAATTATGTGGTTCAAACGGCTATAACTTTTGAATCGAAAGTCGTAGAGCCTCGTAGATGGGCTCATTCGATTCCTCATCAAATTCTACAGTTAGCATTCCCCGAAGGTAAATTTGCTGTACGAGCTTCCGTTTCCGAGATATTTGACAAAAACCGTACAGATATGAAAAATTATGTGGTTCAAACGGCTACATTTTGAATCGAAAGTCGTAGAGCCTCGTAGATGGGCTCATTCGATTCCTCATCAAATTCTACAGTTAGCATTCCCCAAAGGTAAATTTGCTGTACGAGCTTCCGTTTCCGAGATATTTGACAAAAACCGTACAGATATGAAAAATTATGTGGTTCAAACGGCTACATTTTGAATCGAAAGTCGTAGAGCCTCGTAGATGGGCTCATTCGATTCCTCATCAAATTCTACAGTTAGCATTCCCCAAAGGTAAATTTGCTGTACGAGCTTCCGTTTCCGAGATATTTGACAAAAACCGTACAGATTAGAAAAATGATGTGGTTCAAACGGCTACATTTTGAATCGAAAGTCGTAGAGCCTCGTAGATGGGCTCATTCGATTCCTCATCAAATTCTACAGTTAGCATTCCCCAAAGGTAAATTTGCTGTACGAGCTTCCGTTTCCGAGATATTTGACAAAAACCGTACAGATATGAAAAATTATGTGGTTCAAACAGCTACATTTTGAATCGAAAGTCGTAGAGCCTCGTAGATGGGCTCATTCGATTCCTCATCAAATTCTACAGTTAGCATTCCCCAAAGGTAAATTTGCTGTACGAGCTTCCGTTTCCGAGATATTTGACAAAAACCGTACAGATTAGAAAAATGATGTGTCAAATGTCCTTGAAATCGGACAAAAACCGTACAGATATGAAAAATTATGTGGTTCAAACGGCTATAACTTTTGAATCGAAAGTCGTAGAGCCTCGCAGATGGGCTCATTCTACTCCTCATCAAATTCTACAGTTAGCATTCCCCTATGCAGGTAAATTTGCTGTACGAGCTTCCGTTTCCGAGATATTTGACAAAAACCGTACAGATTAGAAAAATGATGTGGTTCAAAGGGCTACATTTTGAATCGAAAGTCGTAGAGCCTCGTAGATGGGCTCATTCGATTCCTCATCAAATTCTACAGTTAGCATTCCCCAAAGGTAAATTTGCTGTACGAGCTTCCGTTTCCGAGATATTTGACAAAAACCGTACAGATATGAAAAATTATGTGGTTCAAACAGCTACATTTTGAATCGAAAGTCGTAGAGCCTCGTAGATGGGCTCATTCGATTCCTCATCAAATTCTACAGTTAGCATTCCCCAAAGGTAAATTTGCTGTACGAGCTTCCGTTTCCGAGATATTTGACAAAAACCGTACAGATTAGAAAAATGATGTGTCAAATGTCCTTGAAATCGGACAAAAACCGTACAGATATGAAAAATTATGTGGTTCAAACGGCTATAACTTTTGAATCGAAAGTCGTAGAGCCTCGCAGATGGGCTCATTCTACTCCTCATCAAATTCTACAGTTAGCATTCCCCTATGCAGGTAAATTTGCTGTACGAGCTTCCGTTTCCGAGATATTTGACAAAAACCGTACAGATTAGAAAAATGATGTGGTTCAAACGGCTACATTTTGAATCGAAAGTCGTAGAGCCTCGTAGATGGGCTCATTCGATTCCTCATCAAATTCTACAGTTAGCATTCCCCAAAGGTAAATTTGCTGTACGAGCTTCCGTTTCCGAGATATTTGACAAAAACCGTACAGATATGAAAAATTATGTGGTTCAAACAGCTACATTTTGAATCGAAAGTCGTAGAGCCTCGTAGATGGGCTCATTCGATTCCTCATCAAATTCTACAGTTAGCATTCCCCAAAGGTAAATTTGCTGTACGAGCTTCCGTTTCCGAGATATTTGACAAAAACCGTACAGATTAGAAAAATGATGTGTCAAATGTCCTTGAAATCGGACAAAAACCGTACAGATATGAAAAATTATGTGGTTCAAACGGCTATAACTTTTGAATCGAAAGTCGTAGAGCCTCGCAGATGGGCTCATTCTACTCCTCATCAAATTCTACAGTTAGCATTCCCCTATGCAGGTAAATTTGCTGTACGAGCTTCCGTTTCCGAGATATTTGACAAAAACCGTACAGATTAGAAAAATGATGTGTCAAATGTCCTTGAAATCGGACAAAAACCGTACAGATATGAAAAATTATGTGGTTCAAACGGCTATAACTTTTGAATCGAAAGTCGTAGAGCCTCGCAGATGGGCTCATTCTACTCCTCATCAAATTCTACAGTTAGCATTCCCCTATGCAGGTAAATTTGCTGTACGAGCTTCCGTTTCCGAGATATTTGACAAAAACCGTACAGATTAGAAAAATGATGTGTCAAATGTCCTTGAAATCGGACAAAAACCGTACAGATATGAAAAATTATGTGGTTCAAACGGCTATAACTTTTGAATCGAAAGTCGTAGAGCCTCGCAGATGGGCTCATTCTACTCCTCATCAAATTCTACAGTTAGCATTCCCCTATGCAGGTAAATTTGCTGTACGAGCTTCCGTTTCCGAGATATTTGACAAAAACCGTACAGATATGAAAAATTATGTGGTTCAAACGGCTACATTTTGAATTGAAAGTCGTAGAGCCTCGTAGATGGGCTCATTCGATTCCTCATCAAATTCTACAGTTAGCATTCCCCAAAGGTAAATTTGCTGTACGAGCTTCCGTTTCCGAGATATTTGACAAAAACCGTACAGATTAGAAAAATGTATGTGGTTCAAACGGCTACATTTTGAATCGAAAGTCGTAGAGCCTCGTAGATGGGCTCATTCGATTCCTCATCAAATTCTACAGTTAGCATTCCCCAAAGGTAAATTTGCTGTACGAGCTTCCGTTTCCGAGATATTTGACAAAAACCGTACAGATATGAAAAATTATGTGGTTCAAACAGCTACATTTTGAATCGAAAGTCGTAGAGCCTCGTAGATGGGCTCATTCGATTCCTCATCAAATTCTACAGTTAGCATTCCCCAAAGGTAAATTTGCTGTACGAGCTTCCGTTTCCGAGATATTTGACAAAAACCGTACAGATTAGAAAAATGATGTGTCAAATGTCCTTGAAATCGGACAAAAACCGTACAGATATGAAAAATTATGTGGTTCAAACGGCTATAACTTTTGAATCGAAAGTCGTAGAGCCTCGCAGATGGGCTCATTCGATTCCTCATCAAATTCTACAGTTAGCATTCCCCTATGCAGGTAAATTTGCTGTACGAGCTTCCGTTTCCGAGATATTTGACAAAAACCGTACAGATATGAAAAATTATGTGGTTCAAACGGCTATAACTTTTGAATCGAAAGTCGTAGAGCCTCGCAGATGGGCTCATTCTACTCCTCATCAAATTCTACAGTTAGCATTCCCCTATGCAGGTAAATTTGCTGTACGAGCTTCCGTTTCCGAGATATTTGACAAAAACCGTACAGATTAGAAAAATGATGTGTCAAATGTCCTTGAAATCGGACAAAAACCGTACAGATATGAAAAATTATGTGGTTCAAACGGCTATAACTTTTGAATCGAAAGTCGTAGAGCCTCGCAGATGGGCTCATTCGATTCCTCATCAAATTCTACAGTTAGCATTCCCCTATGCAGGTAAATTTGCTGTACGAGCTTCCGTTTCCGAGATATTTGACAAAAACCGTACAGATATGAAAAATTATGTGGTTCAAACGGCTATAACTTTTGAATCGAAAGTCGTAGAGCCTCGCAGATGGGCTCATTCTACTCCTCATCAAATTCTACAGTTAGCATTCCCCTATGCAGGTAAATTTGCTGTACGAGCTTCCGTTTCCGAGATATTTGACAAAAACCGTACAGATATGAAAAATTATGTGGTTCAAACAGCTACATTTTGAATCGAAAGTCGTAGAGCCTCGTAGATGGGCTCATTCGATTCCTCATCAAATTCTACAGTTAGCATTCCCCAAAGGTAAATTTGCTGTACGAGCTTCCGTTTCCGAGATATTTGACAAAAACCGTACAGATTAGAAAAATGATGTGTCAAATGTCCTTGAAATCGGACAAAAACCGTACAGATATGAAAAATTATGTGGTTCAAACGGCTATAACTTTTGAATCGAAAGTCGTAGAGCCTCGCAGATGGGCTCATTCTACTCCTCATCAAATTCTACAGTTAGCATTCCCCTATGCAGGTAAATTTGCTGTACGAGCTTCCGTTTCCGAGATATTTGACAAAAACCGTACAGATATGAAAAATTATGTGGTTCAAACGGCTACATTTTGAATCGAAAGTCGTAGAGCCTCGTAGATGGGCTCATTCGATTCCTCATCAAATTCTACAGTTAGCATTCCCCAAAGGTAAATTTGCTGTACGAGCTTCCGTTTCCGAGATATTTGACAAAAACCGTACAGATATGAAAAATTATGTGGTTCAAACGGCTATAACTTTTGAATCGAAAGTCGTAGAGCCTCGCAGATGGGCTCATTCTACTCCTCATCAAATTCTACAGTTAGCATTCCCCTATGCAGGTAAATTTGCTGTACGAGCTTCCGTTTCCGAGATATTTGACAAAAACCGTACAGATTAGAAAAATGATGTGTCAAATGTCCTTGAAATCGGACAAAAACCGTACAGATATGAAAAATTATGTGGTTCAAACGGCTATAACTTTTGAATCGAAAGTCGTAGAGCCTCGCAGATGGGCTCATTCGATTCCTCATCAAATTCTACAGTTAGCATTCCCCTATGCAGGTAAATTTGCTGTACGAGCTTCCGTTTCCGAGATATTTGACAAAAACCGTACAGATATGAAAAATTATGTGGTTCAAACGGCTATAACTTTTGAATCGAAAGTCGTAGAGCCTCGCAGATGGGCTCATTCTACTCCTCATCAAATTCTACAGTTAGCATTCCCCTATGCAGGTAAATTTGCTGTACGAGCTTCCGTTTCCGAGATATTTGACAAAAACCGTACAGATATGAAAAATTATGTGGTTCAAACAGCTACATTTTGAATCGAAAGTCGTAGAGCCTCGTAGATGGGCTCATTCGATTCCTCATCAAATTCTACAGTTAGCATTCCCCAAAGGTAAATTTGCTGTACGAGCTTCCGTTTCCGAGATATTTGACAAAAACCGTACAGATTAGAAAAATGATGTGTCAAATGTCCTTGAAATCGGACAAAAACCGTACAGATATGAAAAATTATGTGGTTCAAACGGCTATAACTTTTGAATCGAAAGTCGTAGAGCCTCGCAGATGGGCTCATTCTACTCCTCATCAAATTCTACAGTTAGCATTCCCCTATGCAGGTAAATTTGCTGTACGAGCTTCCGTTTCCGAGATATTTGACAAAAACCGTACAGATATGAAAAATTATGTGGTTCAAACGGCTACATTTTGAATCGAAAGTCGTAGAGCCTCGTAGATGGGCTCATTCGATTCCTCATCAAATTCTACAGTTAGCATTCCCCAAAGGTAAATTTGCTGTACGAGCTTCCGTTTCCGAGATATTTGACAAAAACCGTACAGATATGAAAAATTATGTGGTTCAAACGGCTACATTTTGAATCGAAAGTCGTAGAGCCTCGTAGATGGGCTCATTCGATTCCTCATCAAATTCTACAGTTAGCATTCCCCAAAGGTAAATTTGCTGTACGAGCTTCCGTTTCCGAGATATTTGACAAAAACCGTACAGATTAGAAAAATGATGTGTCAAATGTCCTTGAAATCGGACAAAAACCGTACAGATATGAAAAATTATGTGGTTCAAACGGCTATAACTTTTGAATCGAAAGTCGTAGAGCCTCGCAGATGGGCTCATTCGATTCCTCATCAAATTCTACAGTTAGCATTCCCCGAAGGTAAATTTGCTGTACGAGCTTCCGTTTCCGAGATATTTGACAAAAACCGTACAGATTAGAAAAATGTATGTGGTTCAAACGGCTACATTTTGAATCGAAAGTCGTAGAGCCTCGTAGATGGGCTCATTCGATTCCTCATCAAATTCTACAGTTAGCATTCCCCAAAGGTAAATTTGCTGTACGAGCTTCCGTTTCCGAGATATTTGACAAAAACCGTACAGATATGAAAAATTATGTGGTTCAAACAGCTACATTTTGAATCGAAAGTCGTAGAGCCTCGTAGATGGGCTCATTCGATTCCTCATCAAATTCTACAGTTAGCATTCCCCAAAGGTAAATTTGCTGTACGAGCTTCCGTTTCCGAGATATTTGACAAAAACCGTACAGATTAGAAAAATGATGTGTCAAATGTCCTTGAAATCGGACAAAAACCGTACAGATATGAAAAATGATGTGGTTCAAACGGCTATAACTTTTGAATCGAAAGTCGTAGAGCCTCGCAGATGGGCTCATTCGATTCCTCATCAAATTCTACAGTTAGCATTCCCCTACGCAGGTAAATTTGCTGTACGAGCTTCCGTTTCCGAGATATTTGACAAAAACCGTACAGATATGAAAAATTATGTGGTTCAAACGGCTATAACTTTTGAATCGAAAGTCATAGAGCCTCGTAGATGGGCTCATTCTACTCCTCATCAAATTCTACAGTTAGCATTCCCCTATGCAGGTAAATTTGCTGTACGAGCTTCCGTTTCCGAGATATTTGACAAAAACCGTACAGATTAGAAAAATGATGTGTCAAATGTCCTTGAAATCGGACAAAAACCGTACAGATATGAAAAATTATGTGGTTCAAACGGCTATAACTTTTGAATCGAAAGTCGTAGAGCCTCGCAGATGGGCTCATTCGATTCCTCATCAAATTCTACAGTTAGCATTCCCCGAAGGTAAATTTGCTGTACGAGCTTCCGTTTCCGAGATATTTGACAAAAACCGTACAGATATGAAAAATTATGTGGTTCAAACGGCTACATTTTGAATCGAAAGTCGTAGAGCCTCGTAGATGGGCTCATTCGATTCCTCATCAAATTCTACAGTTAGCATTATCCAAAGGTAAATTTGCTGTACGAGCTTCCGTTTCCGAGATATTTGACAAAAACCGTACAGATATGAAAAATTATGTGGTTCAAACGGCTACATTTTGAATCGAAAGTCGTAGAGCCTCGTAGATGGGCTCATTCGATTCCTCATCAAATTCTACAGTTAGCATTCCCCAAAGGTAAATTTGCTGTACGAGCTTCCGTTTCCGAGATATTTGACAAAAACCGTACAGATTAGAAAAATGATGTGGTTCAAACGGCTACATTTTGAATCGAAAGTCGTAGAGCCTCGTAGATGGGCTCATTCGATTCCTCATCAAATTCTACAGTTAGCATTCCCCAAAGGTAAATTTGCTGTACGAGCTTCCGTTTCCGAGATATTTGACAAAAACCGTACAGATATGAAAAATTATGTGGTTCAAACAGCTACATTTTGAATCGAAAGTCGTAGAGCCTCGTAGATGGGCTCATTCGATTCCTCATCAAATTCTACAGTTAGCATTCCCCAAAGGTAAATTTGCTGTACGAGCTTCCGTTTCCGAGATATTTGACAAAAACCGTACAGATTAGAAAAATGATGTGTCAAATGTCCTTGAAATCGGACAAAAACCGTACAGATATGAAAAATTATGTGGTTCAAACGGCTATAACTTTTGAATCGAAAGTCGTAGAGCCTCGCAGATGGGCTCATTCTACTCCTCATCAAATTCTACAGTTAGCATTCCCCTATGCAGGTAAATTTGCTGTACGAGCTTCCGTTTCCGAGATATTTGACAAAAACCGTACAGATTAGAAAAATGATGTGGTTCAAACGGCTACATTTTGAATCGAAAGTCGTAGAGCCTCGTAGATGGGCTCATTCGATTCCTCATCAAATTCTACAGTTAGCATTCCCCAAAGGTAAATTTGCTGTACGAGCTTCCGTTTCCGAGATATTTGACAAAAACCGTACAGATTAGAAAAATGATGTGTCAAATGTCCTTGAAATCGGACAAAAACCGTACAGATATGAAAAATTATGTGGTTCAAACGGCTATAACTTTTGAATCGAAAGTCGTAGAGCCTCGCAGATGGGCTCATTCGATTCCTCATCAAATTCTACAGTTAGCATTCCCCTACGCAGGTAAATTTGCTGTACGAGCTTCCGTTTCCGAGATATTTGACAAAGACCGTACAGATATGAAAAATTATGTGGTTCAAACGGCTATAACTTTTGAATCGAAAGTCATAGAGCCTCGCAGATGGGCTCATTCTACTCCTCATCAAATTCTACAGTTAGCATTCCCCTATGCAGGTAAATTTGCTGTACGAGCTTCCGTTTCCGAGATATTTGACAAAAACCGTACAGATATGAAAAATTATGTGGTTCAAACGGCTATAACTTTTGAATCGAAAGTCGTAGAGCCTCGCAGATGGGCTCATTCTACTCCTCATCAAATTCTACAGTTAGCATTCCCCTATGCAGGTAAATTTGCTGTACGAGCTTCCGTTTCCGAGATATTTGACAAAAACCGTACAGATTAGAAAAATGATGTGTCAAATGTCCTTGAAATCGGACAAAAACCGTACAGATATGAAAAATTATGTGGTTCAAACGGCTATAACTTTTGAATCGAAAGTCGTAGAGCCTCGCAGATGGGCTCATTCGATTCCTCATCAAATTCTACAGTTAGCATTCCCCTATGCAGGTAAATTTGCTGTACGAGCTTCCGTTTCCGAGATATTTGACAAAAACCGTACAGATATGAAAAATTATGTGGTTCAAACGGCTATAACTTTTGAATCGAAAGTCGTAGAGCCTCGCAGATGGGCTCATTCTACTCCTCATCAAATTCTACAGTTAGCATTCCCCTATGCAGGTAAATTTGCTGTACGAGCTTCCGTTTCCGAGATATTTGACCAAAACCGTACAGATATGAAAAATTATGTGGTTCAAACAGCTACATTTTGAATCGAAAGTCGTAGAGCCTCGTAGATGGGCTCATTCGATTCCTCATCAAATTCTACAGTTAGCATTCCCCAAAGGTAAATTTGCTGTACGAGCTTCCGTTTCCGAGATATTTGACAAAAACCGTACAGATTAGAAAAATGATGTGTCAAATGTCCTTGAAATCGGACAAAAACCGTACAGATATGAAAAATTATGTGGTTCAAACGGCTATAACTTTTGAATCGAAAGTCGTAGAGCCTCGCAGATGGGCTCATTCTACTCCTCATCAAATTCTACAGTTAGCATTCCCCTATGCAGGTAAATTTGCTGTACGAGCTTCCGTTTCCGAGATATTTGACAAAAACCGTACAGATATGAAAAATTATGTGGTTCAAACGGCTACATTTTGAATCGAAAGTCGTAGAGCCTCGTAGATGGGCTCATTCGATTCCTCATCAAATTCTACAGTTAGCATTCCCCAAAGGTAAATTTGCTGTACGAGCTTCCGTTTCCGAGATATTTGACAAAAACCGTAGATATGAAAAATTATGTGGTTCAAACGGCTACATTTTGAATCGAAAGTCGTAGAGCCTCGTAGATGGGCTCATTCGATTCCTCATCAAATTCTACAGTTAGCATTCCCCAAAGGTAAATTTGCTGTACGAGCTTCCGTTTCCGAGATATTTGACAAAAACCGTACAGATTAGAAAAATTTATGTGGTTCAAACGGCTACATTTTGAATCGAAAGTCGTAGAGCCTCGTAGATGGGCTCATTCGATTCCTCATCAAATTCTACAGTTAGCATTCCCCAAAGGTAAATTTGCTGTACGAGCTTCCGTTTCCGAGATATTTGACAAAAACCGTACAGATATGAAAAATTATGTGGTTCAAACAGCTACATTTTGAATCGAAAGTCGTAGAGCCTCGTAGATGGGCTCATTCGATTCCTCATCAAATTCTACAGTTAGCATTCCCCAAAGGTAAATTTGCTGTACGAGCTTCCGTTTCCGAGATATTTGACAAAAACCGTACAGATTAGAAAAATGATGTGTCAAATGTCCTTGAAATCGGACAAAAACCGTACAGATATGAAAAATTATGTGGTTCAAACGGCTATAACTTTTGAATCGAAAGTCGTAGAGCCTCGCAGATGGGCTCATTCGATTCCTCATCAAATTCTACAGTTAGCATTCCCCTACGCAGGTAAATTTGCTGTACGAGCTTCCGTTTCCGAGATATTTGACAAAAACCGTACAGATATGAAAAATTATGTGGTTCAAACGGCTATAACTTTTGAATCGAAAGTCGTAGAGCCTCGCAGATGGGCTCATTCTACTCCTCATCAAATTCTACAGTTAGCATTCCCCTATGCAGGTAAATTTGCTGTACGAGCTTCCGTTTCCGAGATATTTGACAAAAACCGTACAGATTAGAAAAATGATGTGTCAAATGTCCTTGAAATCGGACAAAAACCGTACAGATATGAAAAATTATGTGGTTCAAACGGCTATAACTTTTGAATCGAAAGTCGTAGAGCCTCGCAGATGGGCTCATTCGATTCCTCATCAAATTCTACAGTTAGCATTCCCCGAAGGTAAATTTGCTGTACGAGCTTCCGTTTCCGAGATATTTGACAAAAACCGTACAGATTAGAAAAATTATGTGGTTCAAACGGCTACATTTTGAATCGAAAGTCGTAGAGCCTCGTAGATGGGCTCATTCGATTCCTCATCAAATTCTACAGTTAGCATTCCCCAAAGGTAAATTTGCTGTACGAGCTTCCGTTTCCGAGATATTTGACAAAAACCGTACAGATATGAAAAATTATGTGGTTCAAACAGCTACATTTTGAATCGAAAGTCGTAGAGCCTCGTAGATGGGCTCATTCGATTCCTCATCAAATTCTACAGTTAGCATTCCCCAAAGGTAAATTTGCTGTACGAGCTTCCGTTTCCGAGATATTTGACAAAAACCGTACAGATTAGAAAAATGATGTGTCAAATGTCCTTGAAATCGGACAAAAACCGTACAGATATGAAAAATGATGTGGTTCAAACGGCTATAACTTTTGAATCGAAAGTCGTAGAGCCTCGCAGATGGGCTCATTCGATTCCTCATCAAATTCTACAGTTAGCATTCCCCTACGCAGGTAAATTTGCTGTACGAGCTTCCGTTTCCGAGATATTTGACAAAAACCGTACAGATATGAAAAATTATGTGGTTCAAACGGCTATAACTTTTGAATCGAAAGTCATAGAGCCTCGTAGATGGGCTCATTCTACTCCTCATCAAATTCTACAGTTAGCATTCCCCTATGCAGGTAAATTTGCTGTACGAGCTTCCGTTTCCGAGATATTTGACAAAAACCGTACAGATTAGAAAAATGATGTGTCAAATGTCCTTGAAATCGGACAAAAACCGTACAGATATGAAAAATTATGTGGTTCAAACGGCTATAACTTTTGAATCGAAAGTCGTAGAGCCTCGCAGATGGGCTCATTCGATTCCTCATCAAATTCTACAGTTAGCATTCCCCGAAGGTAAATTTGCTGTACGAGCTTCCGTTTCCGAGATATTTGACAAAAACCGTACAGATATGAAAAATTATGTGGTTCAAACGGCTACATTTTGAATCGAAAGTCGTAGAGCCTCGTAGATGGGCTCATTCGATTCCTCATCAAATTCTACAGTTAGCATTATCCAAAGGTAAATTTGCTGTACGAGCTTCCGTTTCCGAGATATTTGACAAAAACCGTACAGATATGAAAAATTATGTGGTTCAAACGGCTACATTTTGAATCGAAAGTCGTAGAGCCTCGTAGATGGGCTCATTCGATTCCTCATCAAATTCTACAGTTAGCATTCCCCAAAGGTAAATTTGCTGTACGAGCTTCCGTTTCCGAGATATTTGACAAAAACCGTACAGATTAGAAAAATGATGTGGTTCAAACGGCTACATTTTGAATCGAAAGTCGTAGAGCCTCGTAGATGGGCTCATTCGATTCCTCATCAAATTCTACAGTTAGCATTCCCCAAAGGTAAATTTGCTGTACGAGCTTCCGTTTCCGAGATATTTGACAAAAACCGTACAGATATGAAAAATTATGTGGTTCAAACAGCTACATTTTGAATCGAAAGTCGTAGAGCCTCGTAGATGGGCTCATTCGATTCCTCATCAAATTCTACAGTTAGCATTCCCCAAAGGTAAATTTGCTGTACGAGCTTCCGTTTCCGAGATATTTGACAAAAACCGTACAGATTAGAAAAATGATGTGTCAAATGTCCTTGAAATCGGACAAAAACCGTACAGATATGAAAAATTATGTGGTTCAAACGGCTATAACTTTTGAATCGAAAGTCGTAGAGCCTCGCAGATGGGCTCATTCTACTCCTCATCAAATTCTACAGTTAGCATTCCCCTATGCAGGTAAATTTGCTGTACGAGCTTCCGTTTCCGAGATATTTGACAAAAACCGTACAGATTAGAAAAATGATGTGTCAAATGTCCTTGAAATCGGACAAAAACCGTACAGATATGAAAAATTATGTGGTTCAAACGGCTATAACTTTTGAATCGAAAGTCGTAGAGCCTCGCAGATGGGCTCATTCTACTCCTCATCAAATTCTACAGTTAGCATTCCCCTATGCAGGTAAATTTGCTGTACGAGCTTCCGTTTCCGAGATATTTGACAAAAACCGTACAGATATGAAAAATTATGTGGTTCAAACGGCTACATTTTGAATTGAAAGTCGTAGAGCCTCGTAGATGGGCTCATTCGATTCCTCATCAAATTCTACAGTTAGCATTCCCCTATGCAGGTAAATTTGCTGTACGAGCTTCCGTTTCCGAGATATTTGACAAAAACCGTACAGATATGAAAAATTATGTGGTTCAAACGGCTACATTTTGAATCGAAAGTCGTAGAGCCTCGCAGATGGGCTCATTCTACTCCTCATCAAATTCTACAGTTAGCATTCCCCTATGCAGGTAAATTTGCTGTACGAGCTTCCGTTTCCGAGATATTTGACAAAAACCGTACAGATATGAAAAATTATGTGGTTCAAACGGCTACATTTTGAATCGAAAGTCGTAGAGCCTCGTAGATGGGCTCATTCGATTCCTCATCAAATTCTACAGTTAGCATTCCCCAAAGGTAAATTTGCTGTACGAGCTTCCGTTTCCGAGATATTTGACAAAAACCGTACAGATTAGAAAAATGATGTGGTTCAAACGGCTACATTTTGAATCGAAAGTCGTAGAGCCTCGTAGATGGGCTCATTCGATGCCTCATCAAATTCTACAGTTAGCATTCCCCAAAGGTAAATTTGCTGTACGAGCTTCCGTTTCCGAGATATTTGACAAAAACCGTACAGATATGAAAAATTATGTGGTTCAAACAGCTACATTTTGAATCGAAAGTCGTAGAGCCTCGTAGATGGGCTCATTCGATTCCTCATCAAATTCTACAGTTAGCATTCCCCAAAGGTAAATTTGCTGTACGAGCTTCCGTTTCCGAGATATTTGACAAAAACCGTACAGATTAGAAAAATGATGTGTCAAATGTCCTTGAAATCGGACAAAAACCGTACAGATATGAAAAATTATGTGGTTCAAACGGCTATAACTTTTGAATCGAAAGTCGTAGAGCCTCGCAGATGGGCTCATTCTACTCCTCATCAAATTCTACAGTTAGCATTCCCCTATGCAGGTAAATTTGCTGTACGAGCTTCCGTTTCCGAGATATTTGACAAAAACCGTACAGATTAGAAAAATGATGTGGTTCAAACGGCTACATTTTGAATCGAAAGTCGTAGAGCCTCGTAGATGGGCTCATTCGATTCCTCATCAAATTCTACAGTTAGCATTCCCCAAAGGTAAATTTGCTGTACGAGCTTCCGTTTCCGAGATATTTGACAAAAACCGTACAGATTAGAAAAATGATGTGTCAAATGTCCTTGAAATCGGACAAAAACCGTACAGATATGAAAAATTATGTGGTTCAAACGGCTATAACTTTTGAATCGAAAGTCGTAGAGCCTCGCAGATGGGCTCATTCGATTCCTCATCAAATTCTACAGTTAGCATTCCCCTACGCAGGTAAATTTGCTGTACGAGCTTCCGTTTCCGAGATATTTGACAAAGACCGTACAGATATGAAAAATTATGTGGTTCAAACGGCTATAACTTTTGAATCGAAAGTCATAGAGCCTCGCAGATGGGCTCATTCTACTCCTCATCAAATTCTACAGTTAGCATTCCCCTATGCAGGTAAATTTGCTGTACGAGCTTCCGTTTCCGAGATATTTGACAAAAACCGTACAGATTAGAAAAATGATGTGTCAAATGTCCTTGAAATCGGACAAAAACCGTACAGATATGAAAAATTATGTGGTTCAAACGGCTATAACTTTTGAATCGAAAGTCGTAGAGCCTCGCAGATGGGCTCATTCGATTCCTCATCAAATTCTACAGTTAGCATTCCCCGAAGGTAAATTTGCTGTACGAGCTTCCGTTTCCGAGATATTTGACAAAAACCGTACAGATATGAAAAATTATGTGGTTCAAACGGCTACATTTTGAATCGAAAGTCGTAGAGCCTCGTAGATGGGCTCATTCGATTCCTCATCAAATTCTACAGTTAGCATTCCCCAAAGGTAAATTTGCTGTACGAGCTTCCGTTTCCGAGATATTTGACAAAAACCGTACAGATATGAAAAATTATGTGGTTCAAACGGCTACATTTTGAATCGAAAGTCGTAGAGCCTCGTAGATGGGCTCATTCGATTCCTCATCAAATTCTACAGTTAGCATTCCCCAAAGGTAAATTTGCTGTACGAGCTTCCGTTTCCGAGATATTTGACAAAAACCGTACAGATTAGAAAAATGATGTGGTTCAAACGGCTACATTTTGAATCGAAAGTCGTAGAGCCTCGTAGATGGGCTCATTCGATTCCTCATCAAATTCTACAGTTAGCATTCCCCAAAGGTAAATTTGCTGTACGAGCTTCCGTTTCCGAGATATTTGACAAAAACCGTACAGATATGAAAAATTATGTGGTTCAAACAGCTACATTTTGAATCGAAAGTCGTAGAGCCTCGTAGATGGGCTCATTCGATTCCTCATCAAATTCTACAGTTAGCATTCCCCAAAGGTAAATTTGCTGTACGAGCTTCCGTTTCCGAGATATTTGACAAAAACCGTACAGATTAGAAAAATGATGTGTCAAATGTCCTTGAAATCGGACAAAAACCGTACAGATATGAAAAATTATGTGGTTCAAACGGCTATAACTTTTGAATCGAAAGTCGTAGAGCCTCGCAGATGGGCTCATTCTACTCCTCATCAAATTCTACAGTTAGCATTCCCCTATGCAGGTAAATTTGCTGTACGAGCTTCCGTTTCCGAGATATTTGACAAAAACCGTACAGATTAGAAAAATGATGTGGTTCAAAGGGCTACATTTTGAATCGAAAGTCGTAGAGCCTCGTAGATGGGCTCATTCGATTCCTCATCAAATTCTACAGTTAGCATTCCCCAAAGGTAAATTTGCTGTACGAGCTTCCGTTTCCGAGATATTTGACAAAAACCGTACAGATATGAAAAATTATGTGGTTCAAACAGCTACATTTTGAATCGAAAGTCGTAGAGCCTCGTAGATGGGCTCATTCGATTCCTCATCAAATTCTACAGTTAGCATTCCCCAAAGGTAAATTTGCTGTACGAGCTTCCGTTTCCGAGATATTTGACAAAAACCGTACAGATTAGAAAAATGATGTGTCAAATGTCCTTGAAATCGGACAAAAACCGTACAGATATGAAAAATTATGTGGTTCAAACGGCTATAACTTTTGAATCGAAAGTCGTAGAGCCTCGCAGATGGGCTCATTCTACTCCTCATCAAATTCTACAGTTAGCATTCCCCTATGCAGGTAAATTTGCTGTACGAGCTTCCGTTTCCGAGATATTTGACAAAAACCGTACAGATTAGAAAAATGATGTGGTTCAAACGGCTACATTTTGAATCGAAAGTCGTAGAGCCTCGTAGATGGGCTCATTCGATTCCTCATCAAATTCTACAGTTAGCATTCCCCAAAGGTAAATTTGCTGTACGAGCTTCCGTTTCCGAGATATTTGACAAAAACCGTACAGATATGAAAAATTATGTGGTTCAAACAGCTACATTTTGAATCGAAAGTCGTAGAGCCTCGTAGATGGGCTCATTCGATTCCTCATCAAATTCTACAGTTAGCATTCCCCAAAGGTAAATTTGCTGTACGAGCTTCCGTTTCCGAGATATTTGACAAAAACCGTACAGATTAGAAAAATGATGTGTCAAATGTCCTTGAAATCGGACAAAAACCGTACAGATATGAAAAATTATGTGGTTCAAACGGCTATAACTTTTGAATCGAAAGTCGTAGAGCCTCGCAGATGGGCTCATTCTACTCCTCATCAAATTCTACAGTTAGCATTCCCCTATGCAGGTAAATTTGCTGTACGAGCTTCCGTTTCCGAGATATTTGACAAAAACCGTACAGATTAGAAAAATGATGTGTCAAATGTCCTTGAAATCGGACAAAAACCGTACAGATATGAAAAATTATGTGGTTCAAACGGCTATAACTTTTGAATCGAAAGTCGTAGAGCCTCGCAGATGGGCTCATTCTACTCCTCATCAAATTCTACAGTTAGCATTCCCCTATGCAGGTAAATTTGCTGTACGAGCTTCCGTTTCCGAGATATTTGACAAAAACCGTACAGATTAGAAAAATGATGTGGTTCAAACGGCTACATTTTGAATCGAAAGTCGTAGAGCCTCGTAGATGGGCTCATTCGATTCCTCATCAAATTCTACAGTTAGCATTCCCCAAAGGTAAATTTGCTGTACGAGCTTCCGTTTCCGAGATATTTGACAAAAACCGTACAGATATGAAAAATTATGTGGTTCAAACAGCTACATTTTGAATCGAAAGTCGTAGAGCCTCGTAGATGGGCTCATTCGATTCCTCATCAAATTCTACAGTTAGCATTCCCCAAAGGTAAATTTGCTGTACGAGCTTCCGTTTCCGAGATATTTGACAAAAACCGTACAGATTAGAAAAATGATGTGTCAAATGTCCTTGAAATCGGACAAAAACCGTACAGATATGAAAAATTATGTGGTTCAAACGGCTATAACTTTTGAATCGAAAGTCGTAGAGCCTCGCAGATGGGCTCATTCTACTCCTCATCAAATTCTACAGTTAGCATTCCCCTATGCAGGTAAATTTGCTGTACGAGCTTCCGTTTCCGAGATATTTGACAAAAACCGTACAGATTAGAAAAATGATGTGGTTCAAAGGGCTACATTTTGAATCGAAAGTCGTAGAGCCTCGTAGATGGGCTCATTCGATTCCTCATCAAATTCTACAGTTAGCATTCCCCAAAGGTAAATTTGCTGTACGAGCTTCCGTTTCCGAGATATTTGACAAAAACCGTACAGATATGAAAAATTATGTGGTTCAAACAGCTACATTTTGAATCGAAAGTCGTAGAGCCTCGTAGATGGGCTCATTCGATTCCTCATCAAATTCTACAGTTAGCATTCCCCAAAGGTAAATTTGCTGTACGAGCTTCCGTTTCCGAGATATTTGACAAAAACCGTACAGATTAGAAAAATGATGTGTCAAATGTCCTTGAAATCGGACAAAAACCGTACAGATATGAAAAATTATGTGGTTCAAACGGCTATAACTTTTGAATCGAAAGTCGTAGAGCCTCGCAGATGGGCTCATTCTACTCCTCATCAAATTCTACAGTTAGCATTCCCCTATGCAGGTAAATTTGCTGTACGAGCTTCCGTTTCCGAGATATTTGACAAAAACCGTACAGATTAGAAAAATGATGTGGTTCAAACGGCTACATTTTGAATCGAAAGTCGTAGAGCCTCGTAGATGGGCTCATTCGATTCCTCATCAAATTCTACAGTTAGCATTCCCCAAAGGTAAATTTGCTGTACGAGCTTCCGTTTCCGAGATATTTGACAAAAACCGTACAGATATGAAAAATTATGTGGTTCAAACAGCTACATTTTGAATCGAAAGTCGTAGAGCCTCGTAGATGGGCTCATTCGATTCCTCATCAAATTCTACAGTTAGCATTCCCCAAAGGTAAATTTGCTGTACGAGCTTCCGTTTCCGAGATATTTGACAAAAACCGTACAGATTAGAAAAATGATGTGTCAAATGTCCTTGAAATCGGACAAAAACCGTACAGATATGAAAAATTATGTGGTTCAAACGGCTATAACTTTTGAATCGAAAGTCGTAGAGCCTCGCAGATGGGCTCATTCTACTCCTCATCAAATTCTACAGTTAGCATTCCCCTATGCAGGTAAATTTGCTGTACGAGCTTCCGTTTCCGAGATATTTGACAAAAACCGTACAGATTAGAAAAATGATGTGTCAAATGTCCTTGAAATCGGACAAAAACCGTACAGATATGAAAAATTATGTGGTTCAAACGGCTATAACTTTTGAATCGAAAGTCGTAGAGCCTCGCAGATGGGCTCATTCTACTCCTCATCAAATTCTACAGTTAGCATTCCCCTATGCAGGTAAATTTGCTGTACGAGCTTCCGTTTCCGAGATATTTGACAAAAACCGTACAGATTAGAAAAATGATGTGGTTCAAACGGCTACATTTTGAATCGAAAGTCGTAGAGCCTCGTAGATGGGCTCATTCGATTCCTCATCAAATTCTACAGTTAGCATTCCCCAAAGGTAAATTTGCTGTACGAGCTTCCGTTTCCGAGATATTTGACAAAAACCGTACAGATATGAAAAATTATGTGGTTCAAACAGCTACATTTTGAATCGAAAGTCGTAGAGCCTCGTAGATGGGCTCATTCGATTCCTCATCAAATTCTACAGTTAGCATTCCCCAAAGGTAAATTTGCTGTACGAGCTTCCGTTTCCGAGATATTTGACAAAAACCGTACAGATTAGAAAAATGATGTGGTTCAAACGGCTACATTTTGAATCGAAAGTCGTAGAGCCTCGTAGATGGGCTCATTCGATTCCTCATCAAATTCTACAGTTAGCATTCCCCAAAGGTAAATTTGCTGTACGAGCTTCCGTTTCCGAGATATTTGACAAAAACCGTACAGATATGAAAAATTATGTGGTTCAAACAGCTACATTTTGAATCGAAAGTCGTAGAGCCTCGTAGATGGGCTCATTCGATTCCTCATCAAATTCTACAGTTAGCATTCCCCAAAGGTAAATTTGCTGTACGAGCTTCCGTTTCCGAGATATTTGACAAAAACCGTACAGATTAGAAAAATGATGTGTCAAATGTCCTTGAAATCGGACAAAAACCGTACAGATATGAAAAATTATGTGGTTCAAACGGCTATAACTTTTGAATCGAAAGTCGTAGAGCCTCGCAGATGGGCTCATTCGATTCCTCATCAAATTCTACAGTTAGCATTCCCCTACGCAGGTAAATTTGCTGTACGAGCTTCCGTTTCCGAGATATTTGACAAAGACCGTACAGATATGAAAAATTATGTGGTTCAAACGGCTATAACTTTTGAATCGAAAGTCATAGAGCCTCGCAGATGGGCTCATTCTACTCCTCATCAAATTCTACAGTTAGCATTCCCCTATGCAGGTAAATTTGCTGTACGAGCTTCCGTTTCCGAGATATTTGACAAAAACCGTACAGATTAGAAAAATGATGTGTCAAATGTCCTTGAAATCGGACAAAAACCGTACAGATATGAAAAATTATGTGGTTCAAACGGCTATAACTTTTGAATCGAAAGTCGTAGAGCCTCGCAGATGGGCTCATTCGATTCCTCATCAAATTCTACAGTTAGCATTCCCCGAAGGTAAATTTGCTGTACGAGCTTCCGTTTCCGAGATATTTGACAAAAACCGTACAGATATGAAAAATTATGTGGTTCAAACGGCTACATTTTGAATCGAAAGTCGTAGAGCCTCGTAGATGGGCTCATTCGATTCCTCATCAAATTCTACAGTTAGCATTCCCCAAAGGTAAATTTGCTGTACGAGCTTCCGTTTCCGAGATATTTGACAAAAACCGTACAGATATGAAAAATTATGTGGTTCAAACGGCTACATTTTGAATCGAAAGTCGTAGAGCCTCGTAGATGGGCTCATTCGATTCCTCATCAAATTCTACAGTTAGCATTCCCCAAAGGTAAATTTGCTGTACGAGCTTCCGTTTCCGAGATATTTGACAAAAACCGTACAGATTAGAAAAATGATGTGGTTCAAACGGCTACATTTTGAATCGAAAGTCGTAGAGCCTCGTAGATGGGCTCATTCGATTCCTCATCAAATTCTACAGTTAGCATTCCCCAAAGGTAAATTTGCTGTACGAGCTTCCGTTTCCGAGATATTTGACAAAAACCGTACAGATATGAAAAATTATGTGGTTCAAACAGCTACATTTTGAATCGAAAGTCGTAGAGCCTCGTAGATGGGCTCATTCGATTCCTCATCAAATTCTACAGTTAGCATTCCCCAAAGGTAAATTTGCTGTACGAGCTTCCGTTTCCGAGATATTTGACAAAAACCGTACAGATTAGAAAAATGATGTGTCAAATGTCCTTGAAATCGGACAAAAACCGTACAGATATGAAAAATTATGTGGTTCAAACGGCTATAACTTTTGAATCGAAAGTCGTAGAGCCTCGCAGATGGGCTCATTCTACTCCTCATCAAATTCTACAGTTAGCATTCCCCTATGCAGGTAAATTTGCTGTACGAGCTTCCGTTTCCGAGATATTTGACAAAAACCGTACAGATTAGAAAAATGATGTGGTTCAAAGGGCTACATTTTGAATCGAAAGTCGTAGAGCCTCGTAGATGGGCTCATTCGATTCCTCATCAAATTCTACAGTTAGCATTCCCCAAAGGTAAATTTGCTGTACGAGCTTCCGTTTCCGAGATATTTGACAAAAACCGTACAGATATGAAAAATTATGTGGTTCAAACAGCTACATTTTGAATCGAAAGTCGTAGAGCCTCGTAGATGGGCTCATTCGATTCCTCATCAAATTCTACAGTTAGCATTCCCCAAAGGTAAATTTGCTGTACGAGCTTCCGTTTCCGAGATATTTGACAAAAACCGTACAGATTAGAAAAATGATGTGTCAAATGTCCTTGAAATCGGACAAAAACCGTACAGATATGAAAAATTATGTGGTTCAAACGGCTATAACTTTTGAATCGAAAGTCGTAGAGCCTCGCAGATGGGCTCATTCTACTCCTCATCAAATTCTACAGTTAGCATTCCCCTATGCAGGTAAATTTGCTGTACGAGCTTCCGTTTCCGAGATATTTGACAAAAACCGTACAGATTAGAAAAATGATGTGTCAAATGTCCTTGAAATCGGACAAAAACCGTACAGATATGAAAAATTATGTGGTTCAAACGGCTATAACTTTTGAATCGAAAGTCGTAGAGCCTCGCAGATGGGCTCATTCTACTCCTCATCAAATTCTACAGTTAGCATTCCCCTATGCAGGTAAATTTGCTGTACGAGCTTCCGTTTCCGAGATATTTGACAAAAACCGTACAGATATGAAAAATTATGTGGTTCAAACGGCTACATTTTGAATTGAAAGTCGTAGAGCCTCGTAGATGGGCTCATTCGATTCCTCATCAAATTCTACAGTTAGCATTCCCCAAAGGTAAATTTGCTGTACGAGCTTCCGTTTCCGAGATATTTGACAAAAACCGTACAGATATGAAAAATTATGTGGTTCAAACGGCTACATTTTGAATCGAAAGTCGTAGAGCCTCGTAGATGGGCTCATTCGATTCCTCATCAAATTCTACAGTTAGCATTCCCCAAAGGTAAATTTGCTGTACGAGCTTCCGTTTCCGAGATATTTGACAAAAACCGTACAGATTAGAAAAATGTATGTGGTTCAAACGGCTACATTTTGAATCGAAAGTCGTAGAGCCTCGTAGATGGGCTCATTCGATTCCTCATCAAATTCTACAGTTAGCATTCCCCAAAGGTAAATTTGCTGTACGAGCTTCCGTTTCCGAGATATTTGACAAAAACCGTACAGATATGAAAAATTATGTGGTTCAAACAGCTACATTTTGAATCGAAAGTCGTAGAGCCTCGTAGATGGGCTCATTCGATTCCTCATCAAATTCTACAGTTAGCATTCCCCAAAGGTAAATTTGCTGTACGAGCTTCCGTTTCCGAGATATTTGACAAAAACCGTACAGATTAGAAAAATGATGTGTCAAATGTCCTTGAAATCGGACAAAAACCGTACAGATATGAAAAATTATGTGGTTCAAACGGCTATAACTTTTGAATCGAAAGTCGTAGAGCCTCGCAGATGGGCTCATTCTACTCCTCATCAAATTCTACAGTTAGCATTCCCCTATGCAGGTAAATTTGCTGTACGAGCTTCCGTTTCCGAGATATTTGACAAAAACCGTACAGATTAGAAAAATGATGTGTCAAATGTCCTTGAAATCGGACAAAAACCGTACAGATATGAAAAATTATGTGGTTCAAACGGCTATAACTTTTGAATCGAAAGTCGTAGAGCCTCGCAGATGGGCTCATTCTACTCCTCATCAAATTCTACAGTTAGCATTCCCCTATGCAGGTAAATTTGCTGTACGAGCTTCCGTTTCCGAGATATTTGACAAAAACCGTACAGATATGAAAAATTATGTGGTTCAAACGGCTACATTTTGAATTGAAAGTCGTAGAGCCTCGTAGATGGGCTCATTCGATTCCTCATCAAATTCTACAGTTAGCATTCCCCAAAGGTAAATTTGCTGTACGAGCTTCCGTTTCCGAGATATTTGACAAAAACCGTACAGATATGAAAAATTATGTGGTTCAAACGGCTACATTTTGAATCGAAAGTCGTAGAGCCTCGTAGATGGGCTCATTCGATTCCTCATCAAATTCTACAGTTAGCATTCCCCAAAGGTAAATTTGCTGTACGAGCTTCCGTTTCCGAGATATTTGACAAAAACCGTACAGATTAGAAAAATGTATGTGGTTCAAACGGCTACATTTTGAATCGAAAGTCGTAGAGCCTCGTAGATGGGCTCATTCGATTCCTCATCAAATTCTACAGTTAGCATTCCCCAAAGGTAAATTTGCTGTACGAGCTTCCGTTTCCGAGATATTTGACAAAAACCGTACAGATATGAAAAATTATGTGGTTCAAACAGCTACATTTTGAATCGAAAGTCGTAGAGCCTCGTAGATGGGCTCATTCGATTCCTCATCAAATTCTACAGTTAGCATTCCCCAAAGGTAAATTTGCTGTACGAGCTTCCGTTTCCGAGATATTTGACAAAAACCGTACAGATTAGAAAAATGATGTGTCAAATGTCCTTGAAATCGGACAAAAAACGTACAGATATGAAAAATTATGTGGTTCAAACGGCTATAACTTTTGAATCGAAAGTCGTAGAGCCTCGCAGATGGGCTCATTCGATTCCTCATCAAATTCTACAGTTAGCATTCCCCTACGCAGGTAAATTTGCTGTACGAGCTTCCGTTTCCGAGATATTTGACAAAAACCGTACAGATATGAAAAATTATGTGGTTCAAACGGCTATAACTTTTGAATCGAAAGTCGTAGAGCCTCGCAGATGGGCTCATTCTACTCCTCATCAAATTCTACAGTTAGCATTCCCCTATGCAGGTAAATTTGCTGTACGAGCTTCCGTTTCCGAGATATTTGACAAAAACCGTACAGATTAGAAAAATGATGTGTCAAATGTCCTTGAAATCGGACAAAAACCGTACAGATATGAAAAATTATGTGGTTCAAACGGCTATAACTTTTGAATCGAAAGTCGTAGAGCCTCGCAGATGGGCTCATTCGATTCCTCATCAAATTCTACAGTTAGCATTCCCCGAAGGTAAATTTGCTGTACGAGCTTCCGTTTCCGAGATATTTGACAAAAACCGTACAGATATGAAAAATTATGTGGTTCAAACGGCTACATTTTGAATCGAAAGTTGTAGAGCCTCGTAGATGGGCTCATTCGATTCCTCATCAAATTCTACAGTTAGCATTCCCCAAAGGTAAATTTGCTGTACGAGCTTCCGTTTCCGAGATATTTGACAAAAACCGTACAGATATGAAAAATTATGTGGTTCAAACGGCTACATTTTGAATCGAAAGTCGTAGAGCCTCGTAGATGGGCTCATTCGATTCCTCATCAAATTCTACAGTTAGCATTCCCCAAAGGTAAATTTGCTGTACGAGCTTCCGTTTCCGAGATATTTGACAAAAACCGTACAGATATGAAAAATTATGTGGTTCAAACAGCTACATTTTGAATCGAAAGTCGTAGAGCCTCGTAGATGGGCTCATTCGATTCCTCATCAAATTCTACAGTTAGCATTCCCCAAAGGTAAATTTGCTGTACGAGCTTCCGTTTCCGAGATATTTGACAAAAACCGTACAGATTAGAAAAATGATGTGTCAAATGTCCTTGAAATCGGACAAAAACCGTACAGATATGAAAAATTATGTGGTTCAAACGGCTATAACTTTTGAATCGAAAGTCGTAGAGCCTCGCAGATGGGCTCATTCTACTCCTCATCAAATTCTACAGTTAGCATTCCCCTATGCAGGTAAATTTGCTGTACGAGCTTCCGTTTCTGAGATATTTGACAAAAACCGTACAGATTAGAAAAATGATGTGTCAAATGTCCTTGAAATCGGACAAAAACCGTACAGATATGAAAAATTATGTGGTTCAAACGGCTATAACTTTTGAATCGAAAGTCGTAGAGCCTCGCAGATGGGCTCATTCTACTCCTCATCAAATTCTACAGTTAGCATTCCCCTATGCAGGTAAATTTGCTGTACGAGCTTCCGTTTCCGAGATATTTGACAAAAACCGTACAGATTAGAAAAATTTATGTGGTTCAAACGGCTACATTTTGAATCGAAAGTCGTAGAGCCTCGTAGATGGGCTCATTCGATTCCTCATCAAATTCTACAGTTAGCATTCC
Source organism: Borostomias antarcticus (assembly GCF_949987555.1). Classification (NCBI taxonomy): domain Eukaryota; kingdom Metazoa; phylum Chordata; class Actinopteri; order Stomiiformes; family Stomiidae; genus Borostomias; species Borostomias antarcticus. The sequence goes on from NW_028175702.1 coordinate 347,283, forward strand.
CCAAAGGTAAATTTGCTGTACGAGCTTCCGTTTCCGAGATATTTGACAAAAACCGTACAGATATGAAAAATTATGTGGTTCAAACGGCTACATTTTGAATCGAAAGTCGTAGAGCCTCGTAGATGGGCTCATTCGATTCCTCATCAAATTCTACAGTTAGCATTCCCCAAAGGTAAATTTGCTGTACGAGCTTCCGTTTCCGAGATATTTGACAAAAACCGTACAGATTAGAAAAATGATGTGGTTCAAACGGCTACATTTTGAATCGAAAGTCGTAGAGCCTCGTAGATGGGCTCATTCGATTCCTCATCAAATTCTACAGTTAGCATTCCCCAAAGGTAAATTTGCTGTACGAGCTTCCGTTTCCGAGATATTTGACAAAAACCGTACAGATATGAAAAATTATGTGGTTCAAACAGCTACATTTTGAATCGAAAGTCGTAGAGCCTCGTAGATGAGCTCATTCGATTCCTCATCAAATTCTACAGTTAGCATTCCCCAAAGGTAAATTTGCTGTACGAGCTTCCGTTTCCGAGATATTTGACAAAAACCGTACAGATTAGAAAAATGATGTGTCAAATGTCCTTGAAATCGGACAAAAACCGTACAGATATGAAAAATTATGTGGTTCAAATGGCTATAACTTTTGAATCGAAAGTCGTAGAGCCTCGCAGATGGGCTCATTCGATTCCTCATCAAATTCTACAGTTAGCATTCCCCTACGCAGGTAAATTTGCTGTACGAGCTTCCGTTTCCGAGATATTTGACAAAAACCGTACAGATATGAAAAATTATGTGGTTCAAACGGCTATAACTTTTGAATCGAAAGTCGTAGAGCCTCGCAGATGGGCTCATTCTACTCCTCATCAAATTCTACAGTTAGCATTCCCCAAAGGTAAATTTGCTGTACGAGCTTCCGTTTCCGAGATATTTGACAAAAACCGTACAGATATGAAAAATTATGTGGTTCAAACGGCTACATTTTGAATCGAAAGTCGTAGAGCCTCGTAGATGGGCTCATTCGATTCCTCATCAAATTCTACAGTTAGCATTCCCCAAAGGTAAATTTGCTGTACGAGCTTCCGTTTCCGAGATATTTGACAAAAACCGTACAGATTAGAAAAATGATGTGGTTCAAACGGCTACATTTTGAATCGAAAGTCGTAGAGCCTCGTAGATGGGCTCATTCGATTCCTCATCAAATTCTACAGTTAGCATTCCCCAAAGGTAAATTTGCTGTACGAGCTTCCGTTTCCGAGATATTTGACAAAAACCGTACAGATATGAAAAATTATGTGGTTCAAACAGCTACATTTTGAATCGAAAGTCGTAGAGCCTCGTAGATGGGCTCATTCGATTCCTCATCAAATTCTACAGTTAGCATTCCCCAAAGGTAAATTTGCTGTACGAGCTTCCGTTTCCGAGATATTTGACAAAAACCGTACAGATATGAAAAATTATGTGGTTCAAACGGCTACATTTTGAATCGAAAGTCGTAGAGCCTCGTAGATGGGCTCATTCGATTCCTCATCAAATTCTACAGTTAGCATTCCCCAAAGGTAAATTTGCTGTACGAGCTTCCGTTTCCGAGATATTTGACAAAAACCGTACAGATATGAAAAATTATGTGGTTCAAACAGCTACATTTTGAATCGAAAGTCGTAGAGCCTCGTAGATGGGCTCATTCGATTCCTCATCAAATTCTACAGTTAGCATTCCCCAAAGGTAAATTTGCTGTACGAGCTTCCGTTTCCGAGATATTTGACAAAAACCGTACAGATTAGAAAAATGATGTGTCAAATGTCCTTGAAATCGGACAAAAACCGTACAGATATGAAAAATTATGTGGTTCAAACGGCTATAACTTTTGAATCGAAAGTCGTAGAGCCTCGCAGATGGGCTCATTCGATTCCTCATCAAATTCTACAGTTAGCATTCCCCTATGCAGGTAAATTTGCTGTACGAGCTTCCGTTTCCGAGATATTTGACAAAAACCGTACAGATATGAAAAATTATGTGGTTCAAACGGCTATAACTTTTGAATCGAAAGTCGTAGAGCCTCGCAGATGGGCTCATTCTACTCCTCATCAAATTCTACAGTTAGCATTCCCCAAAGGTAAATTTGCTGTACGAGCTTCCGTTTCCGAGATATTTGACAAAAACCGTACAGATATGAAAAATTATGTGGTTCAAACGGCTACATTTTGAATCGAAAGTCGTAGAGCCTCGTAGATGGGCTCATTCGATTCCTCATCAAATTCTACAGTTAGCATTCCCCAAAGGTAAATTTGCTGTACGAGCTTCCGTTTCCGAGATATTTGACAAAAACCGTACAGATTAGAAAAATGATGTGGTTCAAACGGCTACATTTTGAATCGAAAGTCGTAGAGCCTCGTAGATGGGCTCATTCGATTCCTCATCAAATTCTACAGTTAGCATTCCCCAAAGGTAAATTTGCTGTACGAGCTTCCGTTTCCGAGATATTTGACAAAAACCGTACAGATATGAAAAATTATGTGGTTCAAACAGCTACATTTTGAATCGAAAGTCGTAGAGCCTCGTAGATGGGCTCATTCGATTCCTCATCAAATTCTACAGTTAGCATTCCCCAAAGGTAAATTTGCTGTACGAGCTTCCGTTTCCGAGATATTTGACAAAAACCGTACAGATTAGAAAAATGATGTGTCAAATGTCCTTGAAATCGGACAAAAACCGTACAGATATGAAAAATTATGTGGTTCAAACGGCTATAACTTTTGAATCGAAAGTCGTAGAGCCTCGCAGATGGGCTCATTCTACTCCTCATCAAATTCTACAGTTAGCATTCCCCTATGCAGGTAAATTTGCTGTACGAGCTTCCGTTTCCGAGATATTTGACAAAAACCGTACAGATTAGAAAAATGATGTGTCAAATGTCCTTGAAATCGGACAAAAACCGTACAGATATGAAAAATTATGTGGTTCAAACGGCTATAACTTTTGAATCGAAAGTCGTAGAGCCTCGCAGATGGGCTCATTCTACTCCTCATCAAATTCTACAGTTAGCATTCCCCTATGCAGGTAAATTTGCTGTACGAGCTTCCGTTTCCGAGATATTTGACAAAAACCGTACAGATTAGAAAAATGATGTGTCAAATGTCCTTGAAATCGGACAAAAACCGTACAGATATGAAAAATTATGTGGTTCAAACGGCTATAACTTTTGAATCGAAAGTCGTAGAGCCTCGCAGATGGGCTCATTCGATTCCTCATCAAATTCTACAGTTAGCATTCCCCGAAGGTAAATTTGCTGTACGAGCTTCCGTTTCCGAGATATTTGACAAAAACCGTACAGATATGAAAAATTATGTGGTTCAAACGGCTACATTTTGAATCGAAAGTCGTAGAGCCTCGTAGATGGGCTCATTCGATTCCTCATCAAATTCTACAGTTAGCATTCCCCAAAGGTAAATTTGCTGTACGAGCTTCCGTTTCCGAGATATTTGACAAAAACCGTACAGATATGAAAAATTATGTGGTTCAAACGGCTACATTTTGAATCGAAAGTCGTAGAGCCTCGTAGATGGGCTCATTCGATTCCTCATCAAATTCTACAGTTAGCATTCCCCAAAGGTAAATTTGCTGTACGAGCTTCCGTTTCCGAGATATTTGACAAAAACCGTACAGATATGAAAAATTATGTGGTTCAAACAGCTACATTTTGAATCGAAAGTCGTAGAGCCTCGTAGATGGGCTCATTCGATTCCTCATCAAATTCTACAGTTAGCATTCCCCAAAGGTAAATTTGCTGTACGAGCTTCCGTTTCCGAGATATTTGACAAAAACCGTACAGATTAGAAAAATGATGTGTCAAATGTCCTTGAAATCGGACAAAAACCGTACAGATATGAAAAATTATGTGGTTCAAACGGCTATAACTTTTGAATCGAAAGTCGTAGAGCCTCGCAGATGGGCTCATTCTACTCCTCATCAAATTCTACAGTTAGCATTCCCCTATGCAGGTAAATTTGCTGTACGAGCTTCCGTTTCCGAGATATTTGACAAAAACCGTACAGATTAGAAAAATGATGTGTCAAATGTCCTTGAAATCGGACAAAAACCGTACAGATATGAAAAATTATGTGGTTCAAACGGCTATAACTTTTGAATCGAAAGTCGTAGAGCCTCGCAGATGGGCTCATTCGATTCCTCATCAAATTCTACAGTTAGCATTCCCCAAAGGTAAATTTGCTGTACGAGCTTCCGTTTCCGAGATATTTGACAAAAACCGTACAGATATGAAAAATTATGTGGTTCAAACAGCTACATTTTGAATCGAAAGTCGTAGAGCCTCGCAGATGGGCTCATTCGATTCCTCATCAAATTCTACAGTTAGCATTCCCCTACGCAGGTAAATTTGCTGTACGAGCTTCCGTTTCCGAGATATTTGACAAAAACCGTACAGATATGAAAAATTATGTGGTTCAAACGGCTATAACTTTTGAATCGAAAGTCGTAGAGCCTCGCAGATGGGCTCATTCTACTCCTCATCAAATTCTACAGTTAGCATTCCCCTATGCAGGTAAATTTGCTGTACGAGCTTCCGTTTCCGAGATATTTGACAAAAACCGTACAGATTAGAAAAATGATGTGTCAAATGTCCTTGAAATCGGACAAAAACCGTACAGATATGAAAAATTATGTGGTTCAAACGGCTATAACTTTTGAATCGAAAGTCGTAGAGCCTCGCAGATGGGCTCATTCGATTCCTCATCAAATTCTACAGTTAGCATTCCCCGAAGGTAAATTTGCTGTACGAGCTTCCGTTTCCGAGATATTTGACAAAAACCGTACAGATATGAAAAATTATGTGGTTCAAACGGCTACATTTTGAATCGAAAGTCGTAGAGCCTCGTAGATGGGCTCATTCGATTCCTCATCAAATTCTACAGTTAGCATTCCCCAAAGGTAAATTTGCTGTACGAGCTTCCGTTTCCGAGATATTTGACAAAAACCGTACAGATATGAAAAATTATGTGGTTCAAACGGCTACATTTTGAATCGAAAGTCGTAGAGCCTCGTAGATGGGCTCATTCGATTCCTCATCAAATTCTACAGTTAGCATTCCCCAAAGGTAAATTTGCTGTACGAGCTTCCGTTTCCGAGATATTTGACAAAAACCGTACAGATTAGAAAAATGATGTGGTTCAAACGGCTACATTTTGAATCGAAAGTCGTAGAGCCTCGTAGATGGGCTCATTCGATTCCTCATCAAATTCTACAGTTAGCATTCCCCAAAGGTAAATTTGCTGTACGAGCTTCCGTTTCCGAGATATTTGACAAAAACCGTACAGATATGAAAAATTATGTGGTTCAAACGGCTACATTTTGAATCGAAAGTCGTAGAGCCTCGTAGATGGGCTCATTCGATTCCTCATCAAATTCTACAGTTAGCATTCCCCAAAGGTAAATTTGCTGTACGAGCTTCCGTTTCCGAGATATTTGACAAAAACCGTACAGATATGAAAAATTATGTGGTTCAAACAGCTACATTTTGAATCGAAAGTCGTAGAGCCTCGTAGATGGGCTCATTCGATTCCTCATCAAATTCTACAGTTAGCATTCCCCAAAGGTAAATTTGCTGTACGAGCTTCCGTTTCCGAGATATTTGACAAAAACCGTACAGATTAGAAAAATGATGTGTCAAATGTCCTTGAAATCGGACAAAAACCGTACAGATATGAAAAATTATGTGGTTCAAACGGCTATAACTTTTGAATCGAAAGTCGTAGAGCCTCGCAGATGGGCTCATTCGATTCCTCATCAAATTCTACAGTTAGCATTCCCCTACGCAGGTAAATTTGCTGTACGAGCTTCCGTTTCCGAGATATTTGACAAAAACCGTACAGATATGAAAAATTATGTGGTTCAAACGGCTATAACTTTTGAATCGAAAGTCGTAGAGCCTCGCAGATGGGCTCATTCTACTCCTCATCAAATTCTACAGTTAGCATTCCCCAAAGGTAAATTTGCTGTACGAGCTTCCGTTTCCGAGATATTTGACAAAAACCGTACAGATATGAAAAATTATGTGGTTCAAACGGCTACATTTTGAATCGAAAGTCGTAGAGCCTCGTAGATGGGCTCATTCGATTCCTCATCAAATTCTACAGTTAGCATTCCCCAAAGGTAAATTTGCTGTACGAGCTTCCGTTTCCGAGATATTTGACAAAAACCGTACAGATTAGAAAAATGATGTGGTTCAAACGGCTACATTTTGAATCGAAAGTCGTAGAGCCTCGTAGATGGGCTCATTCGATTCCTCATCAAATTCTACAGTTAGCATTCCCCAAAGGTAAATTTGCTGTACGAGCTTCCGTTTCCGAGATATTTGACAAAAACCGTACAGATATGAAAAATTATGTGGTTCAAACAGCTACATTTTGAATCGAAAGTCGTAGAGCCTCGTAGATGGGCTCATTCGATTCCTCATCAAATTCTACAGTTAGCATTCCCCAAAGGTAAATTTGCTGTACGAGCTTCCGTTTCCGAGATATTTGACAAAAACCGTACAGATTAGAAAAATGATGTGTCAAATGTCCTTGAAATCGGACAAAAACCGTACAGATATGAAAAATTATGTGGTTCAAACGGCTATAACTTTTGAATCGAAAGTCGTAGAGCCTCGCAGATGGGCTCATTCTACTCCTCATCAAATTCTACAGTTAGCATTCCCCTATGCAGGTAAATTTGCTGTACGAGCTTCCGTTTCCGAGATATTTGACAAAAACCGTACAGATTAGAAAAATGATGTGTCAAATGTCCTTGAAATCGGACAAAAACCGTACAGATATGAAAAATTATGTGGTTCAAACGGCTATAACTTTTGAATCGAAAGTCGTAGAGCCTCGCAGATGGGCTCATTCTACTCCTCATCAAATTCTACAGTTAGCATTCCCCTATGCAGGTAAATTTGCTGTACGAGCTTCCGTTTCCGAGATATTTGACAAAAACCGTACAGATTAGAAAAATGATGTGTCAAATGTCCTTGAAATCGGACAAAAACCGTACAGATATGAAAAATTATGTGGTTCAAACGGCTATAACTTTTGAATCGAAAGTCGTAGAGCCTCGCAGATGGGCTCATTCGATTCCTCATCAAATTCTACAGTTAGCATTCCCCGAAGGTAAATTTGCTGTACGAGCTTCCGTTTCCGAGATATTTGACAAAAACCGTACAGATATGAAAAATTATGTGGTTCAAACGGCTACATTTTGAATCGAAAGTCGTAGAGCCTCGTAGATGGGCTCATTCGATTCCTCATCAAATTCTACAGTTAGCATTCCCCAAAGGTAAATTTGCTGTACGAGCTTCCGTTTCCGAGATATTTGACAAAAACCGTACAGATATGAAAAATTATGTGGTTCAAACGGCTACATTTTGAATCGAAAGTCGTAGAGCCTCGTAGATGGGCTCATTCGATTCCTCATCAAATTCTACAGTTAGCATTCCCCAAAGGTAAATTTGCTGTACGAGCTTCCGTTTCCGAGATATTTGACAAAAACCGTACAGATATGAAAAATTATGTGGTTCAAACAGCTACATTTTGAATCGAAAGTCGTAGAGCCTCGTAGATGGGCTCATTCGATTCCTCATCAAATTCTACAGTTAGCATTCCCCAAAGGTAAATTTGCTGTACGAGCTTCCGTTTCCGAGATATTTGACAAAAACCGTACAGATTAGAAAAATGATGTGTCAAATGTCCTTGAAATCGGACAAAAACCGTACAGATATGAAAAATTATGTGGTTCAAACGGCTATAACTTTTGAATCGAAAGTCGTAGAGCCTCGCAGATGGGCTCATTCTACTCCTCATCAAATTCTACAGTTAGCATTCCCCAAAGGTAAATTTGCTGTACGAGCTTCCGTTTCCGAGATATTTGACAAAAACCGTACAGATTAGAAAAATTATGTGGTTCAAACGGCTACATTTTGAATCGAAAGTCGTAGAGCCTCGTAGATGGGCTCATTCGATTCCTCATCAAATTCTACAGTTAGCATTCCCCAAAGGTAAATTTGCTGTACGAGCTTCCGTTTCCGAGATATTTGACAAAAACCGTACAGATATGAAAAATTATGTGGTTCAAACGGCTACATTTTGAATCGAAAGTCGTAGAGCCTCGTAGATGGGCTCATTCGATTCCTCATCAAATTCTACAGTTAGCATTCCCCAAAGGTAAATTTGCTGTACGAGCTTCCGTTTCCGAGATATTTGACAAAAACCGTACAGATATGAAAAATTATGTGGTTCAAACGGCTACATTTTGAATCGAAAGTCGTAGAGCCTCGTAGATGGGCTCATTCGATTCCTCATCAAATTCTACAGTTAGCATTCCCCAAAGGTAAATTTGCTGTACGAGCTTCCGTTTCCGAGATATTTGACAAAAACCGTACAGATTAGAAAAATTTATGTGGTTCAAACGGCTACATTTTGAATCGAAAGTCGTAGAGCCTCGTAGATGGGCTCATTCGATTCCTCATCAAATTCTACAGTTAGCATTCCCCAAAGGTAAATTTGCTGTACGAGCTTCCGTTTCCGAGATATTTGACAAAAACCGTACAGATATGAAAAATTATGTGGTTCAAACAGCTACATTTTGAATCGAAAGTCGTAGAGCCTCGTAGATGGGCTCATTCGATTCCTCATCAAATTCTACAGTTAGCATTCCCCAAAGGTAAATTTGCTGTACGAGCTTCCGTTTCCGAGATATTTGACAAAAACCGTACAGATTAGAAAAATGATGTGTCAAATGTCCTTGAAATCGGACAAAAACCGTACAGATATGAAAAATTATGTGGTTCAAACGGCTATAACTTTTGAATCGAAAGTCGTAGAGCCTCGCAGATGGGCTCATTCTTCTCCTCATCAAATTCTACAGTTAGCATTCCCCTATGCAGGTAAATTTGCTGTACGAGCTTCCGTTTCCGAGATATTTGACAAAAACCGTACAGATTAGAAAAATGATGTGTCAAATGTCCTTGAAATCGGACAAAAACCGTACAGATATGAAAAATTATGTGGTTCAAACGGCTATAACTTTTGAATCGAAAGTCGTAGAGCCTCGTAGATGGGCTCATTCGATTCCTCATCAAATTCTACAGTTAGCATTCCCCAAAGGTAAATTTGCTGTACGAGCTTCCGTTTCCGAGATATTTGACAAAAACCGTACAGATTAGAAAAATGTATGTGGTTCAAACGGCTACATTTTGAATCGAAAGTCGTAGAGCCTCGTAGATGGGCTCATTCGATTCCTCATCAAATTCTACAGTTAGCATTCCCCTATGCAGGTAAATTTGCTGTACGAGCTTCCGTTTCCGAGATATTTGACAAAAACCGTACAGATTAGAAAAATGATGTGTCAAATGTCCTTGAAATCGGACAAAAACCGTACAGATATGAAAAATTATGTGGTTCAAACGGCTATAACTTTTGAATCGAAAGTCGTAGAGCCTCGCAGATGGGCTCATTCGATTCCTCATCAAATTCTACAGTTAGCATTCCCCGAAGGTAAATTTGCTGTACGAGCTTCCGTTTCCGAGATATTTGACAAAAACCGTACAGATATGAAAAATTATGTGGTTCAAACGGCTACATTTTGAATCGAAAGTCGTAGAGCCTCGTAGATGGGCTCATTCGATTCCTCATCAAATTCTACAGTTAGCATTCCCCAAAGGTAAATTTGCTGTACGAGCTTCCGTTTCCGAGATATTTGACAAAAACCGTACAGATATGAAAAATTATGTGGTTCAAACGGCTACATTTTGAATCGAAAGTCGTAGAGCCTCGTAGATGGGCTCATTCGATTCCTCATCAAATTCTACAGTTAGCATTCCCCAAAGGTAAATTTGCTGTACGAGCTTCCGTTTCCGAGATATTTGACAAAAACCGTACAGATATGAAAAATTATGTGGTTCAAACAGCTACATTTTGAATCGAAAGTCGTAGAGCCTCGTAGATGGGCTCATTCGATTCCTCATCAAATTCTACAGTTAGCATTCCCCAAAGGTAAATTTGCTGTACGAGCTTCCGTTTCCGAGATATTTGACAAAAACCGTACAGATTAGAAAAATGATGTGTCAAATGTCCTTGAAATCGGACAAAAACCGTACAGATATGAAAAATTATGTGGTTCAAACGGCTATAACTTTTGAATCGAAAGTCGTAGAGCCTCGCAGATGGGCTCATTCTACTCCTCATCAAATTCTACAGTTAGCATTCCCCTATGCAGGTAAATTTGCTGTACGAGCTTCCGTTTCCGAGATATTTGACAAAAACCGTACAGATTAGAAAAATGATGTGTCAAATGTCCTTGAAATCGGACAAAAACCGTACAGATATGAAAAATTATGTGGTTCAAACGGCTATAACTTTTGAATCGAAAGTCGTAGAGCCTCGCAGATGGGCTCATTCGATTCCTCATCAAATTCTACAGTTAGCATTCCCCGAAGGTAAATTTGCTGTACGAGCTTCCGTTTCCGAGATATTTGACAAAAACCGTACAGATATGAAAAATGATGTGGTTCAAACGGCTACATTTTGAATCGAAAGTCGTAGAGCCTCGTAGATGGGCTCATTCGATTCCTCATCAAATTCTACAGTTAGCATTCCCCAAAGGTAAATTTGCTGTACGAGCTTCCGTTTCCGAGATATTTGACAAAAACCGTACAGATATGAAAAATTATGTGGTTCAAACGGCTACATTTTGAATCGAAAGTCGTAGAGCCTCGTAGATGGGCTCATTCGATTCCTCATCAAATTCTACAGTTAGCATTCCCCAAAGGTAAATTTGCTGTACGAGCTTCCGTTTCCGAGATATTTGACAAAAACCGTACAGATATGAAAAATTATGTGGTTCAAACGGCTACATTTTGAATCGAAAGTCGTAGAGCCTCGTAGATGGGCTCATTCGATTCCTCATCAAATTCTACAGTTAGCATTCCCCAAAGGTAAATTTGCTGTACGAGCTTCCGTTTCCGAGATATTTGACAAAAACCGTACAGATTAGAAAAATTTATGTGGTTCAAACGGCTACATTTTGAATCGAAAGTCGTAGAGCCTCGTAGATGGGCTCATTCGATTCCTCATCAAATTCTACAGTTAGCATTCCCCAAAGGTAAATTTGCTGTACGAGCTTCCGTTTCCGAGATATTTGACAAAAACCGTACAGATATGAAAAATTATGTGGTTCAAACAGCTACATTTTGAATCGAAAGTCGTAGAGCCTCGTAGATGGGCTCATTCGATTCCTCATCAAATTCTACAGTTAGCATTCCCCAAAGGTAAATTTGCTGTACGAGCTTCCGTTTCCGAGATATTTGACAAAAACCGTACAGATTAGAAAAATGATGTGTCAAATGTCCTTGAAATCGGACAAAAACCGTACAGATATGAAAAATTATGTGGTTCAAACGGCTATAACTTTTGAATCGAAAGTCGTAGAGCCTCGCAGATGGGCTCATTCTTCTCCTCATCAAATTCTACAGTTAGCATTCCCCTATGCAGGTAAATTTGCTGTACGAGCTTCCGTTTCCGAGATATTTGACAAAAACCGTACAGATTAGAAAAATGATGTGTCAAATGTCCTTGAAATCGGACAAAAACCGTACAGATATGAAAAATTATGTGGTTCAAACGGCTATAACTTTTGAATCGAAAGTCGTAGAGCCTCGTAGATGGGCTCATTCGATTCCTCATCAAATTCTACAGTTAGCATTCCCCAAAGGTAAATTTGCTGTACGAGCTTCCGTTTCCGAGATATTTGACAAAAACCGTACAGATTAGAAAAATGTATGTGGTTCAAACGGCTACATTTTGAATCGAAAGTCGTAGAGCCTCGTAGATGGGCTCATTCGATTCCTCATCAAATTCTACAGTTAGCATTCCCCAAAGGTAAATTTGCTGTACGAGCTTCCGTTTCCGAGATATTTGACAAAAACCGTACAGATTAGAAAAATGATGTGTCAAATGTCCTTGAAATCGGACAAAAACCGTACAGATATGAAAAATTATGTGGTTCAAACGGCTATAACTTTTGAATCGAAAGTCGTAGAGCCTCGCAGATGGGCTCATTCGATTCCTCATCAAATTCTACAGTTAGCATTCCCCTATGCAGGTAAATTTGCTGTACGAGCTTCCGTTTCCGAGATATTTGACAAAAACCGTACAGATTAGAAAAATGATGTGTCAAATGTCCTTGAAATCGGACAAAAACCGTACAGATATGAAAAATTATGTGGTTCAAACGGCTATAACTTTTGAATCGAAAGTCGTAGAGCCTCGCAGATGGGCTCATTCTTCTCCTCATCAAATTCTACAGTTAGCATTCCCCTATGCAGGTAAATTTGCTGTACGAGCTTCCGTTTCCGAGATATTTGACAAAAACCGTACAGATTAGAAAAATGATGTGTCAAATGTCCTTGAAATCGGACAAAAACCGTACAGATATGAAAAATTATGTGGTTCAAACGGCTATAACTTTTGAATCGAAAGTCGTAGAGCCTCGTAGATGGGCTCATTCGATTCCTCATCAAATTCTACAGTTAGCATTCCCCAAAGGTAAATTTGCTGTACGAGCTTCCGTTTCCGAGATATTTGACAAAAACCGTACAGATTAGAAAAATTTATGTGGTTCAAACGGCTACATTTTGAATCGAAAGTCGTAGAGCCTCGTAGATGGGCTCATTCGATTCCTCATCAAATTCTACAGTTAGCATTCCCCAAAGGTAAATTTGCTGTACGAGCTTCCGTTTCCGAGATATTTGACAAAAACCGTACAGATATGAAAAATTATGTGGTTCAAACGGCTACATTTTGAATCGAAAGTCGTAGAGCCTCGTAGATGGGCTCATTCGATTCCTCATCAAATTCTACAGTTAGCATTCCCCAAAGGTAAATTTGCTGTACGAGCTTCCGTTTCCGAGATATTTGACAAAAACCGTACAGATTAGAAAAATTTATGTGGTTCAAACGGCTACATTTTGAATCGAAAGTCGTAGAGCCTCGTAGATGGGCTCATTCGATTCCTCATCAAATTCTACAGTTAGCATTCCCCAAAGGTAAATTTGCTGTACGAGCTTCCGTTTCCGAGATATTTGACAAAAACCGTACAGATATGAAAAATTATGTGGTTCAAACAGCTACATTTTGAATCGAAAGTCGTAGAGCCTCGTAGATGGGCTCATTCGATTCCTCATCAAATTCTACAGTTAGCATTCCCCAAAGGTAAATTTGCTGTACGAGCTTCCGTTTCCGAGATATTTGACAAAAACCGTACAGATTAGAAAAATGATGTGTCAAATGTCCTTGAAATCGGACAAAAACCGTACAGATATGAAAAATTATGTGGTTCAAACGGCTATAACTTTTGAATCGAAAGTCGTAGAGCCTCGCAGATGGGCTCATTCTTCTCCTCATCAAATTCTACAGTTAGCATTCCCCTATGCAGGTAAATTTGCTGTACGAGCTTCCGTTTCCGAGATATTTGACAAAAACCGTACAGATTAGAAAAATGATGTGTCAAATGTCCTTGAAATCGGACAAAAACCGTACAGATATGAAAAATTATGTGGTTCAAACGGCTATAACTTTTGAATCGAAAGTCGTAGAGCCTCGTAGATGGGCTCATTCGATTCCTCATCAAATTCTACAGTTAGCATTCCCCAAAGGTAAATTTGCTGTACGAGCTTCCGTTTCCGAGATATTTGACAAAAACCGTACAGATTAGAAAAATTTATGTGGTTCAAACGGCTACATTTTGAATCGAAAGTCGTAGAGCCTCGTAGATGGGCTCATTCGATTCCTCATCAAATTCTACAGTTAGCATTCCCCAAAGGTAAATTTGCTGTACGAGCTTCCGTTTCCGAGATATTTGACAAAAACCGTACAGATTAGAAAAATGATGTGTCAAATGTCCTTGAAATCGGACAAAAACCGTACAGATATGAAAAATTATGTGGTTCAAACGGCTATAACTTTTGAATCGAAAGTCGTAGAGCCTCGCAGATCGGCTCATTCGATTCCTCATCAAATTCTACAGTTAGCATTCCCCTATGCAGGTAAATTTGCTGTACGAGCTTCCGTTTCCGAGATATTTGACAAAAACCGTACAGATTAGAAAAATGATGTGTCAAATGTCCTTGAAATCGGACAAAAACCGTACAGATATGAAAAATTATGTGGTTCAAACGGCTATAACTTTTGAATCGAAAGTCGTAGAGCCTCGCAGATGGGCTCATTCGATTCCTCATCAAATTCTACAGTTAGCATTCCCCGAAGGTAAATTTGCTGTACGAGCTTCCGTTTCCGAGATATTTGACAAAAACCGTACAGATATGAAAAATTATGTGGTTCAAACGGCTACATTTTGAATCGAAAGTCGTAGAGCCTCGTAGATGGGCTCATTCGATTCCTCATCAAATTCTACAGTTAGCATTCCCCAAAGGTAAATTTGCTGTACGAGCTTCCGTTTCCGAGATATTTGACAAAAACCGTACAGATATGAAAAATTATGTGGTTCAAACGGCTACATTTTGAATCGAAAGTCGTAGAGCCTCGTAGATGGGCTCATTCGATTCCTCATCAAATTCTACAGTTAGCATTCCCCAAAGGTAAATTTGCTGTACGAGCTTCCGTTTCCGAGATATTTGACAAAAACCGTACAGATATGAAAAATTATGTGGTTCAAACAGCTACATTTTGAATCGAAAGTCGTAGAGCCTCGTAGATGGGCTCATTCGATTCCTCATCAAATTCTACAGTTAGCATTCCCCAAAGGTAAATTTGCTGTACGAGCTTCCGTTTCCGAGATATTTGACAAAAACCGTACAGATTAGAAAAATGATGTGTCAAATGTCCTTGAAATCGGACAAAAACCGTACAGATATGAAAAATTATGTGGTTCAAACGGCTATAACTTTTGAATCGAAAGTCGTAGAGCCTCGCAGATGGGCTCATTCTACTCCTCATCAAATTCTACAGTTAGCATTCCCCTATGCAGGTAAATTTGCTGTACGAGCTTCCGTTTCCGAGATATTTGACAAAAACCGTACAGATATGAAAAATTATGTGGTTCAAACGGCTACATTTTGAATCGAAAGTCGTAGAGCCTCGTAGATGGGCTCATTCGATTCCTCATCAAATTCTACAGTTAGCATTCCCCAAAGGTAAATTTGCTGTACGAGCTTCCGTTTCCGAGATATTTGACAAAAACCGTACAGATTAGAAAAATTTATGTGGTTCAAACGGCTACATTTTGAATCGAAAGTCGTAGAGCCTCGTAGATGGGCTCATTCGATTCCTCATCAAATTCTACAGTTAGCATTCCCCAAAGGTAAATTTGCTGTACGAGCTTCCGTTTCCGAGATATTTGACAAAAACCGTACAGATATGAAAAATTATGTGGTTCAAACAGCTACATTTTGAATCGAAAGTCGTAGAGCCTCGTAGATGGGCTCATTCGATTCCTCATCAAATTCTACAGTTAGCATTCCCCAAAGGTAAATTTGCTGTACGAGCTTCCGTTTCCGAGATATTTGACAAAAACCGTACAGATTAGAAAAATGATGTGTCAAATGTCCTTGAAATCGGACAAAAACCGTACAGATATGAAAAATTATGTGGTTCAAACGGCTATAACTTTTGAATCGAAAGTCGTAGAGCCTCGCAGATGGGCTCATTCGATTCCTCATCAAATTCTACAGTTAGCATTCCCCTATGCAGGTAAATTTGCTGTACGAGCTTCCGTTTCCGAGATATTTGACAAAAACCGTACAGATATGAAAAATTATGTGGTTCAAACAGCTACATTTTGAATCGAAAGTCGTAGAGCCTCGTAGATGGGCTCATTCGATTCCTCATCAAATTCTACAGTTAGCATTCCCCAAAGGTAAATTTGCTGTACGAGCTTCCGTTTCCGAGATATTTGACAAAAACCGTACAGATTAGAAAAATGATGTGTCAAATGTCCTTGAAATCGGACAAAAACCGTACAGATATGAAAAATTATGTGGTTCAAACGGCTATAACTTTTGAATCGAAAGTCGTAGAGCCTCGCAGATGGGCTCATTCTACTCCTCATCAAATTCTACAGTTAGCATTCCCCTATGCAGGTAAATTTGCTGTACGAGCTTCCGTTTCCGAGATATTTGACAAAAACCGTACAGATTAGAAAAATGATGTGTCAAATGTCCTTGAAATCGGACAAAAACCGTACAGATATGAAAAATTATGTGGTTCAAACGGCTATAACTTTTGAATCGAAAGTCGTAGAGCCTCGCAGATGGGCTCATTCTACTCCTCATCAAATTCTACAGTTAGCATTCCCCTATGCAGGTAAATTTGCTGTACGAGCTTCCGTTTCCGAGATATTTGACAAAAACCGTACAGATTAGAAAAATGATGTGTCAAATGTCCTTGAAATCGGACAAAAACCGTACAGATATGAAAAATTATGTGGTTCAAACGGCTATAACTTTTGAATCGAAAGTCGTAGAGCCTCGCAGATGGGCTCATTCGATTCCTCATCAAATTCTACAGTTAGCATTCCCCGAAGGTAAATTTGCTGTACGAGCTTCCGTTTCCGAGATATTTGACAAAAACCGTACAGATATGAAAAATTATGTGGTTCAAACGGCTACATTTTGAATCGAAAGTCGTAGAGCCTCGTAGATGGGCTCATTCGATTCCTCATCAAATTCTACAGTTAGCATTCCCCAAAGGTAAATTTGCTGTACGAGCTTCCGTTTCCGAGATATTTGACAAAAACCGTACAGATATGAAAAATTATGTGGTTCAAACGGCTACATTTTGAATCGAAAGTCGTAGAGCCTCGTAGATGGGCTCATTCGATTCCTCATCAAATTCTACAGTTAGCATTCCCCAAAGGTAAATTTGCTGTACGAGCTTCCGTTTCCGAGATATTTGACAAAAACCGTACAGATATGAAAAATTATGTGGTTCAAACAGCTACATTTTGAATCGAAAGTCGTAGAGCCTCGTAGATGGGCTCATTCGATTCCTCATCAAATTCTACAGTTAGCATTCCCCAAAGGTAAATTTGCTGTACGAGCTTCCGTTTCCGAGATATTTGACAAAAACCGTACAGATTAGAAAAATGATGTGTCAAATGTCCTTGAAATCGGACAAAAACCGTACAGATATGAAAAATTATGTGGTTCAAACGGCTATAACTTTTGAATCGAAAGTCGTAGAGCCTCGCAGATGGGCTCATTCTACTCCTCATCAAATTCTACAGTTAGCATTCCCCTATGCAGGTAAATTTGCTGTACGAGCTTCCGTTTCCGAGATATTTGACAAAAACCGTACAGATTAGAAAAATGATGTGTCAAATGTCCTTGAAATCGGACAAAAACCGTACAGATATGAAAAATTATGTGGTTCAAACGGCTATAACTTTTGAATCGAAAGTCGTAGAGCCTCGCAGATGGGCTCATTCGATTCCTCATCAAATTCTACAGTTAGCATTCCCCTATGCAGGTAAATTTGCTGTACGAGCTTCCGTTTCCGAGATATTTGACAAAAACCGTACAGATATGAAAAATGATGTGGTTCAAACAGCTACATTTTGAATCGAAAGTCGTAGAGCCTCGTAGATGGGCTCATTCGATTCCTCATCAAATTCTACAGTTAGCATTCCCCAAAGGTAAATTTGCTGTACGAGCTTCCGTTTCCGAGATATTTGACAAAAACCGTACAGATATGAAAAATTATGTGGTTCAAACGGCTACATTTTGAATCGAAAGTCGTAGAGCCTCGTAGATGGGCTCATTCGATTCCTCATCAAATTCTACAGTTAGCATTCCCCAAAGGTAAATTTGCTGTACGAGCTTCCGTTTCCGAGATATTTGACAAAAACCGTACAGATATGAAAAATTATGTGGTTCAAACGGCTACATTTTGAATCGAAAGTCGTAGAGCCTCGTAGATGGGCTCATTCGATTCCTCATCAAATTCTACAGTTAGCATTCCCCAAAGGTAAATTTGCTGTACGAGCTTCCGTTTCCGAGATATTTGACAAAAACCGTACAGATTAGAAAAATTTATGTGGTTCAAACGGCTACATTTTGAATCGAAAGTCGTAGAGCCTCGTAGATGGGCTCATTCGATTCCTCATCAAATTCTACAGTTAGCATTCCCCAAAGGTAAATTTGCTGTACGAGCTTCCGTTTCCGAGATATTTGACAAAAACCGTACAGATATGAAAAATTATGTGGTTCAAACAGCTACATTTTGAATCGAAAGTCGTAGAGCCTCGTAGATGGGCTCATTCGATTCCTCATCAAATTCTACAGTTAGCATTCCCCAAAGGTAAATTTGCTGTACGAGCTTCCGTTTCCGAGATATTTGACAAAAACCGTACAGATTAGAAAAATGATGTGTCAAATGTCCTTGAAATCGGACAAAAACCGTACAGATATGAAAAATTATGTGGTTCAAACGGCTATAACTTTTGAATCGAAAGTCGTAGAGCCTCGCAGATGGGCTCATTCTTCTCCTCATCAAATTCTACAGTTAGCATTCCCCTATGCAGGTAAATTTGCTGTACGAGCTTCCGTTTCCGAGATATTTGACAAAAACCGTACAGATTAGAAAAATGATGTGTCAAATGTCCTTGAAATCGGACAAAAACCGTACAGATATGAAAAATTATGTGGTTCAAACGGCTATAACTTTTGAATCGAAAGTCGTAGAGCCTCGTAGATGGGCTCATTCGATTCCTCATCAAATTCTACAGTTAGCATTCCCCAAAGGTAAATTTGCTGTACGAGCTTCCGTTTCCGAGATATTTGACAAAAACCGTACAGATTAGAAAAATTTATGTGGTTCAAACGGCTACATTTTGAATCGAAAGTCGTAGAGCCTCGTAGATGGGCTCATTCGATTCCTCATCAAATTCTACAGTTAGCATTCCCCAAAGGTAAATTTGCTGTACGAGCTTCCGTTTCCGAGATATTTGACAAAAACCGTACAGATTAGAAAAATGATGTGTCAAATGTCCTTGAAATCGGACAAAAACCGTACAGATATGAAAAATTATGTGGTTCAAACGGCTATAACTTTTGAATCGAAAGTCGTAGAGCCTCGCAGATGGGCTCATTCGATTCCTCATCAAATTCTACAGTTAGCATTCCTCGAAGGTAAATTTGCTGTACGAGCTTCCGTTTCCGAGATATTTGACAAAAACCGTACAGATATGAAAAATTATGTGGTTCAAACGGCTACATTTTGAATCGAAAGTCGTAGAGCCTCGTAGATGGGCTCATTCGATTCCTCATCAAATTCTACAGTTAGCATTCCCCAAAGGTAAATTTGCTGTACGAGCTTCCGTTTCCGAGATATTTGACAAAAACCGTACAGATATGAAAAATTATGTGGTTCAAACGGCTACATTTTGAATCGAAAGTCGTAGAGCCTCGTAGATGGGCTCATTCGATTCCTCATCAAATTCTACA
Organism: Borostomias antarcticus; assembly: GCF_949987555.1. Lineage (NCBI taxonomy): Eukaryota > Metazoa > Chordata > Actinopteri > Stomiiformes > Stomiidae > Borostomias > Borostomias antarcticus. The sequence goes on from NW_028175702.1 coordinate 366,793, forward strand.
GTTAGCATTCCCCAAAGGTAAATTTGCTGTACGAGCTTCCGTTTCCGAGATATTTGACAAAAACCGTACAGATATGAAAAATTATGTGGTTCAAACGGCTACATTTTGAATCGAAAGTCGTAGAGCCTCGTAGATGGGCTCATTCGATTCCTCATCAAATTCTACAGTTAGCATTCCCCAAAGGTAAATTTGCTGTACGAGCTTCCGTTTCCGAGATATTTGACAAAAACCGTACAGATTAGAAAAATGATGTGTCAAATGTCCTTGAAATCGGACAAAAACCGTACAGATATGAAAAATTATGTGGTTCAAACGGCTATAACTTTTGAATCGAAAGTCGTAGAGCCTCGCAGATGGGCTCATTCTTCTCCTCATCAAATTCTACAGTTAGCATTCCCCTATGCAGGTAAATTTGCTGTACGAGCTTCCGTTTCCGAGATATTTGACAAAAACCGTACAGATTAGAAAAATGATGTGTCAAATGTCCTTGAAATCGGACAAAAACCGTACAGATATGAAAAATTATGTGGTTCAAACGGCTATAACTTTTGAATCGAAAGTCGTAGAGCCTCGTAGATGGGCTCATTCGATTCCTCATCAAATTCTACAGTTAGCATTCCCCAAAGGTAAATTTGCTGTACGAGCTTCCGTTTCCGAGATATTTGACAAAAACCGTACAGATTAGAAAAATTTATGTGGTTCAAACGGCTACATTTTGAATCGAAAGTCGTAGAGCCTCGTAGATGGGCTCATTCGATTCCTCATCAAATTCTACAGTTAGCATTCCCCAAAGGTAAATTTGCTGTACGAGCTTCCGTTTCCGAGATATTTGACAAAAACCGTACAGATTAGAAAAATGATGTGTCAAATGTCCTTGAAATCGGACAAAAACCGTACAGATATGAAAAATTATGTGGTTCAAACGGCTATAACTTTTGAATCGAAAGTCGTAGAGCCTCGCAGATGGGCTCATTCGATTCCTCATCAAATTCTACAGTTAGCATTCCCCTATGCAGGTAAATTTGCTGTACGAGCTTCCGTTTCCGAGATATTTGACAAAAACCGTACAGATTAGAAAAATGATGTGTCAAATGTCCTTGAAATCGGACAAAAACCGTACAGATATGAAAAATTATGTGGTTCAAACGGCTATAACTTTTGAATCGAAAGTCGTAGAGCCTCGCAGATGGGCTCATTCTTCTCCTCATCAAATTCTACAGTTAGCATTCCCCTATGCAGGTAAATTTGCTGTACGAGCTTCCGTTTCCGAGATATTTGACAAAAACCGTACAGATTAGAAAAATGATGTGTCAAATGTCCTTGAAATCGGACAAAAACCGTACAGATATGAAAAATTATGTGGTTCAAACGGCTATAACTTTTGAATCGAAAGTCGTAGAGCCTCGCAGATGGGCTCATTCGATTCCTCATCAAATTCTACAGTTAGCATTCCCCTATGCAGGTAAATTTGCTGTACGAGCTTCCGTTTCCGAGATATTTGACAAAAACCGTACAGATATGAAAAATGATGTGGTTCAAACAGCTACATTTTGAATCGAAAGTCGTAGAGCCTCGTAGATGGGCTCATTCGATTCCTCATCAAATTCTACAGTTAGCATTCCCCAAAGGTAAATTTGCTGTACGAGCTTCCGTTTCCGAGATATTTGACAAAAACCGTACAGATATGAAAAATTATGTGGTTCAAACGGCTACATTTTGAATCGAAAGTCGTAGAGCCTCGTAGATGGGCTCATTCGATTCCTCATCAAATTCTACAGTTAGCATTCCCCAAAGGTAAATTTGCTGTACGAGCTTCCGTTTCCGAGATATTTGACAAAAACCGTACAGATATGAAAAATTATGTGGTTCAAACGGCTACATTTTGAATCGAAAGTCGTAGAGCCTCGTAGATGGGCTCATTCGATTCCTCATCAAATTCTACAGTTAGCATTCCCCAAAGGTAAATTTGCTGTACGAGCTTCCGTTTCCGAGATATTTGACAAAAACCGTACAGATTAGAAAAATTTATGTGGTTCAAACGGCTACATTTTGAATCGAAAGTCGTAGAGCCTCGTAGATGGGCTCATTCGATTCCTCATCAAATTCTACAGTTAGCATTCCCCAAAGGTAAATTTGCTGTACGAGCTTCCGTTTCCGAGATATTTGACAAAAACCGTACAGATATGAAAAATTATGTGGTTCAAACAGCTACATTTTGAATCGAAAGTCGTAGAGCCTCGTAGATGGGCTCATTCGATTCCTCATCAAATTCTACAGTTAGCATTCCCCAAAGGTAAATTTGCTGTACGAGCTTCCGTTTCCGAGATATTTGACAAAAACCGTACAGATTAGAAAAATGATGTGTCAAATGTCCTTGAAATCGGACAAAAACCGTACAGATATGAAAAATTATGTGGTTCAAACGGCTATAACTTTTGAATCGAAAGTCGTAGAGCCTCGCAGATGGGCTCATTCTTCTCCTCATCAAATTCTACAGTTAGCATTCCCCTATGCAGGTAAATTTGCTGTACGAGCTTCCGTTTCCGAGATATTTGACAAAAACCGTACAGATTAGAAAAATGATGTGTCAAATGTCCTTGAAATCGGACAAAAACCGTACAGATATGAAAAATTATGTGGTTCAAACGGCTATAACTTTTGAATCGAAAGTCGTAGAGCCTCGTAGATGGGCTCATTCGATTCCTCATCAAATTCTACAGTTAGCATTCCCCAAAGGTAAATTTGCTGTACGAGCTTCCGTTTCCGAGATATTTGACAAAAACCGTACAGATTAGAAAAATTTATGTGGTTCAAACGGCTACATTTTGAATCGAAAGTCGTAGAGCCTCGTAGATGGGCTCATTCGATTCCTCATCAAATTCTACAGTTAGCATTCCCCAAAGGTAAATTTGCTGTACGAGCTTCCGTTTCCGAGATATTTGACAAAAACCGTACAGATTAGAAAAATGATGTGTCAAATGTCCTTGAAATCGGACAAAAACCGTACAGATATGAAAAATTATGTGGTTCAAACGGCTATAACTTTTGAATCGAAAGTCGTAGAGCCTCGCAGATGGGCTCATTCGATTCCTCATCAAATTCTACAGTTAGCATTCCTCGAAGGTAAATTTGCTGTACGAGCTTCCGTTTCCGAGATATTTGACAAAAACCGTACAGATATGAAAAATTATGTGGTTCAAACGGCTACATTTTGAATCGAAAGTCGTAGAGCCTCGTAGATGGGCTCATTCGATTCCTCATCAAATTCTACAGTTAGCATTCCCCAAAGGTAAATTTGCTGTACGAGCTTCCGTTTCCGAGATATTTGACAAAAACCGTACAGATATGAAAAATTATGTGGTTCAAACGGCTACATTTTGAATCGAAAGTCGTAGAGCCTCGTAGATGGGCTCATTCGATTCCTCATCAAATTCTACAGTTAGCATTCCCCAAAGGTAAATTTGCTGTACGAGCTTCCGTTTCCGAGATATTTGACAAAAACCGTACAGATATGAAAAATTATGTGGTTCAAACGGCTACATTTTGAATCGAAAGTCGTAGAGCCTCGTAGATGGGCTCATTCGATTCCTCATCAAATTCTACAGTTAGCATTCCCCAAAGGTAAATTTGCTGTACGAGCTTCCGTTTCCGAGATATTTGACAAAAACCGTACAGATTAGAAAAATGATGTGTCAAATGTCCTTGAAATCGGACAAAAACCGTACAGATATGAAAAATTATGTGGTTCAAACGGCTATAACTTTTGAATCGAAAGTCGTAGAGCCTCGCAGATGGGCTCATTCTTCTCCTCATCAAATTCTACAGTTAGCATTCCCCTATGCAGGTAAATTTGCTGTACGAGCTTCCGTTTCCGAGATATTTGACAAAAACCGTACAGATTAGAAAAATGATGTGTCAAATGTCCTTGAAATCGGACAAAAACCGTACAGATATGAAAAATTATGTGGTTCAAACGGCTATAACTTTTGAATCGAAAGTCGTAGAGCCTCGTAGATGGGCTCATTCGATTCCTCATCAAATTCTACAGTTAGCATTCCCCAAAGGTAAATTTGCTGTACGAGCTTCCGTTTCCGAGATATTTGACAAAAACCGTACAGATTAGAAAAATTTATGTGGTTCAAACGGCTACATTTTGAATCGAAAGTCGTAGAGCCTCGTAGATGGGCTCATTCGATTCCTCATCAAATTCTACAGTTAGCATTCCCCAAAGGTAAATTTGCTGTACGAGCTTCCGTTTCCGAGATATTTGACAAAAACCGTACAGATTAGAAAAATGATGTGTCAAATGTCCTTGAAATCGGACAAAAACCGTACAGATATGAAAAATTATGTGGTTCAAACGGCTATAACTTTTGAATCGAAAGTCGTAGAGCCTCGCAGATGGGCTCATTCGATTCCTCATCAAATTCTACAGTTAGCATTCCCCTATGCAGGTAAATTTGCTGTACGAGCTTCCGTTTCCGAGATATTTGACAAAAACCGTACAGATTAGAAAAATGATGTGTCAAATGTCCTTGAAATCGGACAAAAACCGTACAGATATGAAAAATTATGTGGTTCAAACGGCTATAACTTTTGAATCGAAAGTCGTAGAGCCTCGCAGATGGGCTCATTCTTCTCCTCATCAAATTCTACAGTTAGCATTCCCCTATGCAGGTAAATTTGCTGTACGAGCTTCCGTTTCCGAGATATTTGACAAAAACCGTACAGATTAGAAAAATGATGTGTCAAATGTCCTTGAAATCGGACAAAAACCGTACAGATATGAAAAATTATGTGGTTCAAACGGCTATAACTTTTGAATCGAAAGTCGTAGAGCCTCGTAGATGGGCTCATTCGATTCCTCATCAAATTCTACAGTTAGCATTCCCCAAAGGTAAATTTGCTGTACGAGCTTCCGTTTCCGAGATATTTGACAAAAACCGTACAGATTAGAAAAATTTATGTGGTTCAAACGGCTACATTTTGAATCGAAAGTCGTAGAGCCTCGTAGATGGGCTCATTCGATTCCTCATCAAATTCTACAGTTAGCATTCCCCAAAGGTAAATTTGCTGTACGAGCTTCCGTTTCCGAGATATTTGACAAAAACCGTACAGATTAGAAAAATGATGTGTCAAATGTCCTTGAAATCGGACAAAAACCGTACAGATATGAAAAATTATGTGGTTCAAACGGCTATAACTTTTGAATCGAAAGTCGTAGAGCCTCGCAGATCGGCTCATTCGATTCCTCATCAAATTCTACAGTTAGCATTCCCCTATGCAGGTAAATTTGCTGTACGAGCTTCCGTTTCCGAGATATTTGACAAAAACCGTACAGATTAGAAAAATGATGTGTCAAATGTCCTTGAAATCGGACAAAAACCGTACAGATATGAAAAATTATGTGGTTCAAACGGCTATAACTTTTGAATCGAAAGTCGTAGAGCCTCGCAGATGGGCTCATTCGATTCCTCATCAAATTCTACAGTTAGCATTCCCCGAAGGTAAATTTGCTGTACGAGCTTCCGTTTCCGAGATATTTGACAAAAACCGTACAGATATGAAAAATTATGTGGTTCAAACGGCTACATTTTGAATCGAAAGTCGTAGAGCCTCGTAGATGGGCTCATTCGATTCCTCATCAAATTCTACAGTTAGCATTCCCCAAAGGTAAATTTGCTGTACGAGCTTCCGTTTCCGAGATATTTGACAAAAACCGTACAGATATGAAAAATTATGTGGTTCAAACGGCTACATTTTGAATCGAAAGTCGTAGAGCCTCGTAGATGGGCTCATTCGATTCCTCATCAAATTCTACAGTTAGCATTCCCCAAAGGTAAATTTGCTGTACGAGCTTCCGTTTCCGAGATATTTGACAAAAACCGTACAGATATGAAAAATTATGTGGTTCAAACAGCTACATTTTGAATCGAAAGTCGTAGAGCCTCGTAGATGGGCTCATTCGATTCCTCATCAAATTCTACAGTTAGCATTCCCCAAAGGTAAATTTGCTGTACGAGCTTCCGTTTCCGAGATATTTGACAAAAACCGTACAGATTAGAAAAATGATGTGTCAAATGTCCTTGAAATCGGACAAAAACCGTACAGATATGAAAAATTATGTGGTTCAAACGGCTATAACTTTTGAATCGAAAGTCGTAGAGCCTCGCAGATGGGCTCATTCTACTCCTCATCAAATTCTACAGTTAGCATTCCCCTATGCAGGTAAATTTGCTGTACGAGCTTCCGTTTCCGAGATATTTGACAAAAACCGTACAGATATGAAAAATTATGTGGTTCAAACGGCTACATTTTGAATCGAAAGTCGTAGAGCCTCGTAGATGGGCTCATTCGATTCCTCATCAAATTCTACAGTTAGCATTCCCCAAAGGTAAATTTGCTGTACGAGCTTCCGTTTCCGAGATATTTGACAAAAACCGTACAGATTAGAAAAATTTATGTGGTTCAAACGGCTACATTTTGAATCGAAAGTCGTAGAGCCTCGTAGATGGGCTCATTCGATTCCTCATCAAATTCTACAGTTAGCATTCCCCAAAGGTAAATTTGCTGTACGAGCTTCCGTTTCCGAGATATTTGACAAAAACCGTACAGATATGAAAAATTATGTGGTTCAAACAGCTACATTTTGAATCGAAAGTCGTAGAGCCTCGTAGATGGGCTCATTCTACTCCTCATCAAATTCTACAGTTAGCATTCCCCTATGCAGGTAAATTTGCTGTACGAGCTTCCGTTTCCGAGATATTTGACAAAAACCGTACAGATTAGAAAAATGATGTGTCAAATGTCCTTGAAATCGGACAAAAACCGTACAGATATGAAAAATTATGTGGTTCAAACGGCTATAACTTTTGAATCGAAAGTCGTAGAGCCTCGCAGATGGGCTCATTCGATTCCTCATCAAATTCTACAGTTAGCATTCCCCGAAGGTAAATTTGCTGTACGAGCTTCCGTTTCCGAGATATTTGACAAAAACCGTACAGATATGAAAAATTATGTGGTTCAAACGGCTACATTTTGAATCGAAAGTCGTAGAGCCTCGTAGATGGGCTCATTCGATTCCTCATCAAATTCTACAGTTAGCATTCCCCAAAGGTAAATTTGCTGTACGAGCTTCCGTTTCCGAGATATTTGACAAAAACCGTACAGATATGAAAAATTATGTAATTCAAACAGCTACATTTTGAATCGAAAGTCGTAGAGCCTCGTAGATGGGCTCATTCGATTCCTCATCAAATTCTACAGTTAGCATTCCCCAAAGGTAAATTTGCTGTACGAGCTTCCGTTTCCGAGATATTTGACAAAAACCGTACAGATTAGAAAAATGATGTGTCAAATGTCCTTGAAATCGGACAAAAACCGTACAGATATGAAAAATTATGTGGTTCAAACGGCTATAACTTTTGAATCGAAAGTCGTAGAGCCTCGCAGATGGGCTCATTCTTCTCCTCATCAAATTCTACAGTTAGCATTCCCCTATGCAGGTAAATTTGCTGTACGAGCTTCCGTTTCCGAGATATTTGACAAAAACCGTACAGATTAGAAAAATGATGTGTCAAATGTCCTTGAAATCGGACAAAAACCGTACAGATATGAAAAATTATGTGGTTCAAACGGCTATAACTTTTGAATCGAAAGTCGTAGAGCCTCGTAGATGGGCTCATTCGATTCCTCATCAAATTCTACAGTTAGCATTCCCCAAAGGTAAATTTGCTGTACGAGCTTCCGTTTCCGAGATATTTGACAAAAACCGTACAGATTAGAAAAATTTATGTGGTTCAAACGGCTACATTTTGAATCGAAAGTCGTAGAGCCTCGTAGATGGGCTCATTCGATTCCTCATCAAATTCTACAGTTAGCATTCCCCAAAGGTAAATTTGCTGTACGAGCTTCCGTTTCCGAGATATTTGACAAAAACCGTACAGATTAGAAAAATGATGTGTCAAATGTCCTTGAAATCGGACAAAAACCGTACAGATATGAAAAATTATGTGGTTCAAACGGCTATAACTTTTGAATCGAAAGTCGTAGAGCCTCGCAGATGGGCTCATTCGATTCCTCATCAAATTCTACAGTTAGCATTCCCCTATGCAGGTAAATTTGCTGTACGAGCTTCCGTTTCCGAGATATTTGACAAAAACCGTACAGATTAGAAAAATGATGTGTCAAATGTCCTTGAAACGGACAAAAACCGTACAGATATGAAAAATTATGTGGTTCAAACGGCTATAACTTTTGAATCGAAAGTCGTAGAGCCTCGCAGATGGGCTCATTCGATTCCTCATCAAATTCTACAGTTAGCATTCCCCGAAGGTAAATTTGCTGTACGAGCTTCCGTTTCCGAGATATTTGACAAAAACCGTACAGATATGAAAAATTATGTGGTTCAAACGGCTACATTTTGAATCGAAAGTCGTAGAGCCTCGTAGATGGGCTCATTCGATTCCTCATCAAATTCTACAGTTAGCATTCCCCAAAGGTAAATTTGCTGTACGAGCTTCCGTTTCCGAGATATTTGACAAAAACCGTACAGATATGAAAAATTATGTGGTTCAAACGGCTACATTTTGAATCGAAAGTCGTAGAGCCTCGTAGATGGGCTCATTCGATTCCTCATCAAATTCTACAGTTAGCATTCCCCAAAGGTAAATTTGCTGTACGAGCTTCCGTTTCCGAGATATTTGACAAAAACCGTACAGATATGAAAAATTATGTGGTTCAAACAGCTACATTTTGAATCGAAAGTCGTAGAGCCTCGTAGATGGGCTCATTCGATTCCTCATCAAATTCTACAGTTAGCATTCCCCAAAGGTAAATTTGCTGTACGAGCTTCCGTTTCCGAGATATTTGACAAAAACCGTACAGATTAGAAAAATGATGTGTCAAATGTCCTTGAAATCGGACAAAAACCGTACAGATATGAAAAATTATGTGGTTCAAACGGCTATAACTTTTGAATCGAAAGTCGTAGAGCCTCGCAGATGGGCTCATTCTACTCCTCATCAAATTCTACAGTTAGCATTCCCCTATGCAGGTAAATTTGCTGTACGAGCTTCCGTTTCCGAGATATTTGACAAAAACCGTACAGATATGAAAAATTATGTGGTTCAAACGGCTACATTTTGAATCGAAAGTCGTAGAGCCTCGTAGATGGGCTCATTCGATTCCTCATCAAATTCTACAGTTAGCATTCCCCAAAGGTAAATTTGCTGTACGAGCTTCCGTTTCCGAGATATTTGACAAAAACCGTACAGATTAGAAAAATTTATGTGGTTCAAACGGCTACATTTTGAATCGAAAGTCGTAGAGCCTCGTAGATGGGCTCATTCGATTCCTCATCAAATTCTACAGTTAGCATTCCCCAAAGGTAAATTTGCTGTACGAGCTTCCGTTTCCGAGATATTTGACAAAAACCGTACAGATATGAAAAATTATGTGGTTCAAACAGCTACATTTTGAATCGAAAGTCGTAGAGCCTCGTAGATGGGCTCATTCGATTCCTCATCAAATTCTACAGTTAGCATTCCCCAAAGGTAAATTTGCTGTACGAGCTTCCGTTTCCGAGATATTTGACAAAAACCGTACAGATTAGAAAAATGATGTGTCAAATGTCCTTGAAATCGGACAAAAACCGTACAGATATGAAAAATTATGTGGTTCAAACGGCTATAACTTTTGAATCGAAAGTCGTAGAGCCTCGCAGATGGGCTCATTCGATTCCTCATCAAATTCTACAGTTAGCATTCCCCTATGCAGGTAAATTTGCTGTACGAGCTTCCGTTTCCGAGATATTTGACAAAAACCGTACAGATTAGAAAAATGATGTGTCAAATGTCCTTGAAATCGGACAAAAACCGTACAGATATGAAAAATTATGTGGTTCAAACGGCTATAACTTTTGAATCGAAAGTCGTAGAGCCTCGCAGATGGGCTCATTCGATTCCTCATCAAATTCTACAGTTAGCATTCCCCTATGCAGGTAAATTTGCTGTACGAGCTTCCGTTTCCGAGATATTTGACAAAAACCGTACAGATATGAAAAATTATGTGGTTCAAACGGCTATAACTTTTGAATCGAAAGTCGTAGAGCCTCGCAGATGGGCTCATTCTACTCCTCATCAAATTCTACAGTTAGCATTCCCCTATGCAGGTAAATTTGCTGTACGAGCTTCCGTTTCCGAGATATTTGACAAAAACCGTACAGATTAGAAAAATGATGTGTCAAATGTCCTTGAAATCGGACAAAAACCGTACAGATATGAAAAATTATGTGGTTCAAACGGCTATAACTTTTGAATCGAAAGTCGTAGAGCCTCGCAGATGGGCTCATTCGATTCCTCATCAAATTCTACAGTTAGCATTCCCCGAAGGTAAATTTGCTGTACGAGCTTCCGTTTCCGAGATATTTGACAAAAACCGTACAGATATGAAAAATTATGTGGTTCAAACGGCTACATTTTGAATCGAAAGTCGTAGAGCCTCGTAGATGGGCTCATTCGATTCCTCATCAAATTCTACAGTTAGCATTCCCCAAAGGTAAATTTGCTGTACGAGCTTCCGTTTCCGAGATATTTGACAAAAACCGTACAGATATGAAAAATGATGTGGTTCAAACGGCTACATTTTGAATCGAAAGTCGTAGAGCCTCGTAGATGGGCTCATTCGATTCCTCATCAAATTCTACAGTTAGCATTCCCCAAAGGTAAATTTGCTGTACGAGCTTCCGTTTCCGAGATATTTGACAAAAACCGTACAGATTAGAAAAATTATGTGGTTCAAACGGCTACATTTTGAATCGAAAGTCGTAGAGCCTCGTAGATGGGCTCATTCGATTCCTCATCAAATTCTACAGTTAGCATTCCCCAAAGGTAAATTTGCTGTACGAGCTTCCGTTTCCGAGATATTTGACAAAAACCGTACAGATATGAAAAATTATGTGGTTCAAACAGCTACATTTTGAATCGAAAGTCGTAGAGCCTCGTAGATGGGCTCATTCGATTCCTCATCAAATTCTACAGTTAGCATTCCCCAAAGGTAAATTTGCTGTACGAGCTTCCGTTTCCGAGATATTTGACAAAAACCGTACAGATTAGAAAAATGATGTGTCAAATGTCCTTGAAATCGGACAAAAACCGTACAGATATGAAAAATTATGTGGTTCAAACGGCTATAACTTTTGAATCGAAAGTCGTAGAGCCTCGCAGATGGGCTCATTCTACTCCTCATCAAATTCTACAGTTAGCATTCCCCTATGCAGGTAAATTTGCTGTACGAGCTTCCGTTTCCGAGATATTTGACAAAAACCGTACAGATTAGAAAAATGATGTGTCAAATGTCCTTGAAATCGGACAAAAACCGTACAGATATGAAAAATTATGTGGTTCAAACGGCTATAACTTTTGAATCGAAAGTCGTAGAGCCTCGCAGATGGGCTCATTCTACTCCTCATCAAATTCTACAGTTAGCATTCCCCTATGCAGGTAAATTTGCTGTACGAGCTTCCGTTTCCGAGATATTTGACAAAAACCGTACAGATATGAAAAATTATGTGGTTCAAACGGCTACATTTTGAATTGAAAGTCGTAGAGCCTCGTAGATGGGCTCATTCGATTCCTCATCAAATTCTACAGTTAGCATTCCCCAAAGGTAAATTTGCTGTACGAGCTTCCGTTTCCGAGATATTTGACAAAAACCGTACAGATATGAAAAATGATGTGGTTCAAACGGCTACATTTTGAATCGAAAGTCGTAGAGCCTCGTAGATGGGCTCATTCGATTCCTCATCAAATTCTACAGTTAGCATTCCCCAAAGGTAAATTTGCTGTACGAGCTTCCGTTTCCGAGATATTTGACAAAAACCGTACAGATTAGAAAAATGTATGTGGTTCAAACGGCTACATTTTGAATCGAAAGTCGTAGAGCCTCGTAGATGGGCTCATTCGATTCCTCATCAAATTCTACAGTTAGCATTCCCCAAAGGTAAATTTGCTGTACGAGCTTCCGTTTCCGAGATATTTGACAAAAACCGTACAGATATGAAAAATTATGTGGTTCAAACAGCTACATTTTGAATCGAAAGTCGTAGAGCCTCGTAGATGGGCTCATTCGATTCCTCATCAAATTCTACAGTTAGCATTCCCCAAAGGTAAATTTGCTGTACGAGCTTCCGTTTCCGAGATATTTGACAAAAACCGTACAGATTAGAAAAATGATGTGTCAAATGTCCTTGAAATCGGACAAAAACCGTACAGATATGAAAAATTATGTGGTTCAAACGGCTATAACTTTTGAATCGAAAGTCGTAGAGCCTCGCAGATGGGCTCATTCGATTCCTCATCAAATTCTACAGTTAGCATTCCCCTATGCAGGTAAATTTGCTGTACGAGCTTCCGTTTCCGAGATATTTGACAAAAACCGTACAGATATGAAAAATTATGTGGTTCAAACGGCTATAACTTTTGAATCGAAAGTCGTAGAGCCTCGCAGATGGGCTCATTCTACTCCTCATCAAATTCTACAGTTAGCATTCCCCTATGCAGGTAAATTTGCTGTACGAGCTTCCGTTTCCGAGATATTTGACAAAAACCGTACAGATTAGAAAAATGATGTGTCAAATGTCCTTGAAATCGGACAAAAACCGTACAGATATGAAAAATTATGTGGTTCAAACGGCTATAACTTTTGAATCGAAAGTCGTAGAGCCTCGCAGATGGGCTCATTCGATTCCTTATCAAATTCTACAGTTAGCATTCCCCGAAGGTAAATTTGCTGTACGAGCTTCCGTTTCCGAGATATTTGACAAAAACCGTACAGATATGAAAAATGATGTGGTTCAAACGGCTACATTTTGAATCGAAAGTCGTAGAGCCTCGTAGATGGGCTCATTCGATTCCTCATCAAATTCTACAGTTAGCATTCCCCAAAGGTAAATTTGCTGTACGAGCTTCCGTTTCCGAGATATTTGACAAAAACCGTACAGATATGAAAAATTATGTGGTTCAAACGGCTACATTTTGAATCGAAAGTCGTAGAGCCTCGTAGATGGGCTCATTCGATTCCTCATCAAATTCTACAGTTAGCATTCCCCAAAGGTAAATTTGCTGTACGAGCTTCCGTTTCCGAGATATTTGACAAAAACCGTACAGATATGAAAAATTATGTGGTTCAAACGGCTACATTTTGAATCGAAAGTCGTAGAGCCTCGTAGATGGGCTCATTCGATTCCTCATCAAATTCTACAGTTAGCATTCCCCAAAGGTAAATTTGCTGTACGAGCTTCCGTTTCCGAGATATTTGACAAAAACCGTACAGATTAGAAAAATGATGTGTCAAATGTCCTTGAAATCGGACAAAAACCGTACAGATATGAAAAATTATGTGGTTCAAACGGCTATAACTTTTGAATCGAAAGTCGTAGAGCCTCGCAGATGGGCTCATTCTACTCCTCATCAAATTCTACAGTTAGCATTCCCCTATGCAGGTAAATTTGCTGTACGAGCTTCCGTTTCCGAGATATTTGACAAAAACCGTACAGATTAGAAAAATGATGTGTCAAATGTCCTTGAAATCGGACAAAAACCGTACAGATATGAAAAATTATGTGGTTCAAACGGCTATAACTTTTGAATCGAAAGTCGTAGAGCCTCGCAGATGGGCTCATTCTACTCCTCATCAAATTCTACAGTTAGCATTCCCCTATGCAGGTAAATTTGCTGTACGAGCTTCCGTTTCCGAGATATTTGACAAAAACCGTACAGATATGAAAAATTATGTGGTTCAAACGGCTACATTTTGAATCGAAAGTCGTAGAGCCTCGTAGATGGGCTCATTCGATTCCTCATCAAATTCTACAGTTAGCATTCCCCAAAGGTAAATTTGCTGTACGAGCTTCCGTTTCCGAGATATTTGACAAAAACCGTACAGATATGAAAAATTATGTGGTTCAAACAGCTACATTTTGAATCGAAAGTCGTAGAGCCTCGTAGATGGGCTCATTCGATTCCTCATCAAATTCTACAGTTAGCATTCCCCAAAGGTAAATTTGCTGTACGAGCTTCCGTTTCCGAGATATTTGACAAAAACCGTACAGATTAGAAAAATGATGTGTCAAATGTCCTTGAAATCGGACAAAAACCGTACAGATATGAAAAATTATGTGGTTCAAACGGCTATAACTTTTGAATCGAAAGTCGTAGAGCCTCGCAGATGGGCTCATTCTACTCCTCATCAAATTCTACAGTTAGCATTCCCCTATGCAGGTAAATTTGCTGTACGAGCTTCCGTTTCCGAGTTATTTGACAAAAACCGTACAGATATGAAAAATTATGTGGTTCAAACGGCTACATTTTGAATTGAAAGTCGTAGAGCCTCGTAGATGGGCTCATTCGATTCCTCATCAAATTCTACAGTTAGCATTCCCCAAAGGTAAATTTGCTGTACGAGCTTCCGTTTCCGAGATATTTGACAAAAACCGTACAGATATGAAAAATTATGTGGTTCAAACGGCTACATTTTGAATCGAAAGTCGTAGAGCCTCGTAGATGGGCTCATTCGATTCCTCATCAAATTCTACAGTTAGCATTCCCCAAAGGTAAATTTGCTGTACGAGCTTCCGTTTCCGAGATATTTGACAAAAACCGTACAGATTAGAAAAATGATGTGTCAAATGTCCTTGAAATCGGACAAAAACCGTACAGATATGAAAAATTATGTGGTTCAAACGGCTATAACTTTTGAATCGAAAGTCGTAGAGCCTCGCAGATGGGCTCATTCTACTCCTCATCAAATTCTACAGTTAGCATTCCCCTATGCAGGTAAATTTGCTGTACGAGCTTCCGTTTCCGAGATATTTGACAAAAACCGTACAGATATGAAAAATTATGTGGTTCAAACGGCTACATTTTGAATTGAAAGTCGTAGAGCCTCGTAGATGGGCTCATTCGATTCCTCATCAAATTCTACAGTTAGCATTCCCCTATGCAGGTAAATTTGCTGTACGAGCTTCCGTTTCCGAGATATTTGACAAAAACCGTACAGATATGAAAAATTATGTGGTTCAAACGGCTATAACTTTTGAATCGAAAGTCGTAGAGCCTCGCAGATGGGCTCATTCTACTCCTCATCAAATTCTACAGTTAGCATTCCCCTATGCAGGTAAATTTGCTGTACGAGCTTCCGTTTCCGAGATATTTGACAAAAACCGTACAGATATGAAAAATTATGTGGTTCAAACGGCTACATTTTGAATTGAAAGTCGTAGAGCCTCGTAGATGGGCTCATTCGATTCCTCATCAAATTCTACAGTTAGCATTCCCCAAAGGTAAATTTGCTGTACGAGCTTCCGTTTCCGAGATATTTGACAAAAACCGTACAGATATGAAAAATTATGTGGTTCAAACGGCTACATTTTGAATCGAAAGTCGTAGAGCCTCGTAGATGGGCTCATTCGATTCCTCATCAAATTCTACAGTTAGCATTCCCCAAAGGTAAATTTGCTGTACGAGCTTCCGTTTCCGAGATATTTGACAAAAACCGTACAGATTAGAAAAATGTATGTGGTTCAAACGGCTACATTTTGAATCGAAAGTCGTAGAGCCTCGTAGATGGGCTCATTCGATTCCTCATCAAATTCTACAGTTAGCATTCCCCAAAGGTAAATTTGCTGTACGAGCTTCCGTTTCCGAGATATTTGACAAAAACCGTACAGATTAGAAAAATTATGTGGTTCAAACGGCTACATTTTGAATCGAAAGTCGTAGAGCCTCGTAGATGGGCTCATTCGATTCCTCATCAAATTCTACAGTTAGCATTCCCCAAAGGTAAATTTGCTGTACGAGCTTCCGTTTCCGAGATATTTGACAAAAACCGTACAGATATGAAAAATTATGTGGTTCAAACAGCTACATTTTGAATCGAAAGTCGTAGAGCCTCGTAGATGGGCTCATTCGATTCCTCATCAAATTCTACAGTTAGCATTCCCCAAAGGTAAATTTGCTGTACGAGCTTCCGTTTCCGAGATATTTGACAAAAACCGTACAGATTAGAAAAATTATGTGTCAAATGTCCTTGAAATCGGACAAAAACCGTACAGATATGAAAAATTATGTGGTTCAAACGGCTATAACTTTTGAATCGAAAGTCGTAGAGCCTCGCAGATGGGCTCATTCTACTCCTCATCAAATTCTACAGTTAGCATTCCCCTATGCAGGTAAATTTGCTGTACGAGCTTCCGTTTCCGAGATATTTGACAAAAACCGTACAGATTAGAAAAATGATGTGTCAAATGTCCTTGAAATCGGACAAAAACCGTACAGATATGAAAAATTATGTGGTTCAAACGGCTATAACTTTTGAATCGAAAGTCGTAGAGCCTCGCAGATGGGCTCATTCTACTCCTCATCAAATTCTACAGTTAGCATTCCCCTATGCAGGTAAATTTGCTGTACGAGCTTCCGTTTCCGAGATATTTGACAAAAACCGTACAGATATGAAAAATTATGTGGTTCAAACGGCTACATTTTGAATCGAAAGTCGTAGAGCCTCGTAGATGGGCTCATTCGATTCCTCATCAAATTCTACAGTTAGCATTCCCCAAAGGTAAATTTGCTGTACGAGCTTCCGTTTCCGAGATATTTGACAAAAACCGTACAGATATGAAAAATTATGTGGTTCAAACGGCTACATTTTGAATCGAAAGTCGTAGAGCCTTGTAGATGGGCTCATTCGATTCCTCATCAAATTCTACAGTTAGCATTCCCCAAAGGTAAATTTGCTGTACGAGCTTCCGTTTCCGAGATATTTGACAAAAACCGTACAGATATGAAAAATTATGTGGTTCAAACGGCTACATTTTGAATCGAAAGTCGTAGAGCCTCGTAGATGGGCTCATTCGATTCCTCATCAAATTCTACAGTTAGCATTCCCCAAAGGTAAATTTGCTGTACGAGCTTCCGTTTCCGAGATATTTGACAAAAACCGTACACATATGAAAAATTATGTGGTTCAAACGGCTACATTTTGAATCGAAAGTCGTAGAGCCTCGTAGATGGGCTCATTCGATTCCTCATCAAATTCTACAGTTAGCATTCCCCAAAGGTAAATTTGCTGTACGAGCTTCCGTTTCCGAGATATTTGACAAAAACCGTACAGATATGAAAAATTATGTGGTTCAAACAGCTACATTTTGAATCGAAAGTCGTAGAGCCTCGTAGATGGGCTCATTCGATTCCTCATCAAATTCTACAGTTAGCATTCCCCAAAGGTAAATTTGCTGTACGAGCTTCCGTTTCCGAGATATTTGACAAAAACCGTACAGATTAGAAAAATGATGTGTCAAATGTCCTTGAAATCGGACAAAAACCGTACAGATATGAAAAATTATGTGGTTCAAACGGCTATAACTTTTGAATCGAAAGTCGTAGAGCCTCGCAGATGGGCTCATTCTACTCCTCATCAAATTCTACAGTTAGCATTCCCCTATGCAGGTAAATTTGCTGTACGAGCTTCCGTTTCCGAGATATTTGACAAAAACCGTACAGATATGAAAAATTATGTGGTTCAAACGGCTACATTTTGAATTGAAAGTCGTAGAGCCTCGTAGATGGGCTCATTCGATTCCTCATCAAATTCTACAGTTAGCATTCCCCAAAGGTAAATTTGCTGTACGAGCTTCCGTTTCCGAGATATTTGACAAAAACCGTACAGATATGAAAAATTATGTGGTTCAAACGGCTACATTTTGAATCGAAAGTCGTAGAGCCTCGTAGATGGGCTCATTCGATTCCTCATCAAATTCTACAGTTAGCATTCCCAAAAGGTAAATTTGCTGTACGAGCTTCCGTTTCCGAGATATTTGACAAAAACCGTACAGATATGAAAAATTATGTGGTTCAAACGGCTATAACTTTTGAATCGAAAGTCGTAGAGCCTCGCAGATGGGCTCATTCTACTCCTCATCAAATTCTACAGTTAGCATTCCCCTATGCAGGTAAATTTGCTGTACGAGCTTCCGTTTCCGAGATATTTGACAAAAACCGTACAGATTAGAAAAATGATGTGTCAAATGTCCTTGAAATCGGACAAAAACCGTACAGATATGAAAAATTATGTGGTTCAAACGGCTATAACTTTTGAATCGAAAGTCGTAGAGCCTCGCAGATGGGCTCATTCGATTCCTCATCAAATTCTACAGTTAGCATTCCCCGAAGGTAAATTTGCTGTATGAGCTTCCGTTTCCGAGATATTTGACAAAAACCGTACAGATTAGAAAAATTTATGTGGTTCAAACGGCTACATTTTGAATCGAAAGTCGTAGAGCCTCGTAGATGGGCTCATTCGATTCCTCATCAAATTCTACAGTTAGCATTCCCCAAAGGTAAATTTGCTGTACGAGCTTCCGTTTCCGAGATATTTGACAAAAACCGTACAGATATGAAAAATTATGTGGTTCAAACAGCTACATTTTGAATCGAAAGTCGTAGAGCCTCGTAGATGGGCTCATTCGATTCCTCATCAAATTCTACAGTTAGCATTCCCCAAAGGTAAATTTGCTGTACGAGCTTCCGTTTCCGAGATATTTGACAAAAACCGTACAGATTAGAAAAATGATGTGTCAAATGTCCTTGAAATCGGACAAAAACCGTACAGATATGAAAAATTATGTGGTTCAAACGGCTATAACTTTTGAATCGAAAGTCGTAGAGCCTCGCAGATGGGCTCATTCTACTCCTCATCAAATTCTACAGTTAGCATTCCCCTTTGCAGGTAAATTTGCTGTACGAGCTTCCGTTTCCGAGATATTTGACAAAAACCGTACAGATATGAAAAATTATGTGGTTCAAACGGCTACATTTTGAATTGAAAGTCGTAGAGCCTCGTAGATGGGCTCATTCGATTCCTCATCAAATTCTACAGTTAGCATTCCCCTATGCAGGTAAATTTGCTGTACGAGCTTCCGTTTCCGAGATATTTGACAAAAACCGTACAGATATGAAAAATTATGTGGTTCAAACGGCTATAACTTTTGAATCGAAAGTCGTAGAGCCTCGCAGATGGGCTCATTCTACTCCTCATCAAATTCTACAGTTAGCATTCCCCTATGCAGGTAAATTTGCTGTACGAGCTTCCGTTTCCGAGATATTTGACAAAAACCGTACAGATATGAAAAATTATGTGGTTCAAACGGCTACATTTTGAATTGAAAGTCGTAGAGCCTCGTAGATGGGCTCATTCGATTCCTCATCAAATTCTACAGTTAGCATTCCCCAAAGGTAAATTTGCTGTACGAGCTTCCGTTTCCGAGATATTTGACAAAAACCGTACAGATATGAAAAATTATGTGGTTCAAACGGCTATAACTTTTGAATCGAAAGTCGTAGAGCCTCGCAGATGGGCTCATTCTACTCCTCATCAAATTCTACAGTTAGCATTCCCCTATGCAGGTAAATTTGCTGTACGAGCTTCCGTTTCCGAGATATTTGACAAAAACCGTACAGATAAGAAAAATGATGTGTCAAATGTCCTTGAAATCGGACAAAAACCGTACAGATATGAAAAATTATGTGGTTCAAACGGCTATAACTTTTGAATCGAAAGTCGTAGAGCCTCGCAGATGGGCTCATTCGATTCCTCATCAAATTCTACAGTTAGCATTCCCCGAAGGTAAATTTGCTGTACGAGCTTCCGTTTCCGAGATATTTGACAAAAACCGTACAGATATGAAAAATTATGTGGTTCAAACGGCTACATTTTGAATCGAAAGTCGTAGAGCCTCGTAGATGGGCTCATTCGATTCCTCATCAAATTCTACAGTTAGCATTCCCCAAAGGTAAATTTGCTGTACGAGCTTCCGTTTCCGAGATATTTGACAAAAACCGTACAGATATGAAAAATTATGTGGTTCAAACGGCTACATTTTGAATCGAAAGTCGTAGAGCCTCGTAGATGGGCTCATTCGATTCCTCATCAAATTCTACAGTTAGCATTCCCCAAAGGTAAATTTGCTGTACGAGCTTCCGTTTCCGAGATATTTGACAAAAACCGTACAGATTAGAAAAATTATGTGGTTCAAACGGCTACATTTTGAATCGAAAGTCGTAGAGCCTCGTAGATGGGCTCATTCGATTCCTCATCAAATTCTACAGTTAGCATTCCCCAAAGGTAAATTTGCTGTACGAGCTTCCGTTTCCGAGATATTTGACAAAAACCGTACAGATATGAAAAATTATGTGGTTCAAACAGCTACATTTTGAATCGAAAGTCGTAGAGCCTCGTAGATGGGCTCATTCGATTCCTCATCAAATTCTACAGTTAGCATTCCCCAAAGGTAAATTTGCTGTACGAGCTTCCGTTTCCGAGATATTTGACAAAAACCGTACAGATTAGAAAAATGATGTGTCAAATGTCCTTGAAATCGGACAAAAACCGTACAGATATGAAAAATTATGTGGTTCAAACGGCTATAACTTTTGAATCGAAAGTCGTAGAGCCTCGCAGATGGGCTCATTCTACTCCTCATCAAATTCTACAGTTAGCATTCCCCTATGCAGGTAAATTTGCTGTACGAGCTTCCGTTTCCGAGATATTTGACAAAAACCGTACAGATATGAAAAATGATGTGGTTCAAACGGCTACATTTTGAATTGAAAGTCGTAGAGCCTCGTAGATGGGCTCATTCGATTCCTCATCAAATTCTACAGTTAGCATTCCCCAAAGGTAAATTTGCTGTACGAGCTTCCGTTTCCGAGATATTTGACAAAAACCGTACAGATATGAAAAATTATGTGGTTCAAACGGCTACATTTTGAATCGAAAGTCGTAGAGCCTCGTAGATGGGCTCATTCGATTCCTCATCAAATTCTACAGTTAGCATTCCCCAAAGGTAAATTTGCTGTACGAGCTTCCGTTTCCGAGATATTTGACAAAAACCGTACAGATATGAAAAATTATGTGGTTCAAACAGCTACATTTTGAATCGAAAGTCGTAGAGCCTCGTAGATGGGCTCATTCGATTCCTCATCAAATTCTACAGTTAGCATTCCCCAAAGGTAAATTTGCTGTACGAGCTTCCGTTTCCGAGATATTTGACAAAAACCGTACAGATTAGAAAAATGATGTGTCAAATGTCCTTGAAATCGGACAAAAACCGTACAGATATGAAAAATTATGTGGTTCAAACGGCTATAACTTTTGAATCGAAAGTCGTAGAGCCTCGCAGATGGGCTCATTCTACTCCTCATCAAATTCTACAGTTAGCATTCCCCTTTGCAGGTAAATTTGCTGTACGAGCTTCCGTTTCCGAGATATTTGACAAAAACCGTACAGATATGAAAAATTATGTGGTTCAAACGGCTACATTTTGAATTGAAAGTCGTAGAGCCTCGTAGATGGGCTCATTCGATTCCTCATCAAATTCTACAGTTAGCATTCCCCTATGCAGGTAAATTTGCTGTACGAGCTTCCGTTTCCGAGATATTTGACAAAAACCGTACAGATATGAAAAATTATGTGGTTCAAACGGCTATAACTTTTGAATCGAAAGTCGTAGAGCCTCGCAGATGGGCTCATTCTACTCCTCATCAAATTCTACAGTTAGCATTCCCCTATGCAGGTAAATTTGCTGTACGAGCTTCCGTTTCCGAGATATTTGACAAAAACCGTACAGATATGAAAAATTATGTGGTTCAAACGGCTACATTTTGAATTGAAAGTCGTAGAGCCTCGTAGATGGGCTCATTCGATTCCTCATCAAATTCTACAGTTAGCATTCCCCAAAGGTAAATTTGCTGTACGAGCTTCCGTTTCCGAGATATTTGACAAAAACCGTACAGATATGAAAAATTATGTGGTTCAAACGGCTATAACTTTTGAATCGAAAGTCGTAGAGCCTCGCAGATGGGCTCATTCTACTCCTCATCAAATTCTACAGTTAGCATTCCCCTATGCAGGTAAATTTGCTGTACGAGCTTCCGTTTCCGAGATATTTGACAAAAACCGTACAGATAAGAAAAATGATGTGTCAAATGTCCTTGAAATCGGACAAAAACCGTACAGATATGAAAAATTATGTGGTTCAAACGGCTATAACTTTTGAATCGAAAGTCGTAGAGCCTCGCAGATGGGCTCATTCGATTCCTCATCAAATTCTACAGTTAGCATTCCCCGAAGGTAAATTTGCTGTACGAGCTTCCGTTTCCGAGATATTTGACAAAAACCGTACAGATATGAAAAATTATGTGGTTCAAACGGCTACATTTTGAATCGAAAGTCGTAGAGCCTCGTAGATGGGCTCATTCGATTCCTCATCAAATTCTACAGTTAGCATTCCCCAAAGGTAAATTTGCTGTACGAGCTTCCGTTTCCGAGATATTTGACAAAAACCGTACAGATATGAAAAATTATGTGGTTCAAACGGCTACATTTTGAATCGAAAGTCGTAGAGCCTCGTAGATGGGCTCATTCGATTCCTCATCAAATTCTACAGTTAGCATTCCCCAAAGGTAAATTTGCTGTACGAGCTTCCGTTTCCGAGATATTTGACAAAAACCGTACAGATTAGAAAAATTATGTGGTTCAAACGGCTACATTTTGAATCGAAAGTCGTAGAGCCTCGTAGATGGGCTCATTCGATTCCTCATCAAATTCTACAGTTAGCATTCCCCAAAGGTAAATTTGCTGTACGAGCTTCCGTTTCCGAGATATTTGACAAAAACCGTACAGATATGAAAAATTATGTGGTTCAAACAGCTACATTTTGAATCGAAAGTCGTAGAGCCTCGTAGATGGGCTCATTCGATTCCTCATCAAATTCTACAGTTAGCATTCCCCAAAGGTAAATTTGCTGTACGAGCTTCCGTTTCCGAGATATTTGACAAAAACCGTACAGATTAGAAAAATGATGTGTCAAATGTCCTTGAAATCGGACAAAAACCGTACAGATATGAAAAATTATGTGGTTCAAACGGCTATAACTTTTGAATCGAAAGTCGTAGAGCCTCGCAGATGGGCTCATTCTACTCCTCATCAAATTCTACAGTTAGCATTCCCCTATGCAGGTAAATTTGCTGTACGAGCTTCCGTTTCCGAGATATTTGACAAAAACCGTACAGATATGAAAAATGATGTGGTTCAAACGGCTACATTTTGAATTGAAAGTCGTAGAGCCTCGTAGATGGGCTCATTCGATTCCTCATCAAATTCTACAGTTAGCATTCCCCAAAGGTAAATTTGCTGTACGAGCTTCCGTTTCCGAGATATTTGACAAAAACCGTACAGATATGAAAAATTATGTGGTTCAAACGGCTACATTTTGAATCGAAAGTCGTAGAGCCTCGTAGATGGGCTCATTCGATTCCTCATCAAATTCTACAGTTAGCATTCCCCAAAGGTAAATTTGCTGTACGAGCTTCCGTTTCCGAGATATTTGACAAAAACCGTACAGATATGAAAAATTATGTGGTTCAAACAGCTACATTTTGAATCGAAAGTCGTAGAGCCTCGTAGATGGGCTCATTCGATTCCTCATCAAATTCTACAGTTAGCATTCCCCAAAGGTAAATTTGCTGTACGAGCTTCCGTTTCCGAGATATTTGACAAAAACCGTACAGATTAGAAAAATGATGTGTCAAATGTCCTTGAAATCGGACAAAAACCGTACAGATATGAAAAATTATGTGGTTCAAACGGCTATAACTTTTGAATCGAAAGTCGTAGAGCCTCGCAGATGGGCTCATTCTACTCCTCATCAAATTCTACAGTTAGCATTCCCCTATGCAGGTAAATTTGCTGTACGAGCTTCCGTTTCCGAGATATTTGACAAAAACCGTACAGATATGAAAAATTATGTGGTTCAAACGGCTACATTTTGAATTGAAAGTCGTAGAGCCTCGTAGATGGGCTCATTCGATTCCTCATCAAATTCTACAGTTAGCATTCCCCAAAGGTAAATTTGCTGTACGAGCTTCCGTTTCCGAGATATTTGACAAAAACCGTACAGATATGAAAAATTATGTGGTTCAAACGGCTACATTTTGAATCGAAAGTCGTAGAGCCTCGTAGATGGGCTCATTCGATTCCTCATCAAATTCTACAGTTAGCATTCCCAAAAGGTAAATTTGCTGTACGAGCTTCCGTTTCCGAGATATTTGACAAAAACCGTACAGATATGAAAAATTATGTGGTTCAAACGGCTATAACTTTTGAATCGAAAGTCGTAGAGCCTCGCAGATGGGCTCATTCTACTCCTCATCAAATTCTACAGTTAGCATTCCCCTATGCAGGTAAATTTGCTGTACGAGCTTCCGTTTCCGAGATATTTGACAAAAACCGTACAGATTAGAAAAATGATGTGTCAAATGTCCTTGAAATCGGACAAAAACCGTACAGATATGAAAAATTATGTGGTTCAAACGGCTATAACTTTTGAATCGAAAGTCGTAGAGCCTCGCAGATGGGCTCATTCGATTCCTCATCAAATTCTACAGTTAGCATTCCCCGAAGGTAAATTTGCTGTATGAGCTTCCGTTTCCGAGATATTTGACAAAAACCGTACAGATTAGAAAAATTTATGTGGTTCAAACGGCTACATTTTGAATCGAAAGTCGTAGAGCCTCGTAGATGGGCTCATTCGATTCCTCATCAAATTCTACAGTTAGCATTCCCCAAAGGTAAATTTGCTGTACGAGCTTCCGTTTCCGAGATATTTGACAAAAACCGTACAGATTAGAAAAATGATGTGTCAAATGTCCTTTAAATCGGACAAAAACCGTACAGATATGAAAAATGATGTGGTTCAAACGGCTATAACTTTTGAATCGAAAGTCGTAGAGCCTCGCAGATGGGCTCATTCGATTCCTCATCAAATTCTACAGTTAGCATTCCCCTACGCAGGTAAATTTGCTGTACGAGCTTCCGTTTCCGAGATATTTGACAAAAACCGTACAGATATGAAAAATTATGTGGTTCAAACGGCTATAACTTTTGAATCGAAAGTCATAGAGCCTCGTAGATGGGCTCATTCTACTCCTCATCAAATTCTACAGTTAGCATTCCCCTATGCAGGTAAATTTGCTGTACGAGCTTCCGTTTCCGAGATATTTGACAAAAACCGTACAGATTAGAAAAATGATGTGTCAAATGTCCTTGAAATCGGACAAAAACCGTACAGATATGAAAAATTATGTGGTTCAAACGGCTATAACTTTTGAATCGAAAGTCGTAGAGCCTCGCAGATGGGCTCATTCGATTCCTCATCAAATTCTACAGTTAGCATTCCCAAAAGGTAAATTTGCTGTACGAGCTTCCGTTTCCGAGATATTTGACAAAAACCGTACAGATATGAAAAATTATGTGGTTCAAACGGCTATAACTTTTGAATCGAAAGTCGTAGAGCCTCGCAGATGGGCTCATTCTACTCCTCATCAAATTCTACAGTTAGCATTCCCCTATGCAGGTAAATTTGCTGTACGAGCTTCCGTTTCCGAGATATTTGACAAAAACCGTACAGATTAGAAAAATGATGTGTCAAATGTCCTTGAAATCGGACAAAAACCGTACAGATATGAAAAATTATGTGGTTCAAACGGCTATAACTTTTGAATCGAAAGTCGTAGAGCCTCGCAGATGGGCTCATTCGATTCCTCATCAAATTCTACAGTTAGCATTCCCCGAAGGTAAATTTGCTGTATGAGCTTCCGTTTCCGAGATATTTGACAAAAACCGTACAGATTAGAAAAATTTATGTGGTTCAAACGGCTACATTTTGAATCGAAAGTCGTAGAGCCTCGTAGATGGGCTCATTCGATTCCTCATCAAATTCTACAGTTAGCATTCCCCAAAGGTAAATTTGCTGTACGAGCTTCCGTTTCCGAGATATTTGACAAAAACCGTACAGATATGAAAAATTATGTGGTTCAAACAGCTACATTTTGAATCGAAAGTCGTAGAGCCTCGTAGATGGGCTCATTCGATTCCTCATCAAATTCTACAGTTAGCATTCCCCAAAGGTAAATTTGCTGTACGAGCTTCCGTTTCCGAGATATTTGACAAAAACCGTACAGATTAGAAAAATGATGTGTCAAATGTCCTTTAAATCGGACAAAAACCGTACAGATATGAAAAATGATGTGGTTCAAACGGCTATAACTTTTGAATCGAAAGTCGTAGAGCCTCGCAGATGGGCTCATTCGATTCCTCATCAAATTCTACAGTTAGCATTCCCCTACGCAGGTAAATTTGCTGTACGAGCTTCCGTTTCCGAGATATTTGACAAAAACCGTACAGATATGAAAAATTATGTGGTTCAAACGGCTATAACTTTTGAATCGAAAGTCATAGAGCCTCGTAGATGGGCTCATTCTACTCCTCATCAAATTCTACAGTTAGCATTCCCCTATGCAGGTAAATTTGCTGTACGAGCTTCCGTTTCCGAGATATTTGACAAAAACCGTACAGATTAGAAAAATGATGTGTCAAATGTCCTTGAAATCGGACAAAAACCGTACAGATATGAAAAATTATGTGGTTCAAACGGCTATAACTTTTGAATCGAAAGTCGTAGAGCCTCGCAGATGGGCTCATTCGATTCCTCATCAAATTCTACAGTTAGCATTCCCCGAAGGTAAATTTGCTGTACGAGCTTCCGTTTCCGAGATATTTGACAAAAACCGTACAGATATGAAAAATTATGTGGTTCAAACGGCTACATTTTGAATCGAAAGTCGTAGAGCCTCGTAGATGGGCTCATTCGATTCCTCATCAAATTCTACAGTTAGCATTATCCAAAGGTAAATTTGCTGTACGAGCTTCCGTTTCCGAGATATTTGACAAAAAACGTACAGATATGAAAAATTATGTGGTTCAAACGGCTACATTTTGAATCGAAAGTCGTAGAGCCTCGTAGATGGGCTCATTCGATTCCTCATCAAATTCTACAGTTAGCATTCCCCAAAGGTAAATTTGCTGTACGAGCTTCCGTTTCCGAGATATTTGACAAAAACCGTACAGATTAGAAAAATGATGTGGTTCAAACGGCTACATTTTGAATCGAAAGTCGTAGAGCCTCGTAGATGGGCTCATTCGATTCCTCATCAAATTCTACAGTTAGCATTCCCCAAAGGTAAATTTGCTGTACGAGCTTCCGTTTCCGAGATATTTGACAAAAACCGTACAGATATGAAAAATTATGTGGTTCAAACAGCTACATTTTGAATCGAAAGTCGTAGAGCCTCGTAGATGGGCTCATTCGATTCCTCATCAAATTCTACAGTTAGCATTCCCCAAAGGTAAATTTGCTGTACGAGCTTCCGTTTCCGAGATATTTGACAAAAACCGTACAGATTAGAAAAATGATGTGTCAAATGTCCTTGAAATCGGACAAAAACCGTACAGATATGAAAAATTATGTGGTTCAAACGGCTATAACTTTTGAATCGAAAGTCGTAGAGCCTCGCAGATGGGCTCATTCTACTCCTCATCAAATTCTACAGTTAGCATTCCCCTATGCAGGTAAATTTGCTGTACGAGCTTCCGTTTCCGAGATATTTGACAAAAACCGTACAGATTAGAAAAATGATGTGGTTCAAACGGCTACATTTTGAATCGAAAGTCGTAGAGCCTCGTAGATGGGCTCATTCGATTCCTCATCAAATTCTACAGTTAGCATTCCCCAAAGGTAAATTTGCTGTACGAGCTTCCGTTTCCGAGATATTTGACAAAAACCGTACAGATTAGAAAAATGATGTGTCAAATGTCCTTGAAATCGGACAAAAACCGTACAGATATGAAAAATTATGTGGTTCAAACGGCTACATTTTGAATCGAAAGTCGTAGAGCCTCGTAGATGGGCTCATTCGATTCCTCATCAAATTCTACAGTTAGCATTATCCAAAGGTAAATTTGCTGTACGAGCTTCCGTTTCCGAGATATTTGACAAAAACCGTACAGATTAGAAAAATGATGTGGTTCAAACGGCTACATTTTGAATCGAAAGTCGTAGAGCCTCGTAGATGGGCTCATTCGATTCCTCATCAAATTCTACAGTTAGCATTCCCCAAAGGTAAATTTGCTGTACGAGCTTCCGTTTCCGAGATATTTGACAAAAACCGTACAGATATGAAAAATGATGTGTCAAATGTCCTTGAAATCGGACAAAAACCGTACAGATATGAAAATGATGTGGTTCAAACGGCTATAACTTTTGAATCGAAAGTCGTAGAGCCTCGCAGATGGGCTCATTCGATTCCTCATCAAATTCTACAGTTAGCAGTCCCCTATGCAGATAAATTTGCTGTACGAGCTTCCGTTTCCGAGATATTTGACAAAAACCGTATCATGTTAACTTATCAAAACCACTAGAGGGCGCCTCGCCACGTTACATCTCCCATTGCTTTTATGATGTCATAGTAGACGTTGCTGACGCAGACACTTAAACAGTCAGTGATCCATTCCATCTCATCAGAGTAGCTAGTGACTTCTGGATCTGACACACTGACTTAGAGAAAACAAGTAAGTCCATAATGGGGATAAACTTTAGAGTAAGAATTTTCTACAATTATTCTGTATTCATTCTTTGACAAAAACACCCCCAATTGAAGACAGAATAGAGTACATATTGCTCTCTGAGCTTTGTTTAACCAAGTTGTCATATAAATGATGTGTTGATACTGGTTGATTAGAGGACTAGCAGTGATGGCAACTCACAGGCTCAAAAGGCTATAACTTTTGAATCGAAAGTCGTAGAGCCTCGCAGATGGGCTCATTCGATTCCTCATCAAATTCTACAGTTAGCAGTCCCCTATGCAGGTAAATTTGCTGTACGAGCTTCCGTTTCCGAGATATTTGACAAAAACCGTACAGATATGAAAAATGATGTGGCTCAAACGGCTATAACTTTTGAATCGAAAGTCGTAGAGCCTCGCAGATGGGCTCATTCGATTCCTCATCAAATTCTACAGTTAGCAGTCCCCTATGCAGGTAAATTTGCTGTACGAGCTTCGGTTTCCGAGATATTTGACAAAAACCAAACAGATATGAAAAATGATGTGGCTCAAACGGCTATATCTTTTGAATCGAAAGTCGTAGAGCCTCGCAGATGGGCTCATTCGATTCCTCATCAAATTCTACAGTTAGCAGTCCCCTACGCAGATAAATTTGCTGTACGAGCTTCCGTTTCCGAGATATTTGACAAAAACCGTACAGATATGAAAAATGATGTGTCAAATGTCCTTGAAATCGGACAAAAAACGTACAGATATGAAAATGATGTGGTTCAAACGGCTATAACTTTTGAATCGAAAGTCGTAGAGCCTCGCAGATGGGCTCATTCGATTCCTCATCAAATTCTACAGTTAGCAGTCCCCTATGCAGATAAATTTGCTGTACGAGCTTCCGTTTCCGAGATATTTGACAAAAACCGTATCATGTTAACTTATCAAGACCACTAGAGGGCGCCTCGCCACGTTACATCTCCCATTGCTTTTATGATGTCATAGTAGACGTTGCTGACGCAGACACTTAAACAGTCAGTGATCCATTCCATCTCATCAGAGTAGCTAGTGACTTCTGGATCTGACACACTGACTTAGAGAAAACAAGTAAGTCCATAATGGGGATAAACTTTAGAGTAAGAATTTTCTACAATTATTCTGTATTCATTCTTTGACAAAAACACCCCCAATTGAAGACAGAATAGAGTACATATTGCTCTCTGAGCTTTGTTTAACCAAGTTGTCATATAAATGATGTGTTGATACTGGTTGATTAGAGGACTAGCAGTGATGGCAACTCACAGGCTCAAAAGGCTATAACTTTTGAATCGAAAGTCGTAGAGCCTCGCAGATGGGCTCATTCGATTCCTCATCAAATTCTACAGTTAGCAGTCCCCTGTGCAGGTAAATTTGCTGTACGAGCTTCCGTTTCCGAGATATTTGACAAAAACCAAACAGATATGAAAAATGATGTGGCTCAAACGGCTATAACTTTTGAATCGAAAGTCGTAGAGCCTCGCAGATGGGCTCATTCGATTCCTCATCAAATTCTACAGTTAGCAGTCCCCTATGCAGATAAATTTGCTGTACGAGCTTCCGTTTCCGAGATATTTGACAAAAACCGTACAGATATGAAAAATGATGTGTCAAATGTCCTTGAAATCGGACAAAAACCGTACAGATATGAAAAATTATGTGGTTCAAACGGCTATAACTTTTGAATCGAAAGTCGTAGAGCCTCGCAGATGGGCTCATTCGATTCCTCATCAAATTCTACAGTTAGCATTCCCCGAAGGTAAATTTGCTGTACGAGCTTCCGTTTCCGAGATATTTGACAAAAACCGTACAGATATGAAAAATTATGTGGTTCAAACGGCTACATTTTGAATCGAAAGTCGTAGAGCCTCGTAGATGGGCTCATTCGATTCCTCATCAAATTCTACAGTTAGCATTATCCAAAGGTAAATTTGCTGTACGAGCTTCCGTTTCCGAGATATTTGACAAAAAACGTACAGATATGAAAAATTATGTGGTTCAAACGGCTACATTTTGAATCGAAAGTCGTAGAGCCTCGTAGATGGGCTCATTCGATTCCTCATCAAATTCTACAGTTAGCATTCCCCAAAGGTAAATTTGCTGTACGAGCTTCCGTTTCCGAGATATTTGACAAAAACCGTACAGATTAGAAAAATGATGTGGTTCAAACGGCTACATTTTGAATCGAAAGTCGTATAGCCTCGTAGATGGGCTCATTCGATTCCTCATCAAATTCTACAGTTAGCATTCCCCAAAGGTAAATTTGCTGTACGAGCTTCTGTTTCCGAGATATTTGACAAAAACCGTACAGATATGAAAAATTATGTGGTTCAAACAGCTACATTTTGAATCGAAAGTCGTAGAGCCTCGTAGATGGGCTCATTCGATTCCTCATCAAATTCTACAGTTAGCATTCCCCAAAGGTAAATTTGCTGTACGAGCTTCCGTTTCCGAGATATTTGACAAAAACCGTACAGATTAGAAAAATGATGTGTCAAATGTCCTTGAAATCGGACAAAAACCGTACAGATATGAAAAATTATGTGGTTCAAACGGCTATAACTTTTGAATCGAAAGTCGTAGAGCCTCGCAGATGGGCTCATTCTACTCCTCATCAAATTCTACAGTTAGCATTCCCCTATGCAGGTAAATTTGCTGTACGAGCTTCCGTTTCCGAGATATTTGACAAAAACCGTACAGATTAGAAAAATGATGTGGTTCAAACGGCTACATTTTGAATCGAAAGTCGTAGAGCCTCGTAGATGGGCTCATTCGATTCCTCATCAAATTCTACAGTTAGCATTCCCCAAAGGTAAATTTGCTGTACGAGCTTCCGTTTCCGAGATATTTGACAAAAACCGTACAGATTAGAAAAATTATGTGTCAAATGTCCTTGAAATCGGACAAAAACCGTACAGATATGAAAAATTATGTGGTTCAAACGGCTACATTTTGAATCGAAAGTCGTAGAGCCTCGTAGATGGGCTCATTCGATTCCTCATCAAATTCTACAGTTAGCATTATCCAAAGGTAAATTTGCTGTACGAGCTTCCGTTTCCGAGATATTTGACAAAAAACGTACAGATATGAAAAATTATGTGGTTCAAACGGCTACATTTTGAATCGAAAGTCGTAGAGCCTCGTAGATGGGCTCATTCGATTCCTCATCAAATTCTACAGTTAGCATTCCCCAAAGGTAAATTTGCTGTACGAGCTTCCGTTTCCGAGATATTTGACAAAAACCGTACAGATTAGAAAAATGATGTGGTTCAAACGGCTACATTTTGAATCGAAAGTCGTAGAGCCTCGTAGATGGGCTCATTCGATTCCTCATCAAATTCTACAGTTAGCATTCCCCAAAGGTAAATTTGCTGTACGAGCTTCCGTTTCCGAGATATTTGACAAAAACCGTACAGATATGAAAAATTATGTGGTTCAAACAGCTACATTTTGAATCGAAAGTCGTAGAGCCTCGTAGATGGGCTCATTCGATTCCTCATCAAATTCTACAGTTAGCATTCCCCAAAGGTAAATTTGCTGTACGAGCTTCCGTTTCCGAGATATTTGACAAAAACCGTACAGATTAGAAAAATGATGTGTCAAATGTCCTTGAAATCGGACAAAAACCGTACAGATATGAAAAATTATGTGGTTCAAACGGCTATAACTTTTGAATCGAAAGTCGTAGAGCCTCGCAGATGGGCTCATTCTACTCCTCATCAAATTCTACAGTTAGCATTCCCCTATGCAGGTAAATTTGCTGTACGAGCTTCCGTTTCCGAGATATTTGACAAAAACCGTACAGATTAGAAAAATGATGTGGTTCAAACGGCTACATTTTGAATCGAAAGTCGTAGAGCCTCGTAGATGGGCTCATTCGATTCCTCATCAAATTCTACAGTTAGCATTCCCCAAAGGTAAATTTGCTGTACGAGCTTCCGTTTCCGAGATATTTGACAAAAACCGTACAGATATGAAAAATGATGTGTCAAATGTCCTTGAAATCGGACAAAAACCGTACAGATATGAAAATGATGTGGTTCAAACGGCTATAACTTTTGAATCGAAAGTCGTAGAGCCTCGCAGATGGGCTCATTCGATTCCTCATCAAATTCTACAGTTAGCAGTCCCCTATGCAGATAAATTTGCTGTACGAGCTTCCGTTTCCAAGATATTTGACAAAAACCGTATCATGTTAACTTATCAAAACCACTAGAGGGCGCCTCGCCACGTTACATCTCCCATTGCTTTTATGATGTCATAGTAGACGTTGCTGACGCAGACACTTAAACAGTCAGTGATCCATTCCATCTCATCAGAGTAGCTAGTGACTTCTGGATCTGACACACTGACTTAGAGAAAACAAGTAAGTCCATAATGGGGATAAACTTTAGAGTAAGAATTTTCTACAATTATTCTGTATTCATTCTTTGACAAAAACACCCCCAATTGAAGACAGAATAGAGTACATATTGCTCTCTGAGCTTTGTTTAACCAAGTTGTCATATAAATGATGTGTTGATACTGGTTGATTAGAGGACTAGCAGTGATGGCAACTCACAGGCTCAAAAGGCTATAACTTTTGAATCGAAAGTCGTAGAGCCTCGCAGATGGGCTCATTCGATTCCTCATCAAATTCTACAGTTAGCAGTCCCCTATGCAGGTAAATTTGCTGTACGAGCTTCCGTTTCCGAGATATTTGACAAAAACCGTACAGATATGAAAAATGATGTGGCTCAAACGGCTATAACTTTTGAATCGAAAGTCGTAGAGCCTCGCAGATGGGCTCATTCGATTCCTCATCAAATTCTACAGTTAGCAGTCCCCTATGCAGGTAAATTTGCTGTACGAGCTTCGGTTTCCGAGATATTTGACAAAAACCAAACAGATATGAAAAATGATGTGGCTCAAACGGCTATATCTTTTGAATCGAAAGTCGTAGAGCCTCGCAGATGGGCTCATTCGATTCCTCATCAAATTCTACAGTTAGCAGTCCCCTACGCAGATAAATTTGCTGTACGAGCTTCCGTTTCCGAGATATTTGACAAAAACCGTACAGATATGAAAAATGATGTGTCAAATGTCCTTGAAATCGGACAAAAAACGTACAGATATGAAAATGATGTGGTTCAAACGGCTATAACTTTTGAATCGAAAGTCGTAGAGCCTCGCAGATGGGCTCATTCGATTCCTCATCAAATTCTACAGTTAGCAGTCCCCTATGCAGATAAATTTGCTGTACGAGCTTCCGTTTCCGAGATATTTGACAAAAACCGTATCATGTTAACTTATCAAGACCACTAGAGGGCGCCTCGCCACGTTACATCTCCCATTGCTTTTATGATGTCATAGTAGACGTTGCTGACGCAGACACTTAAACAGTCAGTGATCCATTCCATCTCATCAGAGTAGCTAGTGACTTCTGGATCTGACACACTGACTTAGAGAAAACAAGTAAGTCCATAATGGGGATAAACTTTAGAGTAAGAATTTTCTACAATTATTCTGTATTCATTCTTTGACAAAAACACCCCCAATTGAAGACAGAATAGAGTACATATTGCTCTCTGAGCTTTGTTTAACCAAGTTGTCATATAAATGATGTGTTGATACTGGTTGATTAGAGGACTAGCAGTGATGGCAACTCACAGGCTCAAAAGGCTATAACTTTTGAATCGAAAGTCGTAGAGCCTCGCAGATGGGCTCATTCGATTCCTCATCAAATTCTACAGTTAGCAGTCCCCTGTGCAGGTAAATTTGCTGTACGAGCTTCCGTTTCCGAGATATTTGACAAAAACCAAACAGATATGAAAAATGATGTGGCTCAAACGGCTATAACTTTTGAATCGAAAGTCGTAGAGCCTCGCAGATGGGCTCATTCGATTCCTCATCAAATTCTACAGTTAGCAGTCCCCTATGCAGATAAATTTGCTGTACGAGCTTCCGTTTCCGAGATATTTGACAAAAACCGTACAGATATGAAAAATGATGTGTCAAATGTCCTTGAAATCGGACAAAAAACGTACAGATATGAAAATGATGTGGTTCAAACGGCTATAACTTTTGAATCGAAAGTCGTAGAGCCTCGCAGATGGGCTCATTCGATTCCTCATCAAATTCTACAGTTAGCAGTCCCCTATGCAGATAAATTTGCTGTACGAGCTTCCGTTTCCGAGATATTTGACAAAAACCGTATCATGTTAACTTATCAAAACCACTAGAGGGCGCCTCGCCACGTTACATCTCCCATTGCTTTTATGATGTCATAGTAGACGTTGCTGACGCAGACACTTAAACAGTCAGTGATCCATTCCACCTCATCAGAGTAGCTAGTGACTTCTGGATCTGACACACTGACTTAGAGAAAACAAGTAAGTCCATAATGGGGATAAACTTTAGAGTAAGAATTTTCTACAATTATTCTGTATTCATTCTTTGACAAAAACACCCCCAATTGAAGACAGAATAGAGTACATATTGCTCTCTGAGCTTTGTTTAACCAAGTTGTCATATAAATGATGTGTTGATACTGGTTGATTAGAGGACTAGCAGTGATGGCAACTCACAGGCTCAAAAGGCTATAACTTTTGAATCAAAAGTCGTAGAGCCTCGCAGATGGGCTCATTCGATTCCTCATCAAATTCTACAGTTAGCAGTCCCCTATGCAGGTAAATTTGCTGTACGAGCTTCGGTTTCCGAGATATTTGACAAAAACCAAACAGATAAGAAAAATGATGTGGCTCAAAAGGCTATAACTTTTGAATCGAAAGTCGTAGAGCCTCGCAGATGGGCTCATTCGATTCCTCATCAAATTCTACAGTTAGCAGTCCCCTATACAGGTAAATTTGCTGTACGAGCTTCCGTTTCCGAGATATTTGACAAAAACCGTACAGATATGAAAAATGATGTGTCAAATGTCCTTGAAATCGGACAAAAACCGTACAGATATGAAAATGATGTGGTTCAAACGGCTATAACTTTTGAATCGAAAGTCGTAGAGCCTCGCAGATGGGCTCATTCGATTCCTCATCAAATTCTACAGTTAGCAGTCCCCTATGCAGATAAATTTGCTGTACGAGCTTCCGTTTCCGAGATATTTGACAAAAACCGTATCATGTTAACTTATCAAAACCACTAGAGGGCGCCTCGCCACGTTACATCTCCCATTGCTTTTATGATGTCATAGTAGACGTTGCTGACGCAGACACTTAAACAGTCAGTGATCCATTCCACCTCATCAGAGTAGCTAGTGACTTCTGGATCTGACACACTGACTTAGAGAAAACAAGTAAGTCCATAATGGGGATAAACTTTAGAGTAAGAATTTTCTACAATTATTCTGTATTCATTCTTTGACAAAAACACCCCCAATTGAAGACAGAATAGAGTACATATTGCTCTCTGAGCTTTGTTTAACCAAGTTGTCATATAAATGATGTGTTGATACTGGTTGATTAGAGGACTAGCAGTGATGGCAACTCACAGGCTCAAAAGGCTATAACTTTTGAATCAAAAGTCGTAGAGCCTCGCAGATGGGCTCATTCGATTCCTCATCAAATTCTACAGTTAGCATTCCCCTACGCAGGTAAATTTGCTGTACGAGCTTCCGTTTCCGAGATATTTGACAAAAACCGTACAGATATGAAAAATTATGTGGTTCAAACGGCTATAACTTTTGAATCGAAAGTCATAGAGCCTCGCAGATGGGCTCATTCTACTCCTCATCAAATTCTACAGTTAGCATTCCCCTATGCAGGTAAATTTGCTGTACGAGCTTCCGTTTCCGAGATATTTGACAAAAACCGTACAGATTAGAAAAATGATGTGTCAAATGTCCTTGAAATCGGACAAAAACCGTACAGATATGAAAAATTATGTGGTTCAAACGGCTATAACTTTTGAATCGAAAGTCGTAGAGCCTCGCAGATGGGCTCATTCGATTCCTCATCAAATTCTACAGTTAGCATTCCCCGAAGGTAAATTTGCTGTACGAGCTTCCGTTTCCGAGATATTTGACAAAAACCGTACAGATATGAAAAATTATGTGGTTCAAACGGCTACATTTTGAATCGAAAGTCGTAGAGCCTCGTAGATGGGCTCATTCGATTCCTCATCAAATTCTACAGTTAGCATTCCCCAAAGGTAAATTTGCTGTACGAGCTTCCGTTTCCGAGATATTTGACAAAAACCGTACAGATATGAAAAATTATGTGGTTCAAACGGCTACATTTTGAATCGAAAGTCGTAGAGCCTCGTAGATGGGCTCATTCGATTCCTCATCAAATTCTACAGTAAGCATTCCCCAAAGGTAAATTTGCTGTACGAGCTTCCGTTTCCGAGATATTTGACAAAAACCGTACAGATTAGAAAAATGATGTGGTTCAAACGGCTACATTTTGAATCGAAAGTCGTAGAGCCTCGTAGATGGGCTCATTCGATTCCTCATCAAATTCTACAGTTAGCATTCCCCAAAGGTAAATTTGCTGTACGAGCTTCCGTTTCCGAGATATTTGACAAAAACCGTACAGATATGAAAAATTATGTGGTTCAAACAGCTACATTTTGAATCGAAAGTCGTAGAGCCTCGTAGATGGGCTCATTCGATTCCTCATCAAATTCTACAGTTAGCATTCCCCAAAGGTAAATTTGCTGTACGAGCTTCCGTTTCCGAGATATTTGACAAAAACCGTACAGATTAGAAAAATGATGTGTCAAATGTCCTTGAAATCGGACAAAAACCGTACAGATATGAAAAATTATGTGGTTCAAACGGCTATAACTTTTGAATCGAAAGTCGTAGAGCCTCGCAGATGGGCTCATTCTACTCCTCATCAAATTCTACAGTTAGCATTCCCCTATGCAGGTAAATTTGCTGTACGAGCTTCCGTTTCCGAGATATTTGACAAAAACCGTACAGATTAGAAAAATGATGTGGTTCAAACGGCTACATTTTGAATCGAAAGTCGTAGAGCCTCGTAGATGGGCTCATTCGATTCCTCATCAAATTCTACAGTTAGCATTCCCCAAAGGTAAATTTGCTGTACGAGCTTCCGTTTCCGAGATATTTGACAAAAACCGTACAGATATGAAAAATTATGTGGTTCAAACAGCTACATTTTGAATCGAAAGTCGTAGAGCCTCGTAGATGGGCTCATTCGATTCCTCATCAAATTCTACAGTTAGCATTCCCCAAAGGTAAATTTGCTGTACGAGCTTCCGTTTCCGAGATATTTGACAAAAACCGTACAGATTAGAAAAATGATGTGTCAAATGTCCTTGAAATCGGACAAAAACCGTACAGATATGAAAAATTATGTGGTTCAAACGGCTATAACTTTTGAATCGAAAGTCGTAGAGCCTCGCAGATGGGCTCATTCTACTCCTCATCAAATTCTACAGTTAGCATTCCCCTATGCAGGTAAATTTGCTGTACGAGCTTCCGTTTCCGAGATATTTGACAAAAACCGTACAGATTAGAAAAATGATGTGTCAAATGTCCTTGAAATCGGACAAAAACCGTACAGATATGAAAAATTATGTGGTTCAAACGGCTATAACTTTTGAATCGAAAGTCGTAGAGCCTCGCAGATGGGCTCATTCTACTCCTCATCAAATTCTACAGTTAGCATTCCCCAAAGGTAAATTTGCTGTACGAGCTTCCGTTTCCGAGATATTTGACAAAAACCGTACAGATTAGAAAAATGATGTGGTTCAAACGGCTACATTTTGAATCGAAAGTCGTAGAGCCTCGTAGATGGGCTCATTCGATTCCTCATCAAATTCTACAGTTAGCATTCCCCAAAGGTAAATTTGCTGTACGAGCTTCCGTTTCCGAGATATTTGACAAAAACCGTACAGATATGAAAAATTATGTGGTTCAAACAGCTACATTTTGAATCGAAAGTCGTAGAGCCTCGTAGATGGGCTCATTCGATTCCTCATCAAATTCTACAGTTAGCATTCCCCAAAGGTAAATTTGCTGTACGAGCTTCCGTTTCCGAGATATTTGACAAAAACCGTACAGATTAGAAAAATGATGTGTCAAATGTCCTTGAAATCGGACAAAAACCGTACAGATATGAAAAATTATGTGGTTCAAACGGCTATAACTTTTGAATCGAAAGTCGTAGAGCCTCGCAGATGGGCTCATTCTACTCCTCATCAAATTCTACAGTTAGCATTCCCCTATGCAGGTAAATTTGCTGTACGAGCTTCCGTTTCCGAGATATTTGACAAAAACCGTACAGATTAGAAAAATGATGTGTCAAATGTCCTTGAAATCGGACAAAAACCGTACAGATATGAAAAATTATGTGGTTCAAACGGCTATAACTTTTGAATCGAAAGTCGTAGAGCCTCGCAGATGGGCTCATTCTACTCCTCATCAAATTCTACAGTTAGCATTCCCCTATGCAGGTAAATTTGCTGTACGAGCTTCCGTTTCCGAGATATTTGACAAAAACCGTACAGATATGAAAAATTATGTGGTTCAAACGGCTACATTTTGAATTGAAAGTCGTAGAGCCTCGTAGATGGGCTCATTCGATTCCTCATCAAATTCTACAGTTAGCATTCCCCAAAGGTAAATTTGCTGTACGAGCTTCCGTTTCCGAGATATTTGACAAAAACCGTACAGATTAGAAAAATTTATGTGGTTCAAACGGCTACATTTTGAATCGAAAGTCGTAGAGCCTCGTAGATGGGCTCATTCGATTCCTCATCAAATTCTACAGTTAGCATTCCCCAAAGGTAAATTTGCTGTACGAGCTTCCGTTTCCGAGATATTTGACAAAAACCGTACAGATTAGAAAAATGATGTGTCAAATGTCCTTGAAATCGGACAAAAACCGTACAGATATGAAAAATTATGTGGTTCAAACGGCTATAACTTTTGAATCGAAAGTCGTAGAGCCTCGCAGATGGGCTCATTCGATTCCTCATCAAATTCTACAGTTAGCATTCCCCTATGCAGGTAAATTTGCTGTACGAGCTTCCGTTTCCGAGATATTTGACAAAAACCGTACAGATATGAAAAATTATGTGGTTCAAACGGCTATAACTTTTGAATCGAAAGTCGTAGAGCCTCGCAGATGGGCTCATTCTACTCCTCATCAAATTCTACAGTTAGCATTCCCCTATGCAGGTAAATTTGCTGTACGAGCTTCCGTTTCCGAGATATTTGACAAAAACCGTACAGATTAGAAAAATGATGTGTCAAATGTCCTTGAAATCGGACAAAAACCGTACAGATATGAAAAATTATGTGGTTCAAACGGCTATAACTTTTGAATCGAAAGTCGTAGAGCCTCGCAGATGGGCTCATTCGATTCCTCATCAAATTCTACAGTTAGCATTCCCCGAAGGTAAATTTGCTGTACGAGCTTCCGTTTCCGAGATATTTGACAAAAACCGTACAGATATGAAAAATTATGTGGTTCAAACGGCTACATTTTGAATCGAAAGTTGTAGAGCCTCGTAGATGGGCTCATTCGATTCCTCATCAAATTCTACAGTTAGCATTCCCCAAAGGTAAATTTGCTGTACGAGCTTCCGTTTCCGAGATATTTGACAAAAACCGTACAGATATGAAAAATTATGTGGTTCAAACGGCTACATTTTGAATCGAAAGTCGTAGAGCCTCGTAGATGGGCTCATTCGATTCCTCATCAAATTCTACAGTTAGCATTCCCCAAAGGTAAATTTGCTGTACGAGCTTCCGTTTCCGAGATATTTGACAAAAACCGTACAGATATGAAAAATTATGTGGTTCAAACAGCTACATTTTGAATCGAAAGTCGTAGAGCCTCGTAGATGGGCTCATTCGATTCCTCATCAAATTCTACAGTTAGCATTCCCCAAAGGTAAATTTGCTGTACGAGCTTCCGTTTCCGAGATATTTGACAAAAACCGTACAGATTAGAAAAATGATGTGTCAAATGTCCTTGAAATCGGACAAAAACCGTACAGATATGAAAAATTATGTGGTTCAAACGGCTATAACTTTTGAATCGAAAGTCGTAGAGCCTCGCAGATGGGCTCATTCTACTCCTCATCAAATTCTACAGTTAGCATTCCCCTATGCAGGTAAATTTGCTGTACGAGCTTCCGTTTCTGAGATATTTGACAAAAACCGTACAGATTAGAAAAATGATGTGTCAAATGTCCTTGAAATCGGACAAAAACCGTACAGATATGAAAAATTATGTGGTTCAAACGGCTATAACTTTTGAATCGAAAGTCGTAGAGCCTCGCAGATGGGCTCATTCTACTCCTCATCAAATTCTACAGTTAGCATTCCCCTATGCAGGTAAATTTGCTGTACGAGCTTCCGTTTCCGAGATATTTGACAAAAACCGTACAGATTAGAAAAATTTATGTGGTTCAAACGGCTACATTTTGAATCGAAAGTCGTAGAGCCTCGTAGATGGGCTCATTCGATTCCTCATCAAATTCTACAGTTAGCATTCCCCAAAGGTAAATTTGCTGTACGAGCTTCCGTTTCCGAGATATTTGACAAAAACCGTACAGATATGAAAAATTATGTGGTTCAAACGGCTACATTTTGAATCGAAAGTCGTAGAGCCTCGCAGATGGGCTCATTCTACTCCTCATCAAATTCTACAGTTAGCATTCCCCTATGCAGGTAAATTTGCTGTACGAGCTTCCGTTTCCGAGATATTTGACAAAAACCGTACAGATTAGAAAAATGATGTGTCAAATGTCCTTGAAATCGGACAAAAACCGTACAGATATGAAAAATTATGTGGTTCAAACGGCTATAACTTTTGAATCGAAAGTCGTAGAGCCTCGCAGATGGGCTCATTCGATTCCTCATCAAATTCTACAGTTAGCATTCCCCGAAGGTAAATTTGCTGTACGAGCTTCCGTTTCCGAGATATTTGACAAAAACCGTACAGATATGAAAAATTATGTGGTTCAAACGGCTACATTTTGAATCGAAAGTTGTAGAGCCTCGTAGATGGGCTCATTCGATTCCTCATCAAATTCTACAGTTAGCATTCCCCAAAGGTAAATTTGCTGTACGAGCTTCCGTTTCCGAGATATTTGACAAAAACCGTACAGATATGAAAAATTATGTGGTTCAAACGGCTACATTTTGAATCGAAAGTCGTAGAGCCTCGTAGATGGGCTCATTCGATTCCTCATCAAATTCTACAGTTAGCATTCCCCAAAGGTAAATTTGCTGTACGAGCTTCCGTTTCCGAGATATTTGACAAAAACCGTACAGATATGAAAAATTATGTGGTTCAAACGGCTACATTTTGAATCGAAAGTCGTAGAGCCTCGTAGATGGGCTCATTCGATTCCTCATCAAATTCTACAGTTAGCATTCCCCAAAGGTAAATTTGCTGTACGAGCTTCCGTTTCCGAGATATTTGACAAAAACCGTACAGATTAGAAAAATGATGTGTCAAATGTCCTTGAAATCGGACAAAAACCGTACAGATATGAAAAATTATGTGGTTCAAACGGCTATAACTTTTGAATCGAAAGTCGTAGAGCCTCGCAGATGGGCTCATTCTACTCCTCATCAAATTCTACAGTTAGCATTCCCCTATGCAGGTAAATTTGCTGTACGAGCTTCCGTTTCTGAGATATTTGACAAAAACCGTACAGATTAGAAAAATGATGTGTCAAATGTCCTTGAAATCGGACAAAAACCGTACAGATATGAAAAATTATGTGGTTCAAACGGCTATAACTTTTGAATCGAAAGTCGTAGAGCCTCGCAGATGGGCTCATTCTACTCCTCATCAAATTCTACAGTTAGCATTCCCCTATGCAGGTAAATTTGCTGTACGAGCTTCCGTTTCCGAGATATTTGACAAAAACCGTACAGATTAGAAAAATTTATGTGGTTCAAACGGCTACATTTTGAATCGAAAGTCGTAGAGCCTCGTAGATGGGCTCATTCGATTCCTCATCAAATTCTACAGTTAGCATTCCCCAAAGGTAAATTTGCTGTACGAGCTTCCGTTTCCGAGATATTTGACAAAAACCGTACAGATATGAAAAATTATGTGGTTCAAACAGCTACATTTTGAATCGAAAGTCGTAGAGCCTCGTAGATGGGCTCATTCGATTCCTCATCAAATTCTACAGTTAGCATTCCCCAAAGGTAAATTTGCTGTACGAGCTTCCGTTTCCGAGATATTTGACAAAAACCGTACAGATTAGAAAAATGATGTGTCAAATGTCCTTGAAATCGGACAAAAACCGTACAGATATGAAAAATTATGTGGTTCAAACGGCTATAACTTTTGAATCGAAAGTCGTAGAGCCTCGCAGATGGGCTCATTCGATTCCTCATCAAATTCTACAGTTAGCATTCCCCTACGCAGGTAAATTTGCTGTACGAGCTTCCGTTTCCGAGATATTTGACAAAAACCGTACAGATATGAAAAATTATGTGGTTCAAACGGCTACATTTTGAATCGAAAGTCGTAGAGCCTCGTAGATGGGCTCATTCGATTCCTCATCAAATTCTACAGTTAGCATTCCCCAAAGGTAAATTTGCTGTACGAGCTTCCGTTTCCGAGATATTTGACAAAAACCGTACAGATATGAAAAATGATGTGGTTCAAACAGCTACATTTTGAATCGAAAGTCGTAGAGCCTCGTAGATGGGCTCATTCGATTCCTCATCAAATTCTACAGTTAGCATTCCCCAAAGGTAAATTTGCTGTACGAGCTTCCGTTTCCGAGATATTTGACAAAAACCGTACAGATTAGAAAAATGATGTGTCAAATGTCCTTGAAATCGGACAAAAACCGTACAGATATGAAAAATTATGTGGTTCAAACGGCTATAACTTTTGAATCGAAAGTCGTAGAGCCTCGCAGATGGGCTCATTCGATTCCTCATCAAATTCTACAGTTAGCATTCCCCTACGCAGGTAAATTTGCTGTACGAGCTTCCGTTTCCGAGATATTTGACAAAAACCGTACAGATATGAAAAATTATGTGGTTCAAACGGCTATAACTTTTGAATCGAAAGTCGTAGAGCCTCGCAGATGGGCTCATTCTACTCCTCATCAAATTCTACAGTTAGCATTCCCCAAAGGTAAATTTGCTGTATGAGCTTCCGTTTCCGAGATATTTGACAAAAACCGTACAGATATGAAAAATTATGTGGTTCAAACGGCTACATTTTGAATCGAAAGTCGTAGAGCCTCGTAGATGGGCTCATTCGATTCCTCATCAAATTCTACAGTTAGCATTCCCCAAAGGTAAATTTGCTGTACGAGCTTCCGTTTCCGAGATATTTGACAAAAACCGTACAGATATGAAAAATTATGTGGTTCAAACGGCTACATTTTGAATCGAAAGTCGTAGAGCCTCGTAGATGGGCTCATTCGATTCCTCATTAAATTCTACAGTTAGCATTCCCCAAAGGTAAATTTGCTGTACGAGCTTCCGTTTCCGAGATATTTGACAAAAACCGTACAGATATGAAAAATTATGTGGTTCAAACAGCTACATTTTGAATCGAAAGTCGTAGAGCCTCGTAGATGGGCTCATTCGATTCCTCATCAAATTCTACAGTTAGCATTCCCCAAAGGTAAATTTGCTGTACGAGCTTCCGTTTCCGAGATATTTGACAAAAACCGTACAGATTAGAAAAATGATGTGTCAAATGTCCTTGAAATCGGACAAAAACCGTACAGATATGAAAAATTATGTGGTTCAAACGGCTATAACTTTTGAATCGAAAGTCGTAGAGCCTCGCAGATGGGCTCATTCTACTCCTCATCAAATTCTACAGTTAGCATTCCCCTATGCAGGTAAATTTGCTGTACGAGCTTCCGTTTCCGAGATATTTGACAAAAACCGTACAGATTAGAAAAATGATGTGTCAAATGTCCTTGAAATCGGACAAAAACCGTACAGATATGAAAAATTATGTGGTTCAAACGGCTATAACTTTTGAATCGAAAGTCGTAGAGCCTCGCAGATGGGCTCATTCTACTCCTCATCAAATTCTACAGTTAGCATTCCCCTATGCAGGTAAATTTGCTGTACGAGCTTCCGTTTCCGAGATATTTGACAAAAACCGTACAGATATGAAAAATTATGTGG
This sequence comes from Borostomias antarcticus, assembly GCF_949987555.1. Classification (NCBI taxonomy): domain Eukaryota; kingdom Metazoa; phylum Chordata; class Actinopteri; order Stomiiformes; family Stomiidae; genus Borostomias; species Borostomias antarcticus. The sequence continues at coordinate 411,433 of NW_028175702.1, forward strand.
TTCAAACGGCTACATTTTGAATTGAAAGTCGTAGAGCCTCGTAGATGGGCTCATTCGATTCCTCATCAAATTCTACAGTTAGCATTCCCCAAAGGTAAATTTGCTGTACGAGCTTCCGTTTCCGAGATATTTGACAAAAACCGTACAGATATGAAAAATTATGTGGTTCAAACGGCTACATTTTGAATCGAAAGTCGTAGAGCCTCGTAGATGGGCTCATTCGATTCCTCATCAAATTCTACAGTTAGCATTCCCCAAAGGTAAATTTGCTGTACGAGCTTCCGTTTCCGAGATATTTGACAAAAACCGTACAGATATGAAAAATTATGTGGTTCAAACGGCTATAACTTTTGAATCGAAAGTCGTAGAGCCTCGGAGATGGGCTCATTCGATTCCTCATCAAATTCTACAGTTAGCATTCCCCTACGCAGGTAAATTTGCTGTACGAGCTTCCGTTTCCGAGATATTTGACAAAAACCGTACAGATATGAAAAATTATGTGGTTCAAACGGCTATAACTTTTGAATCGAAAGTCGTAGAGCCTCGCAGATGGGCTCATTCTACTCCTCATCAAATTCTACAGTTAGCATTCCCCTATGCAGGTAAATTTGCTGTACGAGCTTCCGTTTCCGAGATATTTGACAAAAACCGTACAGATTAGAAAAATGATGTGTCAAATGTCCTTGAAATCGGACAAAAACCGTACAGATATGAAAAATTATGTGGTTCAAACGGCTACATTTTGAATCGAAAGTCGTAGAGCCTCGTAGATGGGCTCATTCGATTCCTCATCAAATTCTACAGTTAGCATTCCCCAAAGGTAAATTTGCTGTACGAGCTTCCGTTTCCGAGATATTTGACAAAAACCGTACAGATATGAAAAATTATGTGGTTCAAACGGCTACATTTTGAATCGAAAGTCGTAGAGCCTCGTAGATGGGCTCATTCGATTCCTCATCAAATTCTACAGTTAGCATTCCCCAAAGGTAAATTTGCTGTACGAGCTTCCGTTTCCGAGATATTTGACAAAAACCGTACAGATATGAAAAATTATGTGGTTCAAACAGCTACATTTTGAATCGAAAGTCGTAGAGCCTCGTAGATGGGCTCATTCGATTCCTCATCAAATTCTACAGTTAGCATTCCCCAAAGGTAAATTTGCTGTACGAGCTTCCGTTTCCGAGATATTTGACAAAAACCGTACAGATTAGAAAAATGATGTGTCAAATGTCCTTGAAATCGGACAAAAACCGTACAGATATGAAAAATTATGTGGTTCAAACGGCTATAACTTTTGAATCGAAAGTCGTAGAGCCTCGCAGATGGGCTCATTCTACTCCTCATCAAATTCTACAGTTAGCATTCCCCTATGCAGGTAAATTTGCTGTACGAGCTTCCGTTTCCGAGATATTTGACAAAAACCGTACAGATTAGAAAAATGATGTGTCAAATGTCCTTGAAATCGGACAAAAACCGTACAGATATGAAAAATTATGTGGTTCAAACGGCTATAACTTTTGAATCGAAAGTCGTAGAGCCTCGCAGATGGGCTCATTCGATTCCTCATCAAATTCTACAGTTAGCATTCCCCTATGCAGGTAAATTTGATGTACGAGCTTCCGTTTCCGAGATATTTGACAAAAACCGTACAGATATGGAAAATTATGTGGTTCAAACGGCTATAACTTTTGAAGCGAAAGTCGTAGAGCCTCGCAGATGGGCTCATTCGATTCCTCATCAAATTCTACAGTTAGCATTCCCCGAAGGTAAATTTGCTGTACGAGCTTCCGTTTCCGAGATATTTGACAAAAACCGTACAGATATGAAAAATTATGTGGTTCAAACGGCTACATTTTGAATCGAAAGTCGTAGAGCCTCGTAGATGGGCTCATTCGATTCCTCATCAAATTCTACAGTTAGCATTCCTCAAAGGTAAATTTGCTGTACGAGCTTCCGTTTCCGAGATATTTGACAAAAACCGTACAGGTATGAAAAATTATGTGGTTCAAACGGCTACATTTTGAATCGAAAGTCGTAGAGCCTCGTAGATGGGCTCATTCGATTCCTCATCAAATTCTACAGTTAGCATTCCCCAAAGGTAAATTTGCTGTACGAGCTTCCGTTTCCGAGATATTTGACAAAAACCGTACAGATTAGAAAAATTATGTGGTTCAAACAGCTACATTTTGAATCGAAAGTCGTAGAGCCTCGTAGATGGGCTCATTCGATTCCTCATCAAATTCTACAGTTAGCATTCCCCAAAGGTAAATTTTCGATTCCTCATCAAATTCTACAGTTAGCATTCCCCAAAGGTAAATTTGCTGTACGAGCTTCCGTTTCCGAGATATTCGACAAAAACCGTACAGATTAGAAAAATGATGTGTCAAATGTCCTTGAAATCGGACAAAAACCGTACAGATATGAAAAATTATGTGGTTCAAACGGCTATAACTTTTGAATCGAAAGTCGTAGAGCCTCGCAGATGGGCTCATTCTACTCCTCATCAAATTCTACAGTTAGCATTCCCCTATGCAGGTAAATTTGCTGTACGAGCTTCCGTTTCCGAGATATTTGACAAAAACCGTACAGATTAGAAAAATTTATGTGGTTCAAACGGCTACATTTTGAATCGAAAGTCGTAGAGCCTCGTAGATGGGCTCATTCGATTCCTCATCAAATTCTACAGTTAGCATTCCCCAAAGGTAAATTTGCTGTACGAGCTTCCGTTTCCGAGATATTTGACAAAAACCGTACAGATATGAAAAATTATGTGGTTCAAACAGCTACATTTTGAATCGAAAGTCGTAGAGCCTCGTAGATGGGCTCATTCGATTCCTCATCAAATTCTACAGTTAGCATTCCCCAAAGGTAAATTTGCTGTACGAGCTTCCGTTTCCGAGATATTTGACAAAAACCGTACAGATATGAAAAATTATGTGGTTCAAACGGCTACATTTTGAATCGAAAGTCGTAGAGCCTCGCAGATGGGCTCATTCTACTCCTCATCAAATTCTACAGTTAGCATTCCCCTATGCAGGTAAATTTGCTGTACGAGCTTCCGTTTCCGAGATATTTGACAAAAACCGTACAGATATGAAAAATGATGTGGTTCAAACGGCTACATTTTGAATTGAAAGTCGTAGAGCCTCGTAGATGGGCTCATTCGATTCCTCATCAAATTCTACAGTTAGCATTCCCCAAAGGTAAATTTGCTGTACGAGCTTCCGTTTCCGAGATATTTGACAAAAACCGTACAGATATGAAAAATGATGTGGTTCAAACGGCTACATTTTGAATCGAAAGTCGTAGAGCCTCGTAGATGGGCTCATTCGATTCCTCATCAAATTCTACAGTTAGCATTCCCCAAAGGTAAATTTGCTGTACGAGCTTCCGTTTCCGAGATATTTGACAAAAACCGTACAGATATGAAAAATTATGTGGTTCAAACAGCTACATTTTGAATCGAAAGTCGTAGAGCCTCGTAGATGGGCTCATTCGATTCCTCATCAAATTCTACAGTTAGCATTCCCCAAAGGTAAATTTGCTGTACGAGCTTCCGTTTCCGAGATATTTGACAAAAACCGTACAGATTAGAAAAATGATGTGTCAAATGTCCTTGAAATCGGACAAAAACCGTACAGATATGAAAAATTATGTGGTTCAAACGGCTATAACTTTTGAATCGAAAGTCGTAGAGCCTCGCAGATGGGCTCATTCTACTCCTCATCAAATTCTACAGTTAGCATTCCCCTACGCAGGTAAATTTGCTGTACGAGCTTCCGTTTCCGAGATATTTGACAAAAACCGTACAGATTAGAAAAATGATGTGTCAAATGTCCTTGAAATCGGACAAAAACCGTACAGATATGAAAAATTATGTGGTTCAAACGGCTATAACTTTTGAATCGAAAGTCGTAGAGCCTCGCAGATGGGCTCATTCTACTCCTCATCAAATTCTACAGTTAGCATTCCCCTATGCAGGTAAATTTGCTGTACGAGCTTCCGTTTCCGAGATATTTGACAAAAACCGTACAGATATGAAAAATTATGTGGTTCAAACGGCTACATTTTGAATCGAAAGTTGTAGAGCCTCGTAGATGGGCTCATTCGATTCCTCATCAAATTCTACAGTTAGCATTCCCCAAAGGTAAATTTGATGTACGAGCTTCCGTTTCCGAGATATTTGACAAAAACCGTACAGATTAGAAAAATTATGTGGTTCAAACGGCTACATTTTGAATCGAAAGTCGTAGAGCCTCGTAGATGGGCTCATTCGATTCCTCATCAAATTCTACAGTTAGCATTGCTGTACGAGCTTCCGTTTCCGAGATATTTGACAAAAACCGTACAGATATGAAAAATTATGTGGTTCAAACGGCTACATTTTGAATCGAAAGTCGTAGAGCCTCGTAGATGGGCTCATTCGATTCCTCATCAAATTCTACAGTTAGCATTCCCCAAAGGTAAATTTGCTGTACGAGCTTCCGTTTCCGAGATATTTGACAAAAACCGTACAGATTAGAAAAATGATGTGTCAAATGTCCTTGAAATCGGACAAAAACCGTACAGATATGAAAAATTATGTGGTTCAAACGGCTATAACTTTTGAATCGAAAGTCGTAGAGCCTCGCAGATGGGCTCATTCTACTCCTCATCAAATTCTACAGTTAGCATTCCCCTATGCAGGTAAATTTGCTGTACGAGCTTCCGTTTCCGAGATATTTGACAAAAACCGTACAGATTAGAAAAATAATGTGTCAAATGTCCTTGAAATCGGACAAAAACCGTACAGATATGAAAAATTATGTGGTTCAAACGGCTATAACTTTTGAATCGAAAGTCGTAGAGCCTCGCAGATGGGCTCATTCTACTCCTCATCAAATTCTACAGTTAGCATTCCCCTATGCAGGTAAATTTGCTGTACGAGCTTCCGTTTCCGAGATATTTGACAAAAAACGTACAGATATGAAAAATTATGTGGTTCAAACGGCTACATTTTGAATTGAAAGTCGTAGAGCCTCGTAGATGGGCTCATTCGATTCCTCATCAAATTCTACAGTTAGCATTCCCCAAAGGTAAATTTGCTGTACGAGCTTCCGTTTCCGAGATATTTGACAAAAACCGTACAGATATGAAAAATTATGTGGTTCAAACGGCTACATTTTGAATCGAAAGTCGTAGAGCCTCGTAGATGGGCTCATTCGATTCCTCATCAAATTCTACAGTTAGCATTCCCCAAAGGTAAATTTGCTGTACGAGCTTCCGTTTCCGAGATATTTGACAAAAACCGTACAGATTAGAAAAATTTATGTGGTTCAAACGGCTACATTTTGAATCGAAAGTCGTAGAGCCTCGTAGATGGGCTCATTCGATTCCTCATCAAATTCTACAGTTAGCATTCCCCAAAGGTAAATTTGCTGTACGAGCTTCCGTTTCCGAGATATTTGACAAAAACCGTACAGATATGAAAAATTATGTGGTTCAAACAGCTACATTTTGAATCGAAAGTCGTAGAGCCTCGTAGATGGGCTCATTCGATTCCTCATCAAATTCTACAGTTAGCATTCCCCAAAGGTAAATTTGCTGTACGAGCTTCCGTTTCCGAGATATTTGACAAAAACCGTACAGATTAGAAAAATGATGTGTCAAATGTCCTTGAAATCGGACAAAAACCGTACAGATATGAAAAATTATGTGGTTCAAACGGCTATAACTTTTGAATCGAAAGTCGTAGAGCCTCGCAGATGGGCTCATTCTACTCCTCATCAAATTCTACAGTTAGCATTCCCCTATGCAGGTAAATTTGCTGTACGAGCTTCCGTTTCCGAGATATTTGACAAAAACCGTACAGATTAGAAAAATAATGTGTCAAATGTCCTTGAAATCGGACAAAAACCGTACAGATATGAAAAATTATGTGGTTCAAACGGCTATAACTTTTGAATCGAAAGTCGTAGAGCCTCGCAGATGGGCTCATTCTACTCCTCATCAAATTCTACAGTTAGCATTCCCCTATGCAGGTAAATTTGCTGTACGAGCTTCCGTTTCCGAGATATTTGACAAAAACCGTACAGATATGAAAAATTATGTGGTTCAAACGGCTACATTTTGAATTGAAAGTCGTAGAGCCTCGTAGATGGGCTCATTCGATTCCTCATCAAATTCTACAGTTAGCATTCCCCAAAGGTAAATTTGCTGTACGAGCTTCCGTTTCCGAGATATTTGACAAAAACCGTACAGATATGAAAAATTATGTGGTTCAAACGGCTACATTTTGAATCGAAAGTCGTAGAGCCTCGTAGATGGGCTCATTCGATTCCTCATCAAATTCTACAGTTAGCATTCCCCAAAGGTAAATTTGCTGTACGAGCTTCCGTTTCCGAGATATTTGACAAAAACCGTACAGATTAGAAAAATTTATGTGGTTCAAACGGCTACATTTTGAATCGAAAGTCGTAGAGCCTCGTAGATGGGCTCATTCGATTCCTCATCAAATTCTACAGTTAGCATTCCCCAAAGGTAAATTTGCTGTACGAGCTTCCGTTTCCGAGATATTTGACAAAAACCGTACAGATATGAAAAATTATGTGGTTCAAACAGCTACATTTTGAATCGAAAGTCGTAGAGCCTCGTAGATGGGCTCATTCGATTCCTCATCAAATTCTACAGTTAGCATTCCCCAAAGGTAAATTTGCTGTACGAGCTTCCGTTTCCGAGATATTTGACAAAAACCGTACAGATTAGAAAAATGATGTGTCAAATGTCCTTGAAATCGGACAAAAACCGTACAGATATGAAAAATTATGTGGTTCAAACGGCTATAACTTTTGAATCGAAAGTCGTAGAGCCTCGCAGATGGGCTCATTCTACTCCTCATCAAATTCTACAGTTAGCATTCCCCTATGCAGGTAAATTTGCTGTACGAGCTTCCGTTTCCGAGATATTTGACAAAAACCGTACAGATTAGAAAAATGATGTGTCAAATGTCCTTGAAATCGGACAAAAACCGTACAGATATGAAAAATTATGTGGTTCAAACGGCTATAACTTTTGAATCGAAAGTCGTAGAGCCTCGCAGATGGGCTCATTCTACTCCTCATCAAATTCTACAGTTAGCATTCCCCTATGCAGGTAAATTTGCTGTACGAGCTTCCGTTTCCGAGATATTTGACAAAAACCGTACAGATATGAAAAATTATGTGGTTCAAACGGCTACATTTTGAATTGAAAGTCGTAGAGTCTCGTAGATGGGCTCATTCGATTCCTCATCAAATTCTACAGTTAGCATTCCCCAAAGGTAAATTTGCTGTACGAGCTTCCGTTTCCGAGATATTTGACAAAAACCGTACAGATATGAAAAATTATGTGGTTCAAACGGCTACATTTTGAATCGAAAGTCGTAGAGCCTCGTAGATGGGCTCATTCGATTCCTCATCAAATTCTACAGTTAGCATTCCCCAAAGGTAAATTTGCTGTACGAGCTTCCGTTTCCGAGATATTTGACAAAAACCGTACAGATATGAAAAATTATGTGGTTCAAACAGCTACATTTTGAATCGAAAGTCGTAGAGCCTCGTAGATGGGCTCATTCGATTCCTCATCAAATTCTACAGTTAGCATTCCCCAAAGGTAAATTTGCTGTACGAGCTTCCGTTTCCGAGATATTTGACAAAAACCGTACAGATTAGAAAAATGATGTGTCAAATGTCCTTGAAATCGGACAAAAACCGTACAGATATGAAAAATTATGTGGTTCAAACGGCTATAACTTTTGAATCGAAAGTCGTAGAGCCTCGCAGATGGGCTCATTCTACTCCTCATCAAATTCTACAGTTAGCATTCCCCTATGCAGGTAAATTTGCTGTACGAGCTTCCGTTTCCGAGATATTTGACAAAAACCGTACAGATTAGAAAAATGATGTGTCAAATGTCCTTGAAATCGGACAAAAACCGTACAGATATGAAAAATTATGTGGTTCAAACGGCTATAACTTTTGAATCGAAAGTCGTAGAGCCTCGCAGATGGGCTCATTCGATTCCTCATCAAATTCTACAGTTAGCATTCCCCTATGCAGGTAAATTTGATGTACGAGCTTCCGTTTCCGAGATATTTGACAAAAACCGTACAGATATGAAAAATTATGTGGTTCAAACGGCTACATTTTGAATCGAAAGTCGTAGAGCCTCGTAGATGGGCTCATTCGATTCCTCATCAAATTCTACAGTTAGCATTCCTCAAAGGTAAATTTGCTGTACGAGCTTCCGTTTCCGAGATATTTGACAAAAACCGTACAGATATGAAAAATTATGTGGTTCAAACGGCTACATTTTGAATCGAAAGTCGTAGAGCCTCGTAGATGGGCTCATTCGATTCCTCATCAAATTCTACAGTTAGCATTCCCCAAAGGTAAATTTGCTGTACGAGCTTCCGTTTCCGAGATATTTGACAAAAACCGTACAGATTAGAAAAATTATGTGGTTCAAACAGCTACATTTTGAATCGAAAGTCGTAGAGCCTCGTAGATGGGCTCATTCGATTCCTCATCAAATTCTACAGTTAGCATTCCCCAAAGGTAAATTTTCGATTCCTCATCAAATTCTACAGTTAGCATTCCCCAAAGGTAAATTTGCTGTACGAGCTTCCGTTTCCGAGATATTCGACAAAAACCGTACAGATTAGAAAAATGATGTGTCAAATGTCCTTGAAATCGGACAAAAACCGTACAGATATGAAAAATTATGTGGTTCAAACGGCTATAACTTTTGAATCGAAAGTCGTAGAGCCTCGCAGATGGTCTCATTCGATTCCTCATCAAATTCTACAGTTAGCATTCCCCTATGCAGGTAAATTTGCTGTACGAGCTTCCGTTTCCGAGATATTTGACAAAAACCGTACAGATATGAAAAATTATGTGGTTCAAACGGCTATAACTTTTGAATCGAAAGTCGTAGAGCCTCGCAGATGGGCTCATTCTACTCCTCATCAAATTCTACAGTTAGCATTCCCCTATGCAGGTAAATTTGCTGTACGAGCTTCCGTTTCCGAGATATTTGACAAAAACCGTACAGATTAGAAAAATGATGTGTCAAATGTCCTTGAAATCGGACAAAAACCGTACAGATATGAAAAATTATGTGGTTCAAACGGCTATAACTTTTGAATCGAAAGTCGTAGAGCCTCGCAGATGGGCTCATTCTACTCCTCATCAAATTCTACAGTTAGCATTCCCCTATGCAGGTAAATTTGCTGTACGAGCTTCCGTTTCCGAGATATTTGACAAAAACCGTACAGATTAGAAAAATGATGTGTCAAATGTCCTTGAAATCGGACAAAAACCGTACAGATATGAAAAATTATGTGGTTCAAACGGCTATAACTTTTGAATCGAAAGTCGTAGAGCCTCGCAGATGGGCTCATTCTACTCCTCATCAAATTCTACAGTTAGCATTCCCCTATGCAGGTAAATTTGCTGTACGAGCTTCCGTTTCCGAGATATTTGACAAAAACCGTACAGATATGAAAAATTATGTGGTTCAAACGGCTACATTTTGAATCGAAAGTTGTAGAGCCTCGTAGATGGGCTCATTCGATTCCTCATCAAATTCTACAGTTAGCATTCCCCAAAGGTAAATTTGCTGTACGAGCTTCCGTTTCCGAGATATTTGACAAAAACCGTACAGATTAGAAAAATTATGTGGTTCAAACGGCTACATTTTGAATCGAAAGTCGTAGAGCCTCGTAGATGGGCTCATTCGATTCCTCATCAAATTCTACAGTTAGCATTGCTGTACGAGCTTCCGTTTCCGAGATATTTGACAAAAACCGTACAGATATGAAAAATTATGTGGTTCAAACGGCTACATTTTGAATCGAAAGTCGTAGAGCCTCGTAGATGGGCTCATTCGATTCCTCATCAAATTCTACAGTTAGCATTCCCCAAAGGTAAATTTGCTGTACGAGCTTCCGTTTCCGAGATATTTGACAAAAACCGTACAGATATGAAAAATTATGTGGTTCAAACGGCTACATTTTGAATCGAAAGTCGTAGAGCCTCGTAGATGGGCTCATTCGATTCCTCATCAAATTCTACAGTTAGCATTCCCCAAAGGTAAATTTGCTGTACGAGCTTCCGTTTCCGAGATATTTGACAAAAACCGTACAGATTAGAAAAATTATGTGGTTCAAACGGCTACATTTTGAATCGAAAGTCGTAGAGCCTCGTAGATGGGCTCATTCGATTCCTCATCAAATTCTACAGTTAGCATTCCCCAAAGGTAAATTTGCTGTACGAGCTTCCGTTTCCGAGATATTTGACAAAAACCGTACAGATATGAAAAATTATGTGGTTCAAACAGCTACATTTTGAATCGAAAGTCGTAGAGCCTCGTAGATGGGCTCATTCGATTCCTCATCAAATTCTACAGTTAGCATTCCCCAAAGGTAAATTTGCTGTACGAGCTTCCGTTTCCGAGATATTTGACAAAAACCGTACAGATTAGAAAAATGATGTGTCAAATGTCCTTGAAATCGGACAAAAACCGTACAGATATGAAAAATTATGTGGTTCAAACGGCTACATTTTGAATCGAAAGTCGTAGAGCCTCGTAGATGGGCTCATTCGATTCCTCATCAAATTCTACAGTTAGCATTCCCCAAAGGTAAATTTGCTGTACGAGCTTCCGTTTCCGAGATATTTGACAAAAACCGTACAGATTAGAAAAATTATGTGGTTCAAACGGCTACATTTTGAATCGAAAGTCGTAGAGCCTCGTAGATGGGCTCATTCGATTCCTCATCAAATTCTACAGTTAGCATTGCTGTACGAGCTTCCGTTTCCGAGATATTTGACAAAAACCGTACAGATATGAAAAATTATGTGGTTCAAACGGCTACATTTTGAATCGAAAGTCGTAGAGCCTCGTAGATGGGCTCATTCGATTCCTCATCAAATTCTACAGTTAGCATTCCCCAAAGGTAAATTTGCTGTACGAGCTTCCGTTTCCGAGATATTTGACAAAAACCGTACAGATTAGAAAAATTATGTGGTTCAAACGGCTACATTTTGAATCGAAAGTCGTAGAGCCTCGTAGATGGGCTCATTCGATTCCTCATCAAATTCTACAGTTAGCATTCCCCAAAGGTAAATTTGCTGTACGAGCTTCCGTTTCCGAGATATTTGACAAAAACCGTACAGATATGAAAAATTATGTGGTTCAAACAGCTACATTTTGAATCGAAAGTCGTAGAGCCTCGTAGATGGGCTCATTCGATTCCTCATCAAATTCTACAGTTAGCATTCCCCAAAGGTAAATTTGCTGTACGAGCTTCCGTTTCCGAGATATTTGACAAAAACCGTACAGATTAGAAAAATGATGTGTCAAATGTCCTTGAAATCGGACAAAAACCGTACAGATATGAAAAATTATGTGGTTCAAACGGCTACATTTTGAATCGAAAGTCGTAGAGCCTCGTAGATGGGCTCATTCGATTCCTCATCAAATTCTACAGTTAGCATTCCCCAAAGGTAAATTTGCTGTACGAGCTTCCGTTTCCGAGATATTTGACAAAAACCGTACAGATATGAAAAATTATGTGGTTCAAACAGCTACATTTTGAATCGAAAGTCGTAGAGCCTCGTAGATGGGCTCATTCGATTCCTCATCAAATTCTACAGTTAGCATTCCCCAAAGGTAAATTTGCTGTACGAGCTTCCGTTTCCGAGATATTTGACAAAAACCGTACAGATATGAAAAATTATGTGGTTCAAACGGCTACATTTTGAATCGAAAGTCGTAGAGCCTCGTAGATGGGCTCATTCGATTCCTCATCAAATTCTACAGTTAGCATTCCTCAAAGGTAAATTTGCTGTACGAGCTTCCGTTTCCGAGATATTTGACAAAAACCGTACAGATATGAAAAATTATGTGGTTCAAACGGCTACATTTTGAATCGAAAGTCGTAGAGCCTCGTAGATGGGCTCATTCGATTCCTCATCAAATTCTACAGTTAGCATTCCCCAAAGGTAAATTTGCTGTACGATCTTCCGTTTCCGAGATATTTGACAAAAACCGTACAGATTAGAAAAATTATGTGGTTCAAACGGCTACATTTTGAATCGAAAGTCGTAGAGCCTCGTAGATGGGCTCATTCGATTCCTCATCAAATTCTACAGTTAGCATTCCCCAAAGGTAAATTTGCTGTACGAGCTTCCGTTTCCGAGATATTTGACAAAAACCGTACAGATATGAAAAATTATGTGGTTCAAACGGCTACATTTTGAATCGAAAGTCGTAGAGCCTCGTAGATGGGCTCATTCGATTCCTCATCAAATTCTACAGTTAGCATTCCCCAAAGGTAAATTTGCTGTACGAGCTTCCGTTTCCGAGATATTTGACAAAAACCGTACAGATTAGAAAAATTATGTGGTTCAAACAGCTACATTTTGAATCGAAAGTCGTAGAGCCTCGTAGATGGGCTCATTCGATTCCTCATCAAATTCTACAGTTAGCATTCCCCAAAGGTAAATTTTCGATTCCTCATCAAATTCTACAGTTAGCATTCCCCAAAGGTAAATTTGCTGTACGAGCTTCCGTTTCCGAGATATTCGACAAAAACCGTACAGATTAGAAAAATGATGTGTCAAATGTCCTTGAAATCGGACAAAAACCGTACAGATATGAAAAATTATGTGGTTCAAACGGCTATAACTTTTGAATCGAAAGTCGTAGAGCCTCGCAGATGGGCTCATTCGATTCCTCATCAAATTCTACAGTTAGCATTCCCCTATGCAGGTAAATTTGCTGTACGAGCTTCCGTTTCCGAGATATTTGACAAAAACCGTACAGATATGAAAAATTATGTGGTTCAAACGGCTATAACTTTTGAATCGAAAGTCGTAGAGCCTCGCAGATGGGCTCATTCTACTCCTCATCAAATTCTACAGTTAGCATTCCCCTATGCAGGTAAATTTGCTGTACGAGCTTCCGTTTCCGAGATATTTGACAAAAACCGTACAGATTAGAAAAATGATGTGTCAAATGTCCTTGAAATCGGACAAAAACCGTACAGATATGAAAAATTATGTGGTTCAAACGGCTATAACTTTTGAATCGAAAGTCGTAGAGCCTCGCAGATGGGCTCATTCTACTCCTCATCAAATTCTACAGTTAGCATTCCCCTATGCAGGTAAATTTGCTGTACGAGCTTCCGTTTCCGAGATATTTGACAAAAACCGTACAGATATGAAAAATTATGTGGTTCAAACGGCTACATTTTGAATCGAAAGTTGTAGAGCCTCGTAGATGGGCTCATTCGATTCCTCATCAAATTCTACAGTTAGCATTCCCCAAAGGTAAATTTGCTGTACGAGCTTCCGTTTCCGAGATATTTGACAAAAACCGTACAGATTAGAAAAATTATGTGGTTCAAACGGCTACATTTTGAATCGAAAGTCGTAGAGCCTCGTAGATGGGCTCATTCGATTCCTCATCAAATTCTACAGTTAGCATTGCTGTACGAGCTTCCGTTTCCGAGATATTTGACAAAAACCGTACAGATATGAAAAATTATGTGGTTCAAACGGCTACATTTTGAATCGAAAGTCGTAGAGCCTCGTAGATGGGCTCATTCGATTCCTCATCAAATTCTACAGTTAGCATTCCCCAAAGGTAAATTTGCTGTACGAGCTTCCGTTTCCGAGATATTTGACAAAAACCGTACAGATATGAAAAATTATGTGGTTCAAACAGCTACATTTTGAATCGAAAGTCGTAGAGCCTCGTAGATGGGCTCATTCGATTCCTCATCAAATTCTACAGTTAGCATTCCCCAAAGGTAAATTTGCTGTACGAGCTTCCGTTTCCGAGATATTTGACAAAAACCGTACAGATATGAAAAATTATGTGGTTCAAACGGCTACATTTTGAATCGAAAGTCGTAGAGCCTCGTAGATGGGCTCATTCGATTCCTCATCAAATTCTACAGTTAGCATTCCTCAAAGGTAAATTTGCTGTACGAGCTTCCGTTTCCGAGATATTTGACAAAAACCGTACAGATATGAAAAATTATGTGGTTCAAACGGCTACATTTTGAATCGAAAGTCGTAGAGCCTCGTAGATGGGCTCATTCGATTCCTCATCAAATTCTACAGTTAGCATTCCCCAAAGGTAAATTTGCTGTACGAGCTTCCGTTTCCGAGATATTTGACAAAAACCGTACAGATTAGAAAAATTATGTGGTTCAAACGGCTACATTTTGAATCGAAAGTCGTAGAGCCTCGTAGATGGGCTCATTCGATTCCTCATCAAATTCTACAGTTAGCATTCCCCAAAGGTAAATTTGCTGTACGAGCTTCCGTTTCCGAGATATTTGACAAAAACCGTACAGATATGAAAAATTATGTGGTTCAAACGGCTACATTTTGAATCGAAAGTCGTAGAGCCTCGTAGATGGGCTCATTCGATTCCTCATCAAATTCTACAGTTAGCATTCCCCAAAGGTAAATTTGCTGTACGAGCTTCCGTTTCCGAGATATTTGACAAAAACCGTACAGATTAGAAAAATTATGTGGTTCAAACAGCTACATTTTGAATCGAAAGTCGTAGAGCCTCGTAGATGGGCTCATTCGATTCCTCATCAAATTCTACAGTTAGCATTCCCCAAAGGTAAATTTTCGATTCCTCATCAAATTCTACAGTTAGCATTCCCCAAAGGTAAATTTGCTGTACGAGCTTCCGTTTCCGAGATATTCGACAAAAACCGTACAGATTAGAAAAATGATGTGTCAAATGTCCTTGAAATCGGACAAAAACCGTACAGATATGAAAAATTATGTGGTTCAAACGGCTATAACTTTTGAATCGAAAGTCGTAGAGCCTCGCAGATGGGCTCATTCGATTCCTCATCAAATTCTACAGTTAGCATTCCCCTATGCAGGTAAATTTGCTGTACGAGCTTCCGTTTCCGAGATATTTGACAAAAACCGTACAGATATGAAAAATTATGTGGTTCAAACGGCTATAACTTTTGAATCGAAAGTCGTAGAGCCTCGCAGATGGGCTCATTCTACTCCTCATCAAATTCTACAGTTAGCATTCCCCTATGCAGGTAAATTTGCTGTACGAGCTTCCGTTTCCGAGATATTTGACAAAAACCGTACAGATTAGAAAAATGATGTGTCAAATGTCCTTGAAATCGGACAAAAACCGTACAGATATGAAAAATTATGTGGTTCAAACGGCTATAACTTTTGAATCGAAAGTCGTAGAGCCTCGCAGATGGGCTCATTCTACTCCTCATCAAATTCTACAGTTAGCATTCCCCTATGCAGGTAAATTTGCTGTACGAGCTTCCGTTTCCGAGATATTTGACAAAAACCGTACAGATATGAAAAATTATGTGGTTCAAACGGCTACATTTTGAATCGAAAGTCGTAGAGCCTCGTAGATGGGCTCATTCGATTCCTCATCAAATTCTACAGTTAGCATTCCCCAAAGGTAAATTTGCTGTACGAGCTTCCGTTTCCGAGATATTTGACAAAAACCGTACAGATTAGAAAAATTATGTGGTTCAAACGGCTACATTTTGAATCGAAAGTCGTAGAGCCTCGTAGATGGGCTCATTCGATTCCTCATCAAATTCTACAGTTAGCATTGCTGTACGAGCTTCCGTTTCCGAGATATTTGACAAAAACCGTACAGATATGAAAAATTATGTGGTTCAAACGGCTACATTTTGAATCGAAAGTCGTAGAGCCTCGTAGATGGGCTCATTCGATTCCTCATCAAATTCTACAGTTAGCATTCCCCAAAGGTAAATTTGCTGTACGAGCTTCCGTTTCCGAGATATTTTACAAAAACCGTACAGATTAGAAAAATTATGTGGTTCAAACGGCTACATTTTGAATCGAAAGTCGTAGAGCCTCGTAGATGGGCTCATTCGATTCCTCATCAAATTCTACAGTTAGCATTCCCCAAAGGTAAATTTGCTGTACGAGCTTCCGTTTCCGAGATATTTGACAAAAACCGTACAGATATGAAAAATTATGTGGTTCAAACAGCTACATTTTGAATCGAAAGTCGTAGAGCCTCGTAGATGGGCTCATTCGATTCCTCATCAAATTCTACAGTTAGCATTCCCCAAAGGTAAATTTGCTGTACGAGCTTCCGTTTCCGAGATATTTGACAAAAACCGTACAGATTAGAAAAATGATGTGTCAAATGTCCTTGAAATCGGACAAAAACCGTACAGATATGAAAAATTATGTGGTTCAAACGGCTACATTTTGAATCGAAAGTCGTAGAGCCTCGTAGATGGGCTCATTCGATTCCTCATCAAATTCTACAGTTAGCATTCCCCAAAGGTAAATTTGCTGTACGAGCTTCCGTTTCCGAGATATTTGACAAAAACCGTACAGATATGAAAAATTATGTGGTTCAAACAGCTACATTTTGAATCGAAAGTCGTAGAGCCTCGTAGATGGGCTCATTCGATTCCTCATCAAATTCTACAGTTAGCATTCCCCAAAGGTAAATTTGCTGTACGAGCTTCCGTTTCCGAGATATTTGACAAAAACCGTACAGATATGAAAAATTATGTGGTTCAAACGGCTACATTTTGAATCGAAAGTCGTAGAGCCTCGTAGATGGGCTCATTCGATTCCTCATCAAATTCTACAGTTAGCATTCCCCAAAGGTAAATTTGCTGTACGAGCTTCCGTTTCCGAGATATTTGACAAAAACCGTACAGATTAGAAAAATGATGTGTCAAATGTCCTTGAAATCGGACAAAAACCGTACAGATATGAAAAATTATGTGGTTCAAACGGCTACATTTTGAATCGAAAGTCGTAGAGCCTCGTAGATGGGCTCATTCGATTCCTCATCAAATTCTACAGTTAGCATTCCCCAAAGGTAAATTTGCTGTACGAGCTTCCGTTTCCGAGATATTTGACAAAAACCGTACAGATATGAAAAATTATGTGGTTCAAACAGCTACATTTTGAATCGAAAGTCGTAGAGCCTCGTAGATGGGCTCATTCGATTCCTCATCAAATTCTACAGTTAGCATTCCCCAAAGGTAAATTTGCTGTACGAGCTTCCGTTTCCGAGATATTTGACAAAAACCGTACAGATATGAAAAATTATGTGGTTCAAACGGCTACATTTTGAATCGAAAGTCGTAGAGCCTCGTAGATGGGCTCATTCGATTCCTCATCAAATTCTACAGTTAGCATTCCTCAAAGGTAAATTTGCTGTACGAGCTTCCGTTTCCGAGATATTTGACAAAAACCGTACAGATATGAAAAATTATGTGGTTCAAACGGCTACATTTTGAATCGAAAGTCGTAGAGCCTCGTAGATGGGCTCATTCGATTCCTCATCAAATTCTACAGTTAGCATTCCCCAAAGGTAAATTTGCTGTACGAGCTTCCGTTTCCGAGATATTTGACAAAAACCGTACAGATTAGAAAAATTATGTGGTTCAAACGGCTACATTTTGAATCGAAAGTCGTAGAGCCTCGTAGATGGGCTCATTCGATTCCTCATCAAATTCTACAGTTAGCATTCCCCAAAGGTAAATTTGCTGTACGAGCTTCCGTTTCCGAGATATTTGACAAAAACCGTACAGATATGAAAAATTATGTGGTTCAAACGGCTACATTTTGAATCGAAAGTCGTAGAGCCTCGTAGATGGGCTCATTCGATTCCTCATCAAATTCTACAGTTAGCATTCCCCAAAGGTAAATTTGCTGTACGAGCTTCCGTTTCCGAGATATTTGACAAAAACCGTACAGATTAGAAAAATTATGTGGTTCAAACAGCTACATTTTGAATCGAAAGTCGTAGAGCCTCGTAGATGGGCTCATTCGATTCCTCATCAAATTCTACAGTTAGCATTCCCCAAAGGTAAATTTTCGATTCCTCATCAAATTCTACAGTTAGCATTCCCCAAAGGTAAATTTGCTGTACGAGCTTCCGTTTCCGAGATATTCGACAAAAACCGTACAGATTAGAAAAATGATGTGTCAAATGTCCTTGAAATCGGACAAAAACCGTACAGATATGAAAAATTATGTGGTTCAAACGGCTATAACTTTTGAATCGAAAGTCGTAGAGCCTCGCAGATGGGCTCATTCGATTCCTCATCAAATTCTACAGTTAGCATTCCCCTATGCAGGTAAATTTGCTGTACGAGCTTCCGTTTCCGAGATATTTGACAAAAACCGTACAGATATGAAAAATTATGTGGTTCAAACGGCTATAACTTTTGAATCGAAAGTCGTAGAGCCTCGCAGATGGGCTCATTCTACTCCTCATCAAATTCTACAGTTAGCATTCCCCTATGCAGGTAAATTTGCTGTACGAGCTTCCGTTTCCGAGATATTTGACAAAAACCGTACAGATTAGAAAAATGATGTGTCAAATGTCCTTGAAATCGGACAAAAACCGTACAGATATGAAAAATTATGTGGTTCAAACGGCTATAACTTTTGAATCGAAAGTCGTAGAGCCTCGCAGATGGGCTCATTCTACTCCTCATCAAATTCTACAGTTAGCATTCCCCTATGCAGGTAAATTTGCTGTACGAGCTTCCGTTTCCGAGATATTTGACAAAAACCGTACAGATATGAAAAATTATGTGGTTCAAACGGCTACATTTTGAATCGAAAGTTGTAGAGCCTCGTAGATGGGCTCATTCGATTCCTCATCAAATTCTACAGTTAGCATTCCCCAAAGGTAAATTTGCTGTACGAGCTTCCGTTTCCGAGATATTTGACAAAAACCGTACAGATTAGAAAAATTATGTGGTTCAAACGGCTACATTTTGAATCGAAAGTCGTAGAGCCTCGTAGATGGGCTCATTCGATTCCTCATCAAATTCTACAGTTAGCATTGCTGTACGAGCTTCCGTTTCCGAGATATTTGACAAAAACCGTACAGATATGAAAAATTATGTGGTTCAAACGGCTACATTTTGAATCGAAAGTCGTAGAGCCTCGTAGATGGGCTCATTCGATTCCTCATCAAATTCTACAGTTAGCATTCCCCAAAGGTAAATTTGCTGTACGAGCTTCCGTTTCCGAGATATTTGACAAAAACCGTACAGATATGAAAAATTATGTGGTTCAAACAGCTACATTTTGAATCGAAAGTCGTAGAGCCTCGTAGATGGGCTCATTCGATTCCTCATCAAATTCTACAGTTAGCATTCCCCAAAGGTAAATTTGCTGTACGAGCTTCCGTTTCCGAGATATTTGACAAAAACCGTACAGATATGAAAAATTATGTGGTTCAAACGGCTACATTTTGAATCGAAAGTCGTAGAGCCTCGTAGATGGGCTCATTCGATTCCTCATCAAATTCTACAGTTAGCATTCCTCAAAGGTAAATTTGCTGTACGAGCTTCCGTTTCCGAGATATTTGACAAAAACCGTACAGATATGAAAAATTATGTGGTTCAAACGGCTACATTTTGAATCGAAAGTCGTAGAGCCTCGTAGATGGGCTCATTCGATTCCTCATCAAATTCTACAGTTAGCATTCCCCAAAGGTAAATTTGCTGTACGAGCTTCCGTTTCCGAGATATTTGACAAAAACCGTACAGATTAGAAAAATTATGTGGTTCAAACGGCTACATTTTGAATCGAAAGTCGTAGAGCCTCGTAGATGGGCTCATTCGATTCCTCATCAAATTCTACAGTTAGCATTCCCCAAAGGTAAATTTGCTGTACGAGCTTCCGTTTCCGAGATATTTGACAAAAACCGTACAGATTAGAAAAATGATGTGTCAAATGTCCTTGAAATCGGACAAAAACCGTACAGATATGAAAAATTATGTGGTTCAAACGGCTACATTTTGAATCGAAAGTCGTAGAGCCTCGTAGATGGGCTCATTCGATTCCTCATCAAATTCTACAGTTAGCATTCCCCAAAGGTAAATTTGCTGTACGAGCTTCCGTTTCCGAGATATTTGACAAAAACCGTACAGATTAGAAAAATGATGTGGTTCAAACGGCTACATTTTGAATCGAAAGTCGTAGAGCCTCGTAGATGGGCTCATTCGATTCCTCATCAAATTCTACAGTTAGCATTCCCCAAAGGTAAATTTGCTGTACGAGCTTCCGTTTCCGAGATATTTGACAAAAACCGTACAGATTAGAAAAATGATGTGTCAAATGTCCTTGAAATCGGACAAAAACCGTACAGATATGAAAAATTATGTGGTTCAAACGGCTATAACTTTTGAATCGAAAGTCGTAGAGCCTCGCAGATGGGCTCATTCGATTCCTCATCAAATTCTACAGTTAGCATTCCCCAAAGGTAAATTTGCTGTACGAGCTTCCGTTTCCGAGATATTTGACAAAAACCGTACAGATATGAAAAATTATGTGGTTCAAACAGCTACATTTTGAATCGAAAGTCGTAGAGCCTCGTAGATGGGCTCATTCGATTCCTCATCAAATTCTACAGTTAGCATTCCCCAAAGGTAAATTTGCTGTACGAGCTTCCGTTTCCGAGATATTTGACAAAAACCGTACAGATTAGAAAAATGATGTGTCAAATGTCCTTGAAATCGGACAAAAACCGTACAGATATGAAAAATTATGTGGTTCAAACGGCTACATTTTGAATCGAAAGTCGTAGAGCCTCGTAGATGGGCTCATTCGATTCCTCATCAAATTCTACAGTTAGCATTCCCCAAAGGTAAATTTGCTGTACGAGCTTCCGTTTCCGAGATATTTGACAAAAACCGTACAGATTAGAAAAATGATGTGGTTCAAACGGCTACATTTTGAATCGAAAGTCGTAGAGCCTCGTAGATGGGCTCATTCGATTCCTCATCAAATTCTACAGTTAGCATTCCCCAAAGGTAAATTTGCTGTACGAGCTTCCGTTTCCGAGATATTTGACAAAAACCGTACAGATTAGAAAAATGATGTGTCAAATGTCCTTGAAATCGGACAAAAACCGTACAGATATGAAAAATTATGTGGTTCAAACGGCTATAACTTTTGAATCGAAAGTCGTAGAGCCTCGCAGATGGGCTCATTCGATTCCTCATCAAATTCTACAGTTAGCATTCCCCTATGCAGGTAAATTTGCTGTACGAGCTTCCATTTCCGAGATATTTGACAAAAACCGTACAGATATGAAAAATGATGTGGTTCAAACGGCTATAACTTTTGAATCGAAAGTCGTAGAGCCTCGCAGATGGGCTCATTCTACTCCTCATCAAATTCTACAGTTAGCATTCCCCTATGCAGGTAAATTTGCTGTACGAGCTTCCGTTTCCGAGATATTTGACAAAAACCGTACAGATTAGAAAAATGATGTGTCAAATGTCCTTGAAATCGGACAAAAACCGTACAGATATGAAAAATTATGTGGTTCAAACGGCTATAACTTTTGAATCGAAAGTCGTAGAGCCTCGCAGATGGGCTCATTCGCTTCCTCATCAAATTCTACAGTTAGCATTCCCCGAAGGTAAATTTGCTGTACGAGCTTCCGTTTCCGAGATATTTGACAAAAACCGTACAGATATGAAAAATTATGTGGTTCAAACGGCTACATTTTGAATCGAAAGTCGTAGAGCCTCGTAGATGGGCTCATTCGATTTCTCATCAAATTCTACAGTTAGCATTCCCCAAAGGTAAATTTGCTGTACGAGCTTCCGTTTCCGAGATATTTGACAAAAACCGTACAGATATGAAAAATTATGTGGTTCAAACGGCTACATTTTGAATCGAAAGTTGTAGAGCCTCGTAGATGGGCTCATTCGATTCCTCATCAAATTCTACAGTTAGCATTCCCCAAAGGTAAATTTGCTGTACGAGCTTCCGTTTCCGAGATATTTGACAAAAACCGTACAGATTAGAAAAATTATGTGGTTCAAACGGCTACATTTTGAATCGAAAGTCGTAGAGCCTCGTAGATGGGCTCATTCGATTCCTCATCAAATTCTACAGTTAGCATTCCCCAAAGGTAAATTTGCTGTACGAGCTTCCGTTTCCGAGATATTTGACAAAAACCGTACAGATATGAAAAATTATGTGGTTCAAACAGCTACATTTTGAATCGAAAGTCGTAGAGCCTCGTAGATGGGCTCATTCGATTCCTCATCAAATTCTACAGTTAGCATTCCCCAAAGGTAAATTTGCTGTACGAGCTTCCGTTTCCGAGATATTCGACAAAAACCGTACAGATTAGAAAAATGATGTGTCAAATGTCCTTGAAATCGGACAAAAACCGTACAGATATGAAAAATTATGTGGTTCAAACGGCTATAACTTTTGAATCGAAAGTCGTAGAGCCTCGCAGATGGGCTCATTCGATTCCTCATCAAATTCTACAGTTAGCATTCCCCTACGCAGGTAAATTTGCTGTACGAGCTTCCGTTTCCGAGATATTTGACAAAAACCGTACAGATATGAAAAATTATGTGGTTCAAACGGCTATAACTTTTGAATCGAAAGTCGTAGAGCCTCGCAGATGGGCTCATTCTACTCCTCATCAAATTCTACAGTTAGCATTCCCCTATGCAGGTAAATTTGCTGTACGAGCTTCCGTTTCCGAGATATTTGACAAAAACCGTACAGATTAGAAAAATGATGTGTCAAATGTCCTTGAAATCGGACAAAAACCGTACAGATATGAAAAATTATGTGGTTCAAACGGCTACATTTTGAATCGAAAGTCGTAGAGCCTCGTAGATGGGCTCATTCGATTCCTCATCAAATTCTACAGTTAGCATTCCCCAAAGGTAAATTTGCTGTACGAGCTTCCGTTTCCGAGATATTTGACAAAAACCGTACAGATATGAAAAATTATGTGGTTCAAACGGCTACATTTTGAATCGAAAGTCGTAGAGCCTCGTAGATGGGCTCATTCGATTCCTCATCAAATTCTACAGTTAGCATTCCCCAAAGGTAAATTTGCTGTACGAGCTTCCGTTTCCGAGATATTTGACAAAAACCGTACAGATTAGAAAAATGATGTGTCAAATGTCCTTGAAATCGGACAAAAACCGTACAGATATGAAAAATTATGTGGTTCAAACGGCTATAACTTTTGAATCGAAAGTCGTAGAGCCTCGCAGATGGGCTCATTCGATTCCTCATCAAATTCTACAGTTAGCATTCCCCGAAGGTAAATTTGCTGTACGAGCTTCCGTTTCCGAGATATTTGACAAAAACCGTACAGATATGAAAAATTATGTGGTTCAAACGGCTACATTTTGAATCGAAAGTCGTAGAGCCTCGTAGATGGGCTCATTCGATTCCTCATCAAATTCTACAGTTAGCATTCCCCAAAGGTAAATTTGCTGTACGAGCTTCCGTTTCCGAGATATTTGACAAAAACCGTACAGATATGAAAAATTATGTGGTTCAAACGGCTACATTTTGAATCGAAAGTTGTAGAGCCTCGTAGATGGGCTCATTCGATTCCTCATCAAATTCTACATCTAGCATTCCCCAAAGGTAAATTTGCTGTACGAGCTTCCGTTTCCGAGATATTTGACAAAAACCGTACAGATTAGAAAAATTATGTGGTTCAAACGGCTACATTTTGAATCGAAAGTCGTAGAGCCTCGTAGATGGGCTCATTTGATTCCTCATCAAATTCTACAGTTAGCATTCCCCAAAGGTAAATTTTCGATTCCTCATCAAATTCTACAGTTAGCATTCCCCAAAGGTAAATTTGCTGTACGAGCTTCCGTTTCCGAGATATTCGACAAAAACCGTACAGATTAGAAAAATGATGTGTGAAATGTCCTTGAAATCGGACAAAAACCGTACAGATATGAAAAATTATGTGGTTCAAACGGCTATAACTTTTGAATCGAAAGTCGTAGAGCCTCGCAGATGGGCTCATTCGATTCCTCATCAAATTTTACAGTTAGCATTCCCCAATGCAGGTAAATTTGCTGTACGAGCTTCCGTTTCCGAGATATTTGACAAAAACCGTACAGATATGAAAAATTATGTGGTTCAAACGGCTATAACTTTTGAATCGAAAGTCGTAGAGCCTCGCAGATGGGCTCATTCTATTCCTCATCAAATTCTACAGTTAGCATTCCCCTATGCAGGTAAATTTGCTGTACGAGCTTCCGTTTCCGAGATATTTGACAAAAACCGTACAGATTAGAAAAATGATGTGTCAAATGTCCTTGAAATCGGACAAAAACCGTACAGATATGAAAAATTATGTGGTTCAAACGGCTATAACTTTTGAATCGAAAGTCGTAGAGCCTCGCAGATGGGCTCATTCGCTTCCTCATCAAATTCTACAGTTAGCATTCCCCGAAGGTAAATTTGCTGTACGAGCTTCCGTTTCCGAGATATTTGACAAAAACCGTACAGATATGAAAAATTATGTGGTTCAAACGGCTACATTTTGAATCGAAAGTCGTAGAGCCTCGTAGATGGGCTCATTCGATTTCTCATCAAATTCTACAGTTAGCATTCCCCAAAGGTAAATTTGCTGTACGAGCTTCCGTTTCCGAGATATTTGACAAAAACCGTACAGATATGAAAAATTATGTGGTTCAAACGGCTACATTTTGAATCGAAAGTTGTAGAGCCTCGTAGATGGGCTCATTCGATTCCTCATCAAATTCTACAGTTAGCATTCCCCAAAGGTAAATTTGCTGTACGAGCTTCCGTTTCCGAGATATTTGACAAAAACCGTACAGATTAGAAAAATTATGTGGTTCAAACGGCTACATTTTGAATCGAAAGTCGTAGAGCCTCGTAGATGGGCTCATTCGATTCCTCATCAAATTCTACAGTTAGCATTCCCCAAAGGTAAATTTGCTGTACGAGCTTCCGTTTCCGAGATATTCGACAAAAACCGTACAGATTAGAAAAATGATGTGTCAAATGTCCTTGAAATCGGACAAAAACCGTACAGATATGAAAAATTATGTGGTTCAAACGGCTATAACTTTTGAATCGAAAGTCGTAGAGCCTCGCAGATGGGCTCATTCGATTCCTCATCAAATTCTACAGTTAGCATTCCCCTACGCAGGTAAATTTGCTGTACGAGCTTCCGTTTCCGAGATATTTGACAAAAACCGTACAGATATGAAAAATTATGTGGTTCAAACGGCTATAACTTTTGAATCGAAAGTCGTAGAGCCTCGCAGATGGGCTCATTCTACTCCTCATCAAATTCTACAGTTAGCATTCCCCTATGCAGGTAAATTTGCTGTACGAGCTTCCGTTTCCGAGATATTTGACAAAAACCGTACAGATTAGAAAAATGATGTGTCAAATGTCCTTGAAATCGGACAAAAACCGTACAGATATGAAAAATTATGTGGTTCAAACGGCTACATTTTGAATCGAAAGTCGTAGAGCCTCGTAGATGGGCTCATTCGATTCCTCATCAAATTCTACAGTTAGCATTCCCCAAAGGTAAATTTGCTGTACGAGCTTCCGTTTCCGAGATATTTGACAAAAACCGTACAGATATGAAAAATTATGTGGTTCAAACGGCTACATTTTGAATCGAAAGTCGTAGAGCCTCGTAGATGGGCTCATTCGATTCCTCATCAAATTCTACAGTTAGCATTCCCCAAAGGTAAATTTGCTGTACGAGCTTCGGTTTCCGAGATATTTGACAAAAACCGTACAGATTAGAAAAATGATGTGTCAAATGTCCTTGAAATCGGACAAAAACCGTACAGATATGAAAAATTATGTGGTTCAAACGGCTATAACTTTTGAATCGAAAGTCGTAGAGCCTCGCAGATGGGCTCATTCGATTCCTCATCAAATTCTACAGTTAGCATTCCCCGAAGGTAAATTTGCTGTACGAGCTTCCGTTTCCGAGATATTTGACAAAAACCGTACAGATATGAAAAATTATGTGGTTCAAACGGCTACATTTTGAATCGAAAGTCGTAGAGCCTCGTAGATGGGCTCATTCGATTCCTCATCAAATTCTACAGTTAGCATTCCCCAAAGGTAAATTTGCTGTACGAGCTTCCGTTTCCGAGATATTTGACAAAAACCGTACAGATATGAAAAATTATGTGGTTCAAACGGCTACATTTTGAATCGAAAGTTGTAGAGCCTCGTAGATGGGCTCATTCGATTCCTCATCAAATTCTACATCTAGCATTCCCCAAAGGTAAATTTGCTGTACGAGCTTCCGTTTCCGAGATATTTGACAAAAACCGTACAGATTAGAAAAATTATGTGGTTCAAACGGCTACATTTTGAATCGAAAGTCGTAGAGCCTCGTAGATGGGCTCATTTGATTCCTCATCAAATTCTACAGTTAGCATTCCCCAAAGGTAAATTTTCGATTCCTCATCAAATTCTACAGTTAGCATTCCCCAAAGGTAAATTTGCTGTACGAGCTTCCGTTTCCGAGATATTCGACAAAAACCGTACAGATTAGAAAAATGATGTGTCAAATGTCCTTGAAATCGGACAAAAACCGTACAGATATGAAAAATTATGTGGTTCAAACGGCTATAACTTTTGAATCGAAAGTCGTAGAGCCTCGCAGATGGGCTCATTCGATTCCTCATCAAATTTTACAGTTAGCATTCCCCTATGCAGGTAAATTTGCTGTACGAGCTTCCGTTTCCGAGATATTTGACAAAAACCGTACAGATATGAAAAATTATGTGGTTCAAACGGCTATAACTTTTGAATCGAAAGTCGTAGAGCCTCGCAGATGGGCTCATTCTATTCCTCATCAAATTCTACAGTTAGCATTCCCCTATGCAGGTAAATTTGCTGTACGAGCTTCCGTTTCCGAGATATTTGACAAAAACCGTACAGATTAGAAAAATGATGTGTCAAATGTCCTTGAAATCGGACAAAAACCGTACAGATATGAAAAATTATGTGGTTCAAACGGCTATAACTTTTGAATCGAAAGTCGTAGAGCCTCGCAGATGGGCTCATTCGATTCCTCATCAAATTCTACAGTTAGCATTCCCCGAAGGTAAATTTGCTGTACGAGCTTCCGTTTCCGAGATATTTGACAAAAACCGTACAGATATGAAAAATTATGTGGTTCAAACGGCTACATTTTGAATCGAAAGTCGTAGAGCCTCGTAGATGGGCTCATTCGATTCCTCATCAAATTCTACAGTTAGCATTCCCCAAAGGTAAATTTGCTGTACGAGCTTCCGTTTCCGAGATATTTGACAAAAACCGTACAGATATGAAAAATTATGTGGTTCAAACAGCTACATTTTGAATCGAAAGTCGTAGAGCCTCGTAGATGGGCTCATTCGATTCCTCATCAAATTCTACAGTTAGCATTCCCCAAAGGTAAATTTGCTGTACGAGCTTCCGTTTCCGAGATATTTGACAAAAACCGTACAGATATGAAAAATTATGTGGTTCAAACGGCTACATTTTGAATCGAAAGTCGTAGAGCCTCGTAGATGGGCTCATTCGATTCCTCATCAAATTCTACAGTTAGCATTCCTCAAAGGTAAATTTGCTGTACGAGCTTCCGTTTCCGAGATATTTGACAAAAACCGTACAGATATGAAAAATTATGTGGTTCAAACGGCTACATTTTGAATCGAAAGTCGTAGAGCCTCGTAGATGGGCTCATTCGATTCCTCATCAAATTCTACAGTTAGCATTCCCCAAAGGTAAATTTGCTGTACGAGCTTCCGTTTCCGAGATATTTGACAAAAACCGTACAGATTAGAAAAATTATGTGGTTCAAACGGCTACATTTTGAATCGAAAGTCGTAGAGCCTCGTAGATGGGCTCATTCGATTCCTCATCAAATTCTACAGTTAGCATTCCCCAAAGGTAAATTTGCTGTACGAGCTTCCGTTTCCGAGATATTTGACAAAAACCGTACAGATATGAAAAATTATGTGGTTCAAACGGCTATAACTTTTGAATCGAAAGTCGTAGAGCCTCGCAGATGGGCTCATTCTATTCCTCATCAAATTCTACAGTTAGCATTCCCCTATGCAGGTAAATTTGCTGTACGAGCTTCCGTTTCCGAGATATTTGACAAAAACCGTACAGATATGAAAAATTATGTGGTTCAAACGGCTATAACTTTTGAATCGAAAGTCGTAGAGCCTCGCAGATGGGCTCATTCTATTCCTCATCAAATTCTACAGTTAGCATTCCCCTATGCAGATAAATTTGCTGTACGAGCTTCCGTTTCCGAGATATTTGACAAAAACCGTACAGATTAGAAAAATGATGTGTCAAATGTCCTTGAAATCGGACAAAAACCGTACAGATATGAAAAATTATGTGGTTCAAACGGCTATAACTTTTGAATCGAAAGTCGTAGAGCCTCGCAGATGGGCTCATTCGATTCCTCATCAAATTCTACAGTTAGCATTCCCCGAAGGTAAATTTGCTGTACGAGCTTCCGTTTCCGAGATATTTGACAAAAACCGTACAGATATGAAAAATTATGTGGTTCAAACGGCTACATTTTGAATCGAAAGTCGTAGAGCCTCGTAGATGGGCTCATTCGATTCCTCATCAAATTCTACAGTTAGCATTCCCCAAAGGTAAATTTGCTGTACGAGCTTCCGTTTCCGAGATATTTGACAAAAACCGTACAGATATGAAAAATTATGTGGTTCAAACAGCTACATTTTGAATCGAAAGTCGTAGAGCCTCGTAGATGGGCTCATTCGATTCCTCATCAAATTCTACAGTTAGCATTCCCCAAAGGTAAATTTGCTGTACGAGCTTCCGTTTCCGAGATATTTGACAAAAACCGTACAGATATGAAAAATTATGTGGTTCAAACGGCTACATTTTGAATCGAAAGTCGTAGAGCCTCGTAGATGGGCTCATTCGATTCCTCATCAAATTCTACAGTTAGCATTCCTCAAAGGTAAATTTGCTGTACGAGCTTCCGTTTCCGAGATATTTGACAAAAACCGTACAGATATGAAAAATTATGTGGTTCAAACGGCTACATTTTGAATCGAAAGTCGTAGAGCCTCGTAGATGGGCTCATTCGATTCCTCATCAAATTCTACAGTTAGCATTCCCCAAAGGTAAATTTGCTGTACGAGCTTCCGTTTCCGAGATATTTGACAAAAACCGTACAGATTAGAAAAATTATGTGGTTCAAACGGCTACATTTTGAATCGAAAGTCGTAGAGCCTCGTAGATGGGCTCATTCGATTCCTCATCAAATTCTACAGTTAGCATTCCCCAAAGGTAAATTTGCTGTACGAGCTTCCGTTTCCGAGATATTTGACAAAAACCGTACAGATATGAAAAATTATGTGGTTCAAACGGCTATAACTTTTGAATCGAAAGTCGTAGAGCCTCGCAGATGGGCTCATTCTATTCCTCATCAAATTCTACAGTTAGCATTCCCCTATGCAGGTAAATTTGCTGTACGAGCTTCCGTTTCCGAGATATTTGACAAAAACCGTACAGATTAGAAAAATGATGTGTCAAATGTCCTTGAAATCGGACAAAAACCGTACAGATATGAAAAATTATGTGGTTCAAACGGCTATAACTTTTGAATCGAAAGTCGTAGAGCCTCGCAGATGGGCTCATTCGATTCCTCATCAAATTCTACAGTTAGCATTCCCCGAAGGTAAATTTGCTGTACGAGCTTCCGTTTCCGAGATATTTGACAAAAACCGTACAGATATGAAAAATTATGTGGTTCAAACGGCTACATTTTGAATCGAAAGTCGTAGAGCCTCGTAGATGGGCTCATTCGATTCCTCATCAAATTCTACAGTTAGCATTCCCCAAAGGTAAATTTGCTGTACGAGCTTCCGTTTCCGAGATATTTGACAAAAACCGTACAGATATGAAAAATTATGTGGTTCAAACAGCTACATTTTGAATCGAAAGTCGTAGAGCCTCGTAGATGGGCTCATTCGATTCCTCATCAAATTCTACAGTTAGCATTCCCCAAAGGTAAATTTGCTGTACGAGCTTCCGTTTCCGAGATATTTGACAAAAACCGTACAGATATGAAAAATTATGTGGTTCAAACGGCTACATTTTGAATCGAAAGTCGTAGAGCCTCGTAGATGGGCTCATTCGATTCCTCATCAAATTCTACAGTTAGCATTCCTCAAAGGTAAATTTGCTGTACGAGCTTCCGTTTCCGAGATATTTGACAAAAACCGTACAGATATGAAAAATTATGTGGTTCAAACGGCTACATTTTGAATCGAAAGTCGTAGAGCCTCGTAGATGGGCTCATTCGATTCCTCATCAAATTCTACAGTTAGCATTCCCCAAAGGTAAATTTGCTGTACGAGCTTCCGTTTCCGAGATATTTGACAAAAACCGTACAGATTAGAAAAATTATGTGGTTCAAACGGCTACATTTTGAATCGAAAGTCGTAGAGCCTCGTAGATGGGCTCATTCGATTCCTCATCAAATTCTACAGTTAGCATTCCCCAAAGGTAAATTTGCTGTACGAGCTTCCGTTTCCGAGATATTTGACAAAAACCGTACAGATATGAAAAATTATGTGGTTCAAACAGCTACATTTTGAATCGAAAGTCGTAGAGCCTCGTAGATGGGCTCATTCGATTCCTCATCAAATTCTACAGTTAGCATTCCCCAAAGGTAAATTTGCTGTACGAGCTTCCGTTTCCGAGATATTTGACAAAAACCGTACAGATATGAAAAATTATGTGGTTCAAACAGCTACATTTTGAATCGAAAGTCGTAGAGCCTCGTAGATGGGCTCATTCGATTCCTCATCAAATTCTACAGTTAGCATTCCCCAAAGGTAAATTTGCTGTACGAGCTTCCGTTTCCGAGATATTTGACAAAAACCGTACAGATATGAAAAATTATGTGGTTCAAACGGCTACATTTTGAATCGAAAGTCGTAGAGCCTCGTAGATGGGCTCATTCGATTCCTCATCAAATTCTACAGTTAGCATTCCTCAAAGGTAAATTTGCTGTACGAGCTTCCGTTTCCGAGATATTTGACAAAAACCGTACAGATATGAAAAATTATGTGGTTCAAACGGCTACATTTTGAATCGAAAGTCGTAGAGCCTCGTAGATGGGCTCATTCGATTCCTCATCAAATTCTACAGTTAGCATTCCCCAAAGGTAAATTTGCTGTACGAGCTTCCGTTTCCGAGATATTTGACAAAAACCGTACAGATTAGAAAAATTATGTGGTTCAAACGGCTACATTTTGAATCGAAAGTCGTAGAGCCTCGTAGATGGGCTCATTCGATTCCTCATCAAATTCTACAGTTAGCATTCCCCAAAGGTAAATTTGCTGTACGAGCTTCCGTTTCCGAGATATTTGACAAAAACCGTACAGATATGAAAAATTATGTGGTTCAAACAGCTACATTTTGAATCGAAAGTCGTAGAGCCTCGTAGATGGGCTCATTCGATTCCTCATCAAATTCTACAGTTAGCATTCCCCAAAGGTAAATTTGCTGTACGAGCTTCCGTTTCCGAGATATTTGACAAAAACCGTACAGATTAGAAAAATGATGTGTCAAATGTCCTTGAAATCGGACAAAAACCGTACAGATATGAAAAATTATGTGGTTCAAACGGCTATAACTTTTGAATCGAAAGTCGTAGAGCCTCGCAGATGGGCTCATTCGATTCCTCATCAAATTCTACAGTTAGCATTCCCCTATGCAGGTAAATTTGCTGTACGAGCTTCCATTTCCGAGATATTTGACAAAAACCGTACAGATATGAAAAATTATGTGGTTCAAACGGCTATAACTTTTGAATCGAAAGTCGTAGAGCCTCGCAGATGGGCTCATTCTACTCCTCATCAAATTCTACAGTTAGCATTCCCCTATGCAGGTAAATTTGCTGTACGAGCTTCCGTTTCCGAGATATTTGACAAAAACCGTACAGATTAGAAAAATGATGTGTCAAATGTCCTTGAAATCGGACAAAAACCGTACAGATATGAAAAATTATGTGGTTCAAACGGCTATAACTTTTGAATCGAAAGTCGTAGAGCCTCGCAGATGGGCTCATTCGATTCCTCATCAAATTCTACAGTTAGCATTCCCCAAAGGTAAATTTGCTGTACGAGCTTCCGTTTCCGAGATATTTGACAAAAACCGTACAGATATGAAAAATTATGTGGTTCAAACGGCTACATTTTGAATCGAAAGTCGTAGAGCCTCGTAGATGGGCTCATTCGATTCCTCATCAAATTCTACAGTTAGCATTCCCCAAAGGTAAATTTGCTGTACGAGCTTCCGTTTCCGAGATATTTGACAAAAACCGTACAGATTAGAAAAATTATGTGGTTCAAACGGCTACATTTTGAATCGAAAGTTGTAGAGCCTCGTAGATGGGCTCATTCGATTCCTCATCAAATTCTACAGTTAGCATTCCCCAAAGGTAAATTTGCTGTACGAGCTTCCGTTTCCGAGATATTTGACAAAAACCGTACAGATATGAAAAATTATGTGGTTCAAACGGCTACATTTTGAATCGAAAGTTGTAGAGCCTCGTAGATGGGCTCATTCGATTCCTCATCAAATTCTACATCTAGCATTCCCCAAAGGTAAATTTGCTGTACGAGCTTCCGTTTCCGAGATATTTGACAAAAACCATACAGATTAGAAAAATTATGTGGTTCAAACGGCTACATTTTGAATCGAAAGTCGTAGAGCCTCGTAGATGGGCTCATTTGATTCCTCATCAAATTCTACAGTTAGCATTCCCCAAAGGTAAATTTTCGATTCCTCATCAAATTCTACAGTTAGCATTCCCCAAAGGTAAATTTGCTGTACGAGCTTCCGTTTCCGAGATATTCGACAAAAACCGTACAGATTAGAAAAATGATGTGTCAAATGTCCTTGAAATCGGACAAAAACCGTACAGATATGAAAAATTATGTGGTTCAAACGGCTATAACTTTTGAATCGAAAGTCGTAGAGCCTCGCAGATGGGCTCATTCGATTCCTCATCAAATTTTACAGTTAGCATTCCCCAATGCAGGTAAATTTGCTGTACGAGCTTCCGTTTCCGAGATATTTGACAAAAACCGTACAGATATGAAAAATTATGTGGTTCAAACGGCTATAACTTTTGAATCGAAAGTCGTAGAGCCTCGCAGATGGGCTCATTCTATTCCTCATCAAATTCTACAGTTAGCATTCCCCTATGCAGGTAAATTTGCTGTACGAGCTTCCGTTTCCGAGATATTTGACAAAAACCGTACAGATTAGAAAAATGATGTGTCAAATGTCCTTGAAATCGGACAAAAACCGTACAGATATGAAAAATTATGTGGTTCAAACGGCTATAACTTTTGAATCGAAAGTCGTAGAGCCTCGCAGATGGGCTCATTCGCTTCCTCATCAAATTCTACAGTTAGCATTCCCCGAAGGTAAATTTGCTGTACGAGCTTCCGTTTCCGAGATATTTGACAAAAACCGTACAGATATGAAAAATTATGTGGTTCAAACGGCTACATTTTGAATCGAAAGTCGTAGAGCCTCGTAGATGGGCTCATTCGATTTCTCATCAAATTCTACAGTTAGCATTCCCCAAAGGTAAATTTGCTGTACGAGCTTCCGTTTCCGAGATATTTGACAAAAACCGTACAGATATGAAAAATTATGTGGTTCAAACGGCTACATTTTGAATCGAAAGTTGTAGAGCCTCGTAGATGGGCTCATTCGATTCCTCATCAAATTCTACAGTTAGCATTCCCCAAAGGTAAATTTGCTGTACGAGCTTCCGTTTCCGAGATATTTGACAAAAACCGTACAGATTAGAAAAATTATGTGGTTCAAACGGCTACATT
The DNA here is from genome assembly GCF_949987555.1 of Borostomias antarcticus. Taxonomy (NCBI): domain Eukaryota; kingdom Metazoa; phylum Chordata; class Actinopteri; order Stomiiformes; family Stomiidae; genus Borostomias; species Borostomias antarcticus. Next base: position 445,196 of record NW_028175702.1, read on the forward strand.
TTGAATCGAAAGTCGTAGAGCCTCGTAGATGGGCTCATTCGATTCCTCATCAAATTCTACAGTTAGCATTCCCCAAAGGTAAATTTGCTGTACGAGCTTCCGTTTCCGAGATATTTGACAAAAACCGTACAGATATGAAAAATTATGTGGTTCAAACAGCTACATTTTGAATCGAAAGTCGTAGAGCCTCGTAGATGGGCTCATTCGATTCCTCATCAAATTCTACAGTTAGCATTCCCCAAAGGTAAATTTGCTGTACGAGCTTCCGTTTCCGAGATATTCGACAAAAACCGTACAGATTAGAAAAATGATGTGTCAAATGTCCTTGAAATCGGACAAAAACCGTACAGATATGAAAAATTATGTGGTTCAAACGGCTATAACTTTTGAATCGAAAGTCGTAGAGCCTCGCAGATGGGCTCATTCGATTCCTCATCAAATTCTACAGTTAGCATTCCCCTACGCAGGTAAATTTGCTGTACGAGCTTCCGTTTCCGAGATATTTGACAAAAACCGTACAGATATGAAAAATTATGTGGTTCAAACGGCTATAACTTTTGAATCGAAAGTCGTAGAGCCTCGCAGATGGGCTCATTCTACTCCTCATCAAATTCTACAGTTAGCATTCCCCTATGCAGGTAAATTTGCTGTACGAGCTTCCGTTTCCGAGATATTTGACAAAAACCGTACAGATTAGAAAAATGATGTGTCAAATGTCCTTGAAATCGGACAAAAACCGTACAGATATGAAAAATTATGTGGTTCAAACGGCTACATTTTGAATCGAAAGTCGTAGAGCCTCGTAGATGGGCTCATTCGATTCCTCATCAAATTCTACAGTTAGCATTCCCCAAAGGTAAATTTGCTGTACGAGCTTCCGTTTCCGAGATATTTGACAAAAACCGTACAGATATGAAAAATTATGTGGTTCAAACGGCTACATTTTGAATCGAAAGTCGTAGAGCCTCGTAGATGGGCTCATTCGATTCCTCATCAAATTCTACAGTTAGCATTCCCCAAAGGTAAATTTGCTGTACGAGCTTCCGTTTCCGAGATATTTGACAAAAACCGTACAGATTAGAAAAATGATGTGTCAAATGTCCTTGAAATCGGACAAAAACCGTACAGATATGAAAAATTATGTGGTTCAAACGGCTATAACTTTTGAATCGAAAGTCGTAGAGCCTCGCAGATGGGCTCATTCGATTCCTCATCAAATTCTACAGTTAGCATTCCCCGAAGGTAAATTTGCTGTACGAGCTTCCGTTTCCGAGATATTTGACAAAAACCGTACAGATATGAAAAATTATGTGGTTCAAACGGCTACATTTTGAATCGAAAGTCGTAGAGCCTCGTAGATGGGCTCATTCGATTCCTCATCAAATTCTACAGTTAGCATTCCCCAAAGGTAAATTTGCTGTACGAGCTTCCGTTTCCGAGATATTTGACAAAAACCGTACAGATATGAAAAATTATGTGGTTCAAACGGCTACATTTTGAATCGAAAGTTGTAGAGCCTCGTAGATGGGCTCATTCGATTCCTCATCAAATTCTACATCTAGCATTCCCCAAAGGTAAATTTGCTGTACGAGCTTCCGTTTCCGAGATATTTGACAAAAACCGTACAGATTAGAAAAATTATGTGGTTCAAACGGCTACATTTTGAATCGAAAGTCGTAGAGCCTCGTAGATGGGCTCATTTGATTCCTCATCAAATTCTACAGTTAGCATTCCCCAAAGGTAAATTTTCGATTCCTCATCAAATTCTACAGTTAGCATTCCCCAAAGGTAAATTTGCTGTACGAGCTTCCGTTTCCGAGATATTCGACAAAAACCGTACAGATTAGAAAAATGATGTGTCAAATGTCCTTGAAATCGGACAAAAACCGTACAGATATGAAAAATTATGTGGTTCAAACGGCTATAACTTTTGAATCGAAAGTCGTAGAGCCTCGCAGATGGGCTCATTCGATTCCTCATCAAATTTTACAGTTAGCATTCCCCTATGCAGGTAAATTTGCTGTACGAGCTTCCGTTTCCGAGATATTTGACAAAAACCGTACAGATATGAAAAATTATGTGGTTCAAACGGCTATAACTTTTGAATCGAAAGTCGTAGAGCCTCGCAGATGGGCTCATTCTATTCCTCATCAAATTCTACAGTTAGCATTCCCCTATGCAGGTAAATTTGCTGTACGAGCTTCCGTTTCCGAGATATTTGACAAAAACCGTACAGATTAGAAAAATGATGTGTCAAATGTCCTTGAAATCGGACAAAAACCGTACAGATATGAAAAATTATGTGGTTCAAACGGCTATAACTTTTGAATCGAAAGTCGTAGAGCCTCGCAGATGGGCTCATTCGATTCCTCATCAAATTCTACAGTTAGCATTCCCCGAAGGTAAATTTGCTGTACGAGCTTCCGTTTCCGAGATATTTGACAAAAACCGTACAGATATGAAAAATTATGTGGTTCAAACGGCTACATTTTGAATCGAAAGTCGTAGAGCCTCGTAGATGGGCTCATTCGATTCCTCATCAAATTCTACAGTTAGCATTCCCCAAAGGTAAATTTGCTGTACGAGCTTCCGTTTCCGAGATATTTGACAAAAACCGTACAGATATGAAAAATTATGTGGTTCAAACAGCTACATTTTGAATCGAAAGTCGTAGAGCCTCGTAGATGGGCTCATTCGATTCCTCATCAAATTCTACAGTTAGCATTCCCCAAAGGTAAATTTGCTGTACGAGCTTCCGTTTCCGAGATATTTGACAAAAACCGTACAGATATGAAAAATTATGTGGTTCAAACGGCTACATTTTGAATCGAAAGTCGTAGAGCCTCGTAGATGGGCTCATTCGATTCCTCATCAAATTCTACAGTTAGCATTCCTCAAAGGTAAATTTGCTGTACGAGCTTCCGTTTCCGAGATATTTGACAAAAACCGTACAGATATGAAAAATTATGTGGTTCAAACGGCTACATTTTGAATCGAAAGTCGTAGAGCCTCGTAGATGGGCTCATTCGATTCCTCATCAAATTCTACAGTTAGCATTCCCCAAAGGTAAATTTGCTGTACGAGCTTCCGTTTCCGAGATATTTGACAAAAACCGTACAGATTAGAAAAATTATGTGGTTCAAACGGCTACATTTTGAATCGAAAGTCGTAGAGCCTCGTAGATGGGCTCATTCGATTCCTCATCAAATTCTACAGTTAGCATTCCCCAAAGGTAAATTTGCTGTACGAGCTTCCGTTTCCGAGATATTTGACAAAAACCGTACAGATATGAAAAATTATGTGGTTCAAACGGCTATAACTTTTGAATCGAAAGTCGTAGAGCCTCGCAGATGGGCTCATTCTATTCCTCATCAAATTCTACAGTTAGCATTCCCCTATGCAGGTAAATTTGCTGTACGAGCTTCCGTTTCCGAGATATTTGACAAAAACCGTACAGATTAGAAAAATGATGTGTCAAATGTCCTTGAAATCGGACAAAAACCGTACAGATATGAAAAATTATGTGGTTCAAACGGCTATAACTTTTGAATCGAAAGTCGTAGAGCCTCGCAGATGGGCTCATTCGATTCCTCATCAAATTCTACAGTTAGCATTCCCCGAAGGTAAATTTGCTGTACGAGCTTCCGTTTCCGAGATATTTGACAAAAACCGTACAGATATGAAAAATTATGTGGTTCAAACGGCTACATTTTGAATCGAAAGTCGTAGAGCCTCGTAGATGGGCTCATTCGATTCCTCATCAAATTCTACAGTTAGCATTCCCCAAAGGTAAATTTGCTGTACGAGCTTCCGTTTCCGAGATATTTGACAAAAACCGTACAGATATGAAAAATTATGTGGTTCAAACGGCTACATTTTGAATCGAAAGTCGTAGAGCCTCGTAGATGGGCTCATTCGATTCCTCATCAAATTCTACAGTTAGCATTCCTCAAAGGTAAATTTGCTGTACGAGCTTCCGTTTCCGAGATATTTGACAAAAACCGTACAGATATGAAAAATTATGTGGTTCAAACGGCTACATTTTGAATCGAAAGTCGTAGAGCCTCGTAGATGGGCTCATTCGATTCCTCATCAAATTCTACAGTTAGCATTCCCCAAAGGTAAATTTGCTGTACGAGCTTCCGTTTCCGAGATATTTGACAAAAACCGTACAGATTAGAAAAATTATGTGGTTCAAACGGCTACATTTTGAATCGAAAGTCGTAGAGCCTCGTAGATGGGCTCATTCGATTCCTCATCAAATTCTACAGTTAGCATTCCCCAAAGGTAAATTTGCTGTACGAGCTTCCGTTTCCGAGATATTTGACAAAAACCGTACAGATATGAAAAATTATGTGGTTCAAACAGCTACATTTTGAATCGAAAGTCGTAGAGCCTCGTAGATGGGCTCATTCGATTCCTCATAAAATTCTACAGTTAGCATTCCCCAAAGGTAAATTTGCTGTACGAGCTTCCGTTTCCGAGATATTTGACAAAAACCGTACAGATTAGAAAAATGATGTGTCAAATGTCCTTGAAATCGGACAAAAACCGTACAGATATGAAAAATTATGTGGTTCAAACGGCTATAACTTTTGAATCGAAAGTCGTAGAGCCTCGCAGATGGGCTCATTCGATTCCTCATCAAATTCTACAGTTAGCATTCCCCTATGCAGGTAAATTTGCTGTACGAGCTTCCATTTCCGAGATATTTGACAAAAACCGTACAGATATGAAAAATTATGTGGTTCAAACGGCTATAACTTTTGAATCGAAAGTCGTAGAGCCTCGCAGATGGGCTCATTCTACTCCTCATCAAATTCTACAGTTAGCATTCCCCTATGCAGGTAAATTTGCTGTACGAGCTTCCGTTTCCGAGATATTTGACAAAAACCGTACAGATTAGAAAAATGATGTGTCAAATGTCCTTGAAATCGGACAAAAACCGTACAGATATGAAAAATTATGTGGTTCAAACGGCTATAACTTTTGAATCGAAAGTCGTAGAGCCTCGCAGATGGGCTCATTCGATTCCTCATCAAATTCTACAGTTAGCATTCCCCAAAGGTAAATTTGCTGTACGAGCTTCCGTTTCCGAGATATTTGACAAAAACCGTACAGATATGAAAAATTATGTGGTTCAAACGGCTACATTTTGAATCGAAAGTCGTAGAGCCTCGTAGATGGGCTCATTCGATTCCTCATCAAATTCTACAGTTAGCATTCCCCAAAGGTAAATTTGCTGTACGAGCTTCCGTTTCCGAGATATTTGACAAAAACCGTACAGATTAGAAAAATTATGTGGTTCAAACGGCTACATTTTGAATCGAAAGTCGTAGAGCCTCGTAGATGGGCTCATTCGATTCCTCATCAAATTCTACAGTTAGCATTCCCCAAAGGTAAATTTGCTGTACGAGCTTCCGTTTCCGAGATATTTGACAAAAACCGTACAGATATGAAAAATTATGTGGTTCAAACAGCTACATTTTGAATCGAAAGTCGTAGAGCCTCGTAGATGGGCTCATTCGATTCCTCATCAAATTCTACAGTTAGCATTCCCCAAAGGTAAATTTGCTGTACGAGCTTCCGTTTCCGAGATATTTGACAAAAACCGTACAGATTAGAAAAATTATGTGGTTCAAACGGCTACATTTTGAATCGAAAGTCGTAGAGCCTCGTAGATGGGCTCATTCGATTCCTCATCAAATTCTACAGTTAGCATTCCCCAAAGGTAAATTTGCTGTACGAGCTTCCGTTTCCGAGATATTTGACAAAAACCGTACAGATATGAAAAATTATGTGGTTCAAACAGCTACATTTTGAATCGAAAGTCGTAGAGCCTCGTAGATGGGCTCATTCGATTCCTCATCAAATTCTACAGTTAGCATTCCCCAAAGGTAAATTTTCGATTCCTCATCAAATTCTACAGTTAGCATTCCCCAAAGGTAAATTTGCTGTACGAGCTTCCGTTTCCGAGATATTCGACAAAAACCGTACAGATTAGAAAAATGATGTGTCAAATGTCCTTGAAATCGGACAAAAACCGTACAGATATGAAAAATTATGTGGTTCAAACGGCTATAACTTTTGAATCGAAAGTCGTAGAGCCTCGCAGATGGGCTCATTCGATTCCTCATCAAATTCTACAGTTAGCATTCCCCTACGCAGGTAAATTTGCTGTACGAGCTTCCGTTTCCGAGATATTTGACAAAAACCGTACAGATATGAAAAATTATGTGGTTCAAACGGCTATAACTTTTTAATCGAAAGTCGTAGAGCCTCGCAGATGGGCTCATTCTACTCCTCATCAAATTCTACAGTTAGCATTCCCCTATGCAGGTAAATTTGCTGTACGAGCTTCCGTTTCCGAGATATTTGACAAAAACCGTACAGATTAGAAAAATGATGTGTCAAATGTCCTTGAAATCGGACAAAAACCGTACAGATATGAAAAATTATGTGGTTCAAACGGCTATAACTTTTGAATCGAAAGTCGTAGAGCCTCGCAGATGGGCTCATTCGATTCCTCATCAAATTCTACAGTTAGCATTCCCCGAAGGTAAATTTGCTGTACGAGCTTCCGTTTCCGAGATATTTGACAAAAACCGTACAGATATGAAAAATTATGTGGTTCAAACGGCTACATTTTGAATCGAAAGTCGTAGAGCCTCGTAGATGGGCTCATTCGATTCCTCATCAAATTCTACAGTTAGCATTCCCCAAAGGTAAATTTGCTGTACGAGCTTCCGTTTCCGAGATATTTGACAAAAACCGTACAGATTAGAAAAATTATGTGGTTCAAACGGCTACATTTTGAATCGAAAGTCGTAGAGCCTCGTAGATGGGCTCATTCGATTCCTCATCAAATTCTACAGTTAGCATTCCCCAAAGGTAAATTTGCTGTACGAGCTTCCGTTTCCGAGATATTTGACAAAAACCGTACAGATTAGAAAAATTATGTGGTTCAAACGGCTACATTTTGAATCGAAAGTCGTAGAGCCTCGTAGATGGGCTCATTCGATTCCTCATCAAATTCTACAGTTAGCATTCCCCAAAGGTAAATTTGCTGTACGAGCTTCCGTTTCCGAGATATTTGACAAAAACCGTACAGATTAGAAAAATGATGTGTCAAATGTCCTTGAAATCGGACAAAAACCGTACAGATATGAAAAATTATGTGGTTCAAACGGCTATAACTTTTGAATCGAAAGTCGTAGAGCCTCGCAGATGGGCTCATTCGATTCCTCATCAAATTCTACAGTTAGCATTCCCCGAAGGTAAATTTGCTGTACGAGCTTCCGTTTCCGAGATATTTGACAAAAACCGTACAGATATGAAAAATTATGTGGTTCAAACGGCTACATTTTGAATCGAAAGTCGTAGAGCCTCGTAGATGGGCTCATTCGATTCCTCATCAAATTCTACAGTTAGCATTCCCCAAAGGTAAATTTGCTGTACGAGCTTCCGTTTCCGAGATATTTGACAAAAACCGTACAGATATGAAAAATTATGTGGTTCAAACGGCTACATTTTGAATCGAAAGTCGTAGAGCCTCGTAGATGGGCTCATTCGATTCCTCATCAAATTCTACAGTTAGCATTCCCCAAAGGTAAATTTGCTGTACGAGCTTCCGTTTCCGAGATATTTGACAAAAACCGTACAGATTAGAAAAATTTATGTGGTTCAAACGGCTACATTTTGAATCGAAAGTCGTAGAGCCTCGTAGATGGGCTCATTCGATTCCTCATCAAATTTTACAGTTAGCATTCCCCAAAGGTAAATTTGCTGTACGAGCTTCCGTTTCCGAGATATTTGACAAAAACCGTACAGATATGAAAAATTATGTGGTTCAAACAGCTACATTTTGAATCGAAAGTCGTAGAGCCTCGTAGATGGGCTCATTCGATTCCTCATCAAATTCTACAGTTAGCATTCCCCAAAGGTAAATTTGCTGTACGAGCTTCCGTTTCCGAGATATTTGACAAAAACCGTACAGATTAGAAAAATGATGTGTCAAATGTCCTTGAAATCGGACAAAAACCGTACAGATATGAAAAATTATGTGGTTCAAACGGCTATAACTTTTGAATCGAAAGTCGTAGAGCCTCGCAGATGGGCTCATTCTACTCCTCATCAAATTCTACAGTTAGCATTCCCCTATGCAGGTAAATTTGCTGTACGAGCTTCCGTTTCCGAGATATTTGACAAAAACCGTACAGATTAGAAAAATAATGTGTCAAATGTCCTTGAAATCGGACAAAAACCGTACAGATATGAAAAATTATGTGGTTCAAACGGCTATAACTTTTGAATCGAAAGTCGTAGAGCCTCGCAGATGGGCTCATTCTACTCCTCATCAAATTCTACAGTTAGCATTCCCCTATGCAGGTAAATTTGCTGTACGAGCTTCCGTTTCCGAGATATTTGACAAAAACCGTACAGATATGAAAAATTATGTGGTTCAAACGGCTACATTTTGAATTGAAAGTCGTAGAGCCTCGTAGATGGGCTCATTCGATTCCTCATCAAATTCTACAGTTAGCATTCCCCAAAGGTAAATTTGCTGTACGAGCTTCCGTTTCCGAGATATTTGACAAAAACCGTACAGATATGAAAAATTATGTGGTTCAAACAGCTACATTTTGAATCGAAAGTCGTAGAGCCTCGTAGATGGGCTCATTCGATTCCTCATCAAATTCTACAGTTAGCATTCCCCAAAGGTAAATTTGCTGTACGAGCTTCCGTTTCCGAGATATTTGACAAAAACCGTACAGATTAGAAAAATTTATGTGGTTCAAACGGCTACATTTTGAATCGAAAGTCGTAGAGCCTCGTAGATGGGCTCATTCGATTCCTCATCAAATTCTACAGTTAGCATTCCCCAAAGGTAAATTTGCTGTACGAGCTTCCGTTTCCGAGATATTTGACAAAAACCGTACAGATATGAAAAATTATGTGGTTCAAACAGCTACATTTTGAATCGAAAGTCGTAGAGCCTCGTAGATGGGCTCATTCGATTCCTCATCAAATTCTACAGTTAGCATTCCCCAAAGGTAAATTTGCTGTACGAGCTTCCGTTTCCGAGATATTTGACAAAAACCGTACAGATTAGAAAAATGATGTGTCAAATGTCCTTGAAATCGGACAAAAACCGTACAGATATGAAAAATTATGTGGTTCAAACGGCTATAACTTTTGAATCGAAAGTCGTAGAGCCTCGCAGATGGGCTCATTCTACTCCTCATCAAATTCTACAGTTAGCATTCCCCTATGCAGGTAAATTTGCTGTACGAGCTTCCGTTTCCGAGATATTTGACAAAAACCGTACAGATTAGAAAAATGATGTGTCAAATGTCCTTGAAATCGGACAAAAACCGTACAGATATGAAAAATTATGTGGTTCAAACGGCTATAACTTTTGAATCGAAAGTCGTAGAGCCTCGCAGATGGGCTCATTCGATTCCTCATCAAATTCTACAGTTAGCATTCCCCAAAGGTAAATTTGCTGTACGAGCTTCCGTTTCCGAGATATTTGACAAAAACCGTACAGATATGAAAAATTATGTGGTTCAAACGGCTACATTTTGAATCGAAAGTCGTAGAGCCTCGTAGATGGGCTCATTCGATTCCTCATCAAATTCTACAGTTAGCATTCCCCAAAGGTAAATTTGCTGTACGAGCTTCCGTTTCCGAGATATTTGACAAAAACCGTACAGATTAGAAAAATTATGTGGTTCAAACGGCTACATTTTGAATCGAAAGTCGTAGAGCCTCGTAGATGGGCTCATTCGATTCCTCATCAAATTCTACAGTTAGCATTCCCCAAAGGTAAATTTGCTGTACGAGCTTCCGTTTCCGAGATATTTGACAAAAACCGTACAGATATGAAAAATTATGTGGTTCAAACAGCTACATTTTGAATCGAAAGTCGTAGAGCCTCGTAGATGGGCTCATTCGATTCCTCATCAAATTCTACAGTTAGCATTCCCCAAAGGTAAATTTTCGATTCCTCATCAAATTCTACAGTTAGCATTCCCCAAAGGTAAATTTGCTGTACGAGCTTCCGTTTCCGAGATATTCGACAAAAACCGTACAGATTAGAAAAATGATGTGTCAAATGTCCTTGAAATCGGACAAAAACCGTACAGATATGAAAAATTATGTGGTTCAAACGGCTATAACTTTTGAATCGAAAGTCGTAGAGCCTCGCAGATGGGCTCATTCGATTCCTCATCAAATTCTACAGTTAGCATTCCCCTACACAGGTAAATTTGCTGTACGAGCTTCCGTTTCCGAGATATTTGACAAAAACCGTACAGATATGAAAAATTATGTGGTTCAAACGGCTATAACTTTTTAATCGAAAGTCGTAGAGCCTCGCAGATGGGCTCATTCTACTCCTCATCAAATTCTACAGTTAGCATTCCCCTATGCAGGTAAATTTGCTGTACGAGCTTCCGTTTCCGAGATATTTGACAAAAACCGTACAGATTTGAAAAATGATGTGTCAAATGTCCTTGAAATCGGACAAAAACCGTACAGATATGAAAAATTATGTGGTTCAAACGGCTACATTTTGAATCGAAAGTCGTATAGCCTCGTAGATGGGCTCATTCGATTCCTCATCAAATTCTACAGTTAGCATTCCCCAAAGGTAAATTTGCTGTTCGAGCTTCCGTTTCCGAGATATTTGACAAAAACCGTACAGATTAGAAAAATTATGTGGTTCAAACGGCTACATTTTGAATCGAAAGTCGTAGAGCCTCGTAGATGGGCTCATTCGATTCCTCATCAAATTCTACAGTTAGCATTCCCCAAAGGTAAATTTGCTGTACGAGCTTCTGTTTCCGAGATATTTGACAAAAACCGTACAGATTAGAAAAATTATGTGGTTCAAACGGCTACATTTTGAATCGAAAGTCGTAGAGCCTCGTAGATGGGCTCATTCGATTCCTCATCAAATTCTACATTTAGCATTCCCCAAAGGTAAATTTGCTGTACGAGCTTCCGTTTCCGAGATATTTGACAAAAACCGTACAGATTAGAAAAATTATGTGTCAAATGTCCTTGAAATCGGACAAAAACCGTACAGATATGAAAAATTATGTGGTTCAAACGGCTATAACTTTTGAATCGAAAGTCGTAGAGCCTCGCAGATGGGCTCATTCGATTCCTCATCAAATTCTACAGTTAGCATTCCCCGAAGGTAAATTTGCTGTACGAGCTTCCGTTTCCGAGATATTTGACAAAAACCGTACAGATATGAAAAATTATGTGGTTCAAACGGCTACATTTTGAATCGAAAGTCGTAGAGCCTCGTAGATGGGCTCATTCGATTCCTCATCAAATTCTACAGTTAGCATTCCCCAAAGGTAAATTTGCTGTACGAGCTTCCGTTTCCGAGATATTTGACAAAAACCGTACAGATATGAAAAATTATGTGGTTCAAACGGCTACATTTTGAATCGAAAGTCGTATAGCCTCGTAGATGGGCTCATTCGATTCCTCATCAAATTCTACAGTTAGCATTCCCCAAAGGTAAATTTGCTGTACGAGCTTCCGTTTCCGAGATATTTGACAAAAAACGTACAGATTAGAAAAATTATGTGGTTCAAACGGCTACATTTTGAATCGAAAGTCGTAGAGCCTCGTAGATGGGCTCATTCGATTCCTCATCAAATTCTACAGTTAGCATTCCCCAAAGGTAAATTTGCTGTACGAGCTTCCGTTTCCGAGATATTTGACAAAAACCGTACAGATTAGAAAAATTATGTGGTTCAAACGGCTACATTTTGAATCGAAAGTCGTAGAGCCTCGTAGATGGGCTCATTCGATTCCTCATCAAATTCTACAGTTAGCATTCCCCAAAGGTAAATTTGCTGTACGAGCTTCCGTTTCCGAGATATTTGACAAAAACCGTACAGATATGAAAAATTATGTGGTTCAAACAGCTACATTTTGAATCGAAAGTCGTAGAGCCTCGTAGATGGGCTCATTCGATTCCTCATCAAATTCTACAGTTAGCATTCCCCTACGCAGGTAAATTTGCTGTACGAGCTTCCGTTTCCGAGATATTTGACAAAAACCGTACAGATATGAAAAATTATGTGGTTCAAACGGCTATAACTTTTGAATCGAAAGTCGTAGAGCCTCGCAGATGGGCTCATTCTACTCCTCATCAAATTCTACAGTTAGCATTCCCCTATGCAGGTAAATTTGCTGTACGAGCTTCCGTTTCCGAGATATTTGACAAAAACCGTACAGATTAGAAAAATGATGTGTCAAATGTCCTTGAAATCGGACAAAAACCGTACAGATATGAAAAATTATGTGGTTCAAACGGCTATAACTTTTGAATCGAAAGTCGTAGAGCCTCGCAGATGGGCTCATTCGATTCCTCATCAAATTCTACAGTTAGCATTCCCCTATGCAGGTAAATTTGCTGTACGAGCTTCCGTTTCCGAGATATTTGACAAAAACCGTACAGATATGGAAAATTATGTGGTTCAAACGGCTATAACTTTTGAATCGAAAGTCGTAGAGCCTCGCAGATGGGCTCATTCGATTCCTCATCAAATTCTACAGTTAGCATTCCCCGAAGGTAAATTTGCTGTACGAGCTTCCGTTTCCGAGATATTTGACAAAAACCGTACAGATATGAAAAATTATGTGGTTCAAACGGCTACATTTTGAATCGAAAGTCGTAGAGCCTCGTAGATGGGCTCATTCGATTCCTCATCAAATTCTACAGTTAGCATTCCCCAAAGGTAAATTTGCTGTACGAGCTTCCGTTTCCGAGATATTTGACAAAAACCGTACAGATATGAAAAATTATGTGGTTCAAACGGCTACATTTTGAATCGAAAGTCGTAGAGCCTCGTAGATGGGCTCATTCGATTCCTCATCAAATTCTACAGTTAGCATTCCCCAAAGGTAAATTTGCTGTACGAGCTTCCGTTTCCGAGATATTTGACAAAAACCGTACAGATTAGAAAAATTATGTGGTTCAAACGGCTACATTTTGAATCGAAAGTCGTAGAGCCTCGTAGATGGGCTCATTCGATTCCTCATCAAATTCTACAGTTAGCATTCCCCAAAGGTAAATTTGCTGTACGAGCTTCCGTTTCCGAGATATTTGACAAAAACCGTACAGATATGAAAAATTATGTGGTTCAAACAGCTACATTTTGAATCGAAAGTCGTAGAGCCTCGTAGATGGGCTCATTCGATTCCTCATCAAATTCTACAGTTAGCATTCCCCAAAGGTAAATTTGCTGTACGAGCTTCCGTTTCCGAGATATTTGACAAAAACCGTACAGATTAGAAAAATTATGTGGTTCAAACGGCTACATTTTGAATCGAAAGTCGTATAGCCTCGTAGATGGGCTCATTCGATTCCTCATCAAATTCTACAGTTAGCATTCCCCAAAGGTAAATTTGCTGTACGAGCTTCCGTTTCCGAGATATTTGACAAAAACCGTACAGATTAGAAAAATTATGTGGTTCAAACGGCTACATTTTGAATCGAAAGTCGTAGAGCCTCGTAGATGGGCTCATTCGATTCCTCATCAAATTCTACAGTTAGCATTCCCCAAAGGTAAATTTGCTGTACGAGCTTCCGTTTCCGAGATATTTGACAAAAACCGTACAGATATGAAAAATTATGTGGTTCAAACAGCTACATTTTGAATCGAAAGTCGTAGAGCCTCGTAGATGGGCTCATTCGATTCCTCATCAAATTCTACAGTTAGCATTCCCCAAAGGTAAATTTGCTGTACGAGCTTCCGTTTCCGAGATATTTGACAAAAACCGTACAGATATGAAAAATTATGTGGTTCAAACGGCTACATTTTGAATCGAAAGTCGTATAGCCTCGTAGATGGGCTCATTCGATTCCTCATCAAATTCTACAGTTAGCATTCCCCAAAGGTAAATTTGCTGTACGAGCTTCCGTTTCCGAGATATTTGACAAAAACCGTACAGATTAGAAAAATTATGTGGTTCAAACGGCTACATTTTGAATCGAAAGTCGTAGAGCCTCGTAGATGGGCTCATTCGATTCCTCATCAAATTCTACAGTTAGCATTCCCCAAAGGTAAATTTGCTGTACGAGCTTCCGTTTCCGAGATATTTGACAAAAACCGTACAGATTAGAAAAATTATGTGGTTCAAACGGCTACATTTTGAATCGAAAGTCGTAGAGCCTCGTAGATGGGCTCATTCGATTCCTCATCAAATTCTACAGTTAGCATTCCCCAAAGGTAAATTTGCTGTACGAGCTTCCGTTTCCGAGATATTTGACAAAAACCGTACAGATTAGAAAAATGATGTGTCAAATGTCCTTGAAATCGGACAAAAACCGTACAGATATGAAAAATTATGTGGTTCAAACGGCTATAACTTTTGAATCGAAAGTCGTAGAGCCTCGCAGATGGGCTCATTCGATTCCTCATCAAATTCTACAGTTAGCATTCCCCGAAGGTAAATTTGCTGTACGAGCTTCCGTTTCCGAGATATTTGACAAAAACCGTACAGATATGAAAAATTATGTGGTTCAAACGGCTACATTTTGAATCGAAAGTCGTAGAGCCTCGTAGATGGGCTCATTCGATTCCTCATCAAATTCTACAGTTAGCATTCCCCAAAGGTAAATTTGCTGTACGAGCTTCCGTTTCCGAGATATTTGACAAAAACCGTACAGATATGAAAAATTATGTGGTTCAAACGGCTACATTTTGAATCGAAAGTCGTATAGCCTCGTAGATGGGCTCATTCGATTCCTCATCAAATTCTACAGTTAGCATTCCCCAAAGGTAAATTTGCTGTACGAGCTTCCGTTTCCGAGATATTTGACAAAAACCGTACAGATTAGAAAAATTATGTGGTTCAAACGGCTACATTTTGAATCGAAAGTCGTAGAGCCTCGTAGATGGGCTCATTCGATTCCTCATCAAATTCTACAGTTAGCATTCCCCAAAGGTAAATTTGCTGTACGAGCTTCCGTTTCCGAGATATTTGACAAAAACCGTACAGATATGAAAAATTATGTGGTTCAAACAGCTACATTTTGAATCGAAAGTCGTAGAGCCTCGTAGATGGGCTCATTCGATTCCTCATCAAATTCTACAGTTAGCATTCCCCTATGCAGGTAAATTTGCTGTACGAGCTTCCGTTTCCGAGATATTTGACAAAAACCGTACAGATATGAAAAATTATGTGGTTCAAACGGCTATAACTTTTGAATCGAAAGTCGTAGAGCCTCGCAGATGGGCTCATTCTACTCCTCATCAAATTCTACAGTTAGCATTCCCCTATGCAGGTAAATTTGCTGTACGAGCTTCCGTTTCCGAGATATTTGACAAAAACCGTACAGATTAGAAAAATGATGTGTCAAATGTCCTTGAAATCGGACAAAAACCGTACAGATATGAAAAATTATGTGGTTCAAACGGCTATAACTTTTGAATCGAAAGTCGTAGAGCCTCGCAGATGGGCTCATTCGATTCCTCATCAAATTCTACAGTTAGCATTCCCCTATGCAGGTAAATTTGCTGTACGAGCTTCCGTTTCCGAGATATTTGACAAAAACCGTACAGATATGGAAAATTATGTGGTTCAAACGGCTATAACTTTTGAATCGAAAGTCGTAGAGCCTCGCAGATGGGCTCATTCGATTCCTCATCAAATTCTACAGTTAGCATTCCCCGAAGGTAAATTTGCTGTACGAGCTTCCGTTTCCGAGATATTTGACAAAAACCGTACAGATATGAAAAATTATGTGGTTCAAACGGCTACATTTTGAATCGAAAGTCGTAGAGCCTCGTAGATGGGCTCATTCGATTCCTCATCAAATTCTACAGTTAGCATTCCCCAAAGGTAAATTTGCTGTACGAGCTTCCGTTTCCGAGATATTTGACAAAAACCGTACAGATATGAAAAATTATGTGGTTCAAACGGCTACATTTTGAATCGAAAGTCGTAGAGCCTCGTAGATGGGCTCATTCGATTCCTCATCAAATTCTACAGTTAGCATTCCCCAAAGGTAAATTTGCTGTACGAGCTTCCGTTTCCGAGATATTTGACAAAAACCGTACAGATTAGAAAAATTATGTGGTTCAAACGGCTACATTTTGAATCGAAAGTCGTAGAGCCTCGTAGATGGGCTCATTCGATTCCTCATCAAATTCTACAGTTAGCATTCCCCAAAGGTAAATTTGCTGTACGAGCTTCCGTTTCCGAGATATTTGACAAAAACCGTACAGATATGAAAAATTATGTGGTTCAAACAGCTACATTTTGAATCGAAAGTCGTAGAGCCTCGTAGATGGGCTCATTCGATTCCTCATCAAATTCTACAGTTAGCATTCTCCAAAGGTAAATTTGCTGTACGAGCTTCCGTTTCCGAGATATTTGACAAAAACCGTACAGATATGAAAAATTATGTGGTTCAAACGGCTACATTTTGAATCGAAAGTCGTATAGCCTCGTAGATGGGCTCATTCGATTCCTCATCAAATTCTACAGTTAGCATTCCCCAAAGGTAAATTTGCTGTACGAGCTTCCGTTTCCGAGATATTTGACAAAAACCGTACAGATTAGAAAAATTATGTGGTTCAAACGGCTACATTTTGAATCGAAAGTCGTAGAGCCTCGTAGATGGGCTCATTCGATTCCTCATCAAATTCTACAGTTAGCATTCCCCAAAGGTAAATTTGCTGTACGAGCTTCCGTTTCCGAGATATTTGACAAAAACCGTACAGATTAGAAAAATTATGTGGTTCAAACGGCTACATTTTGAATCGAAAGTCGTAGAGCCTCGTAGATGGGCTCATTCGATTCCTCATCAAATTCTACAGTTAGCATTCCCCAAAGGTAAATTTGCTGTACGAGCTTCCGTTTCCGAGATATTTGACAAAAACCGTACAGATTAGAAAAATGATGTGTCAAATGTCCTTGAAATCGGACAAAAACCGTACAGATATGAAAAATTATGTGGTTCAAACGGCTATAACTTTTGAATCGAAAGTCGTAGAGCCTCGCAGATGGGCTCATTCGATTCCTCATCAAATTCTACAGTTAGCATTCCCCGAAGGTAAATTTGCTGTACGAGCTTCCGTTTCCGAGATATTTGACAAAAACCGTACAGATATGAAAAATTATGTGGTTCAAACGGCTACATTTTGAATCGAAAGTCGTAGAGCCTCGTAGATGGGCTCATTCGATTCCTCATCAAATTCTACAGTTAGCATTCCCCAAAGGTAAATTTGCTGTACGAGCTTCCGTTTCCGAGATATTTGACAAAAACCGTACAGATATGAAAAATGATGTGGTTCAAACGGCTACATTTTGAATCGAAAGTCGTATAGCCTCGTAGATGGGCTCATTCGATTCCTCATCAAATTCTACAGTTAGCATTCCCCAAAGGTAAATTTGCTGTACGAGCTTCCGTTTCCGAGATATTTGACAAAAACCGTACAGATTAGAAAAATTATGTGGTTCAAACGGCTACATTTTGAATCGAAAGTCGTAGAGCCTCGTAGATGGGCTCATTCGATTCCTCATCAAATTCTACAGTTAGCATTCCCCAAAGGTAAATTTGCTGTACGAGCTTCCGTTTCCGAGATATTTGACAAAAACCGTACAGATATGAAAAATTATGTGGTTCAAACAGCTACATTTTGAATCGAAAGTCGTAGAGCCTCGTAGATGGGCTCATTCGATTCCTCATCAAATTCTACAGTTAGCATTCCCCTACGCAGGTAAATTTGCTGTACGAGCTTCCGTTTCCGAGATATTTGACAAAAACCGTACAGATATGAAAAATTATGTGGTTCAAACGGCTATAACTTTTGAATCGAAAGTCGTAGAGCCTCGCAGATGGGCTCATTCTACTCCTCATCAAATTCTACAGTTAGCATTCCCCTATGCAGGTAAATTTGCTGTACGAGCTTCCGTTTCCGAGATATTTGACAAAAACCGTACAGATTAGAAAAATGATGTGTCAAATGTCCTTGAAATCGGACAAAAACCGTACAGATATGAAAAATTATGTGGTTCAAACGGCTATAACTTTTGAATCGAAAGTCGTAGAGCCTCGCAGATGGGCTCATTCGATTCCTCATCAAATTCTACAGTTAGCATTCCCCTATGCAGGTAAATTTGCTGTACGAGCTTCCGTTTCCGAGATATTTGACAAAAACCGTACAGATATGGAAAATTATGTGGTTCAAACGGCTATAACTTTTGAATCGAAAGTCGTAGAGCCTCGCAGATGGGCTCATTCGATTCCTCATCAAATTCTACAGTTAGCATTCCCCAAAGGTAAATTTGCTGTACGAGCTTCCGTTTCCGAGATATTTGACAAAAACCGTACAGATATGAAAAATTATGTGGTTCAAACAGCTACATTTTGAATCGAAAGTCGTAGAGCCTCGTAGATGGGCTCATTCGATTCCTCATCAAATTCTACAGTTAGCATTCCCCTATGCAGGTAAATTTGCTGTACGAGCTTCCGTTTCCGAGATATTTGACAAAAACCGTACAGATATGAAAAATTATGTGGTTCAAACGGCTATAACTTTTGAATCGAAAGTCGTAGAGCCTCGCAGATGGGCTCATTCTACTCCTCATCAAATTCTACAGTTAGCATTCCCCTATGCAGGTAAATTTGCTGTACGAGCTTCCGTTTCCGAGATATTTGACAAAAACCGTACAGATTAGAAAAATGATGTGTCAAATGTCCTTGAAATCGGACAAAAACCGTACAGATATGAAAAATTATGTGGTTCAAACGGCTATAACTTTTGAATCGAAAGTCGTAGAGCCTCGCAGATGGGCTCATTCGATTCCTCATCAAATTCTACAGTTAGCATTCCCCTATGCAGGTAAATTTGCTGTACGAGCTTCCGTTTCCGAGATATTTGACAAAAACCGTACAGATATGGAAAATTATGTGGTTCAAACGGCTATAACTTTTGAATCGAAAGTCGTAGAGCCTCGCAGATGGGCTCATTCGATTCCTCATCAAATTCTACAGTTAGCATTCCCCGAAGGTAAATTTGCTGTACGAGCTTCCGTTTCCGAGATATTTGACAAAAACCGTACAGATATGAAAAATTATGTGGTTCAAACGGCTACATTTTGAATCGAAAGTCGTAGAGCCTCGTAGATGGGCTCATTCGATTCCTCATCAAATTCTACAGTTAGCATTCCCCAAAGGTAAATTTGCTGTACGAGCTTCCGTTTCCGAGATATTTGACAAAAACCGTACAGATATGAAAAATTATGTGGTTCAAACGGCTACATTTTGAATCGAAAGTCGTAGAGCCTCGTAGATGGGCTCATTCGATTCCTCATCAAATTCTACAGTTAGCATTCCCCAAAGGTAAATTTGCTGTACGAGCTTCCGTTTCCGAGATATTTGACAAAAACCGTACAGATTAGAAAAATTATGTGGTTCAAACGGCTACATTTTGAATCGAAAGTCGTAGAGCCTCGTAGATGGGCTCATTCGATTCCTCATCAAATTCTACAGTTAGCATTCCCCAAAGGTAAATTTGCTGTACGAGCTTCCGTTTCCGAGATATTTGACAAAAACCGTACAGATATGAAAAATTATGTGGTTCAAACAGCTACATTTTGAATCGAAAGTCGTAGAGCCTCGTAGATGGGCTCATTCGATTCCTCATCAAATTCTACAGTTAGCATTCCCCAAAGGTAAATTTGCTGTACGAGCTTCCGTTTCCGAGATATTTGACAAAAACCGTACAGATTAGAAAAATTATGTGGTTCAAACGGCTACATTTTGAATCGAAAGTCGTAGAGCCTCGTAGATGGGCTCATTCGATTCCTCATCAAATTCTACAGTTAGCATTCCCCAAAGGTAAATTTGCTGTACGAGCTTCCGTTTCCGAGATATTTGACAAAAACCGTACAGATTAGAAAAATTATGTGGTTCAAACGGCTACATTTTGAATCGAAAGTCGTAGAGCCTCGTAGATGGGCTCATTCGATTCCTCATCAAATTCTACAGTTAGCATTCCCCAAAGGTAAATTTGCTGTACGAGCTTCCGTTTCCGAGATATTTGACAAAAACCGTACAGATTAGAAAAATAATGTGGTTCAAACGGCTACATTTTGAATCGAAAGTCGTAGAGCCTCGTAGATGGGCTCATTCGATTCCTCATCAAATTCTACAGTTAGCATTCCCCAAAGGTAAATTTGCTGTACGAGCTTCCGTTTCCGAGATATTTGACAAAAACCGTACAGATTAGAAAAATGATGTGTCAAATGTCCTTGAAATCGGACAAAAACCGTACAGATATGAAAAATTATGTGGTTCAAACGGCTATAACTTTTGAATCGAAAGTCGTAGAGCCTCGCAGATGGGCTCATTCGATTCCTCATCAAATTCTACAGTTAGCATTCCCCGAAGGTAAATTTGCTGTACGAGCTTCCGTTTCCGAGATATTTGACAAAAACCGTACAGATATGAAAAATTATGTGGTTCAAACGGCTACATTTTGAATCGAAAGTCGTAGAGCCTCGTAGATGGGCTCATTCGATTCCTCATCAAATTCTACAGTTAGCATTCCCCAAAGGTAAATTTGCTGTACGAGCTTCCGTTTCCGAGATATTTGACAAAAACCGTACAGATATGAAAAATTATGTGGTTCAAACGGCTACATTTTGAATCGAAAGTCGTATAGCCTCGTAGATGGGCTCATTCGATTCCTCATCAAATTCTACAGTTAGCATTCCCCAAAGGTAAATTTGCTGTACGAGCTTCCGTTTCCGAGATATTTGACAAAAACCGTACAGATTAGAAAAATTATGTGGTTCAAACGGCTACATTTTGAATCGAAAGTCGTAGAGCCTCGTAGATGGGCTCATTCGATTCCTCATCAAATTCTACAGTTAGCATTCCCCAAAGGTAAATTTGCTGTACGAGCTTCCGTTTCCGAGATATTTGACAAAAACCGTACAGATATGAAAAATTATGTGGTTCAAACAGCTACATTTTGAATCGAAAGTCGTAGAGCCTCGTAGATGGGCTCATTCGATTCCTCATCAAATTCTACAGTTAGCATTCCCCTACGCAGGTAAATTTGCTGTACGAGCTTCCGTTTCCGAGATATTTGACAAAAACCGTACAGATATGAAAAATTATGTGGTTCAAACGGCTATAACTTTTGAATCGAAAGTCGTAGAGCCTCGCAGATGGGCTCATTCTACTCCTCATCAAATTCTACAGTTAGCATTCCCCTATGCAGGTAAATTTGCTGTACGAGCTTCCGTTTCCGAGATATTTGACAAAAACCGTACAGATTAGAAAAATGATGTGTCAAATGTCCTTGAAATCGGACAAAAACCGTACAGATATGAAAAATTATGTGGTTCAAACGGCTATAACTTTTGAATCGAAAGTCGTAGAGCCTCGCAGATGGGCTCATTCTACTCCTCATCAAATTCTACAGTTAGCATTCCCCTATGCAGGTAAATTTGCTGTACGAGCTTCCGTTTCCGAGATATTTGACAAAAACCGTACAGATTAGAAAAATGATGTGTCAAATGTCCTTGAAATCGGACAAAAACCGTACAGATATGAAAAATTATGTGGTTCAAACGGCTATAACTTTTGAATCGAAAGTCGTAGAGCCTCGCAGATGGGCTCATTCGATTCCTCATCAAATTCTACAGTTAGCATTCCCCTATGCAGGTAAATTTGCTGTACGAGCTTCCGTTTCCGAGATATTTGACAAAAACCGTACAGATATGGAAAATTATGTGGTTCAAACGGCTATAACTTTTGAATCGAAAGTCGTAGAGCCTCGCAGATGGGCTCATTCGATTCCTCATCAAATTCTACAGTTAGCATTCCCCGAAGGTAAATTTGCTGTACGAGCTTCCGTTTCCGAGATATTTGACAAAAACCGTACAGATATGAAAAATTATGTGGTTCAAACGGCTACATTTTGAATCGAAAGTCGTAGAGCCTCGTAGATGGGCTCATTCGATTCCTCATCAAATTCTACAGTTAGCATTCCCCAAAGGTAAATTTGCTGTACGAGCTTCCGTTTCCGAGATATTTGACAAAAACCGTACAGATATGAAAAATTATGTGGTTCAAACGGCTACATTTTGAATCGAAAGTCGTAGAGCCTCGTAGATGGGCTCATTCGATTCCTCATCAAATTCTACAGTTAGCATTCCCCAAAGGTAAATTTGCTGTACGAGCTTCCGTTTCTGAGATATTTGACAAAAACCGTACAGATTAGAAAAATTATGTGGTTCAAACGGCTACATTTTGAATCGAAAGTCGTAGAGCCTCGTAGATGGGCTCATTCGATTCCTCATCAAATTCTACAGTTAGCATTCCCCAAAGGTAAATTTGCTGTACGAGCTTCCGTTTCCGAGATATTTGACAAAAACCGTACAGATATGAAAAATTATGTGGTTCAAACAGCTACATTTTGAATCGAAAGTCGTAGAGCCTCGTAGATGGGCTCATTCGATTCCTCATCAAATTCTACAGTTAGCATTCCCCAAAGGTAAATTTGCTGTACGAGCTTCCGTTTCCGAGATATTTGACAAAAACCGTACAGATATGAAAAATTATGTGGTTCAAACGGCTACATTTTGAATCGAAAGTCGTATAGCCTCGTAGATGGGCTCATTCGATTCCTCATCAAATTCTACAGTTAGCATTCCCCAAAGGTAAATTTGCTGTACGAGCTTCCGTTTCCGAGATATTTGACAAAAACCGTACAGATTAGAAAAATTATGTGGTTCAAACGGCTACATTTTGAATCGAAAGTCGTAGAGCCTCGTAGATGGGCTCATTCGATTCCTCATCAAATTCTACAGTTAGCATTCCCCAAAGGTAAATTTGCTGTACGAGCTTCCGTTTCCGAGATATTTGACAAAAACCGTACAGATTAGAAAAATTATGTGGTTCAAACGGCTACATTTTGAATCGAAAGTCGTAGAGCCTCGTAGATGGGCTCATTCGATTCCTCATCAAATTCTACAGTTAGCATTCCCCAAAGGTAAATTTGCTGTACGAGCTTCCGTTTCCGAGATATTTGACAAAAACCGTACAGATTAGAAAAATGATGTGTCAAATGTCCTTGAAATCGGACAAAAACCGTACAGATATGAAAAATTATGTGGTTCAAACGGCTATAACTTTTGAATCGAAAGTCGTAGAGCCTCGCAGATGGGCTCATTCGATTCCTCATCAAATTCTACAGTTAGCATTCCCCGAAGGTAAATTTGCTGTACGAGCTTCCGTTTCCGAGATATTTGACAAAAACCGTACAGATATGAAAAATTATGTGGTTCAAACGGCTACATTTTGAATCGAAAGTCGTAGAGCCTCGTAGATGGGCTCATTCGATTCCTCATCAAATTCTACAGTTAGCATTCCCCAAAGGTAAATTTGCTGTACGAGCTTCCGTTTCCGAGATATTTGACAAAAACCGTACAGATATGAAAAATTATGTGGTTCAAACGGCTACATTTTGAATCGAAAGTCGTATAGCCTCGTAGATGGGCTCATTCGATTCCTCATCAAATTCTACAGTTAGCATTCCCCAAAGGTAAATTTGCTGTACGAGCTTCCGTTTCCGAGATATTTGACAAAAACCGTACAGATTAGAAAAATTATGTGGTTCAAACGGCTACATTTTGAATCGAAAGTCGTAGAGCCTCGTAGATGGGCTCATTCGATTCCTCATCAAATTCTACAGTTAGCATTCCCCAAAGGTAAATTTGCTGTACGAGCTTCCGTTTCCGAGATATTTGACAAAAACCGTACAGATATGAAAAATTATGTGGTTCAAACAGCTACATTTTGAATCGAAAGTCGTAGAGCCTCGTAGATGGGCTCATTCGATTCCTCATCAAATTCTACAGTTAGCATTCCCCTACGCAGGTAAATTTGCTGTACGAGCTTCCGTTTCCGAGATATTTGACAAAAACCGTACAGATATGAAAAATTATGTGGTTCAAACGGCTATAACTTTTGAATCGAAAGTCGTAGAGCCTCGCAGATGGGCTCATTCTACTCCTCATCAAATTCTACAGTTAGCATTCCCCTATGCAGGTAAATTTGCTGTACGAGCTTCCGTTTCCGAGATATTTGACAAAAACCGTACAGATTAGAAAAATGATGTGTCAAATGTCCTTGAAATCGGACAAAAACCGTACAGATATGAAAAATTATGTGGTTCAAACGGCTATAACTTTTGAATCGAAAGTCGTAGAGCCTCGCAGATGGGCTCATTCGATTCCTCATCAAATTCTACAGTTAGCATTCCCCGAAGGTAAATTTGCTGTACGAGCTTCCGTTTCCGAGATATTTGACAAAAACCGTACAGATATGAAAAATTATGTGGTTCAAACGGCTACATTTTGAATCGAAAGTCGTAGAGCCTCGTAGATGGGCTCATTCGATTCCTCATCAAATTCTACAGTTAGCATTCCCCAAAGGTAAATTTGCTGTACGAGCTTCCGTTTCCGAGATATTTGACAAAAACCGTACAGATATGAAAAATTATGTGGTTCAAACGGCTACATTTTGAATCGAAAGTCGTATAGCCTCGTAGATGGGCTCATTCGATTCCTCATCAAATTCTACAGTTAGCATTCCCCAAAGGTAAATTTGCTGTACGAGCTTCCGTTTCCGAGATATTTGACAAAAACCGTACAGATTAGAAAAATTATGTGGTTCAAACGGCTACATTTTGAATCGAAAGTCGTAGAGCCTCGTAGATGGGCTCATTCGATTCCTCATCAAATTCTACAGTTAGCATTCCCCAAAGGTAAATTTGCTGTACGAGCTTCCGTTTCCGAGATATTTGACAAAAACCGTACAGATATGAAAAATTATGTGGTTCAAACAGCTACATTTTGAATCGAAAGTCGTAGAGCCTCGTAGATGGGCTCATTCGATTCCTCATCAAATTCTACAGTTAGCATTCCCCTACGCAGGTAAATTTGCTGTACGAGCTTCCGTTTCCGAGATATTTGACAAAAACCGTACAGATATGAAAAATTATGTGGTTCAAACAGCTACATTTTGAATCGAAAGTCGTAGAGCCTCGTAGATGGGCTCATTCGATTCCTCATCAAATTCTACAGTTAGCATTCCCCTACGCAGGTAAATTTGCTGTACGAGCTTCCGTTTCCGAGATATTTGACAAAAACCGTACAGATATGAAAAATTATGTGGTTCAAACGGCTATAACTTTTGAATCGAAAGTCGTAGAGCCTCGCAGATGGGCTCATTCTACTCCTCATCAAATTCTACAGTTAGCATTCCCCTATGCAGGTAAATTTGCTGTACGAGCTTCCGTTTCCGAGATATTTGACAAAAACCGTACAGATTAGAAAAATGATGTGTCAAATGTCCTTGAAATCGGACAAAAACCGTACAGATATGAAAAATTATGTGGTTCAAACGGCTATAACTTTTGAATCGAAAGTCGTAGAGCCTCGCAGATGGGCTCATTCGATTCCTCATCAAATTCTACAGTTAGCATTCCCCGAAGGTAAATTTGCTGTACGAGCTTCCGTTTCCGAGATATTTGACAAAAACCGTACAGATATGAAAAATTATGTGGTTCAAACGGCTACATTTTGAATCGAAAGTCGTAGAGCCTCGTAGATGGGCTCATTCGATTCCTCATCAAATTCTACAGTTAGCATTCCCCAAAGGTAAATTTGCTGTACGAGCTTCCGTTTCCGAGATATTTGACAAAAACCGTACAGATATGAAAAATTATGTGGTTCAAACGGCTACATTTTGAATCGAAAGTCGTATAGCCTCGTAGATGGGCTCATTCGATTCCTCATCAAATTCTACAGTTAGCATTCCCCAAAGGTAAATTTGCTGTACGAGCTTCCGTTTCCGAGATATTTGACAAAAACCGTACAGATTAGAAAAATTATGTGGTTCAAACGGCTACATTTTGAATCGAAAGTCGTAGAGCCTCGTAGATGGGCTCATTCGATTCCTCATCAAATTCTACAGTTAGCATTCCCCAAAGGTAAATTTGCTGTACGAGCTTCCGTTTCCGAGATATTTGACAAAAACCGTACAGATATGAAAAATTATGTGGTTCAAACAGCTACATTTTGAATCGAAAGTCGTAGAGCCTCGTAGATGGGCTCATTCGATTCCTCATCAAATTCTACAGTTAGCATTCCCCTACGCAGGTAAATTTGCTGTACGAGCTTCCGTTTCCGAGATATTTGACAAAAACCGTACAGATATGGAAAATTATGTGGTTCAAACGGCTATAACTTTTGAATCGAAAGTCGTAGAGCCTCGCAGATGGGCTCATTCGATTCCTCATCAAATTCTACAGTTAGCATTCCCCAAAGGTAAATTTGCTGTACGAGCTTCCGTTTCCGAGATATTTGACAAAAACCGTACAGATATGAAAAATTATGTGGTTCAAACAGCTACATTTTGAATCGAAAGTCGTAGAGCCTCGTAGATGGGCTCATTCGATTCCTCATCAAATTCTACAGTTAGCATTCCCCTATGCAGGTAAATTTGCTGTACGAGCTTCCGTTTCCGAGATATTTGACAAAAACCGTACAGATATGAAAAATTATGTGGTTCAAACGGCTATAACTTTTGAATCGAAAGTCGTAGAGCCTCGCAGATGGGCTCATTCTACTCCTCATCAAATTCTACAGTTAGCATTCCCCTATGCAGGTAAATTTGCTGTACGAGCTTCCGTTTCCGAGATATTTGACAAAAACCGTACAGATTAGAAAAATGATGTGTCAAATGTCCTTGAAATCGGACAAAAACCGTACAGATATGAAAAATTATGTGGTTCAAACGGCTATAACTTTTGAATCGAAAGTCGTAGAGCCTCGCAGATGGGCTCATTCGATTCCTCATCAAATTCTACAGTTAGCATTCCCCGAAGGTAAATTTGCTGTACGAGCTTCCGTTTCCGAGATATTTGACAAAAACCGTACAGATATGAAAAATTATGTGGTTCAAACGGCTACATTTTGAATCGAAAGTCGTAGAGCCTCGTAGATGGGCTCATTCGATTCCTCATCAAATTCTACAGTTAGCATTCCCCAAAGGTAAATTTGCTGTACGAGCTTCCGTTTCCGAGATATTTGACAAAAACCGTACAGATATGAAAAATTATGTGGTTCAAACGGCTACATTTTGAATCGAAAGTCGTAGAGCCTCGTAGATGGGCTCATTCGATTCCTCATCAAATTCTACAGTTAGCATTCCCCAAAGGTAAATTTGCTGTACGAGCTTCCGTTTCTGAGATATTTGACAAAAACCGTACAGATTAGAAAAATTATGTGGTTCAAACGGCTACATTTTGAATCGAAAGTCGTAGAGCCTCGTAGATGGGCTCATTCGATTCCTCATCAAATTCTACAGTTAGCATTCCCCAAAGGTAAATTTGCTGTACGAGCTTCCGTTTCCGAGATATTTGACAAAAACCGTACAGATATGAAAAATTATGTGGTTCAAACAGCTACATTTTGAATCGAAAGTCGTAGAGCCTCGTAGATGGGCTCATTCGATTCCTCATCAAATTCTACAGTTAGCATTCCCCAAAGGTAAATTTGCTGTACGAGCTTCCGTTTCCGAGATATTTGACAAAAACCGTACAGATATGAAAAATTATGTGGTTCAAACGGCTACATTTTGAATCGAAAGTCGTATAGCCTCGTAGATGGGCTCATTCGATTCCTCATCAAATTCTACAGTTAGCATTCCCCAAAGGTAAATTTGCTGTACGAGCTTCCGTTTCCGAGATATTTGACAAAAACCGTACAGATTAGAAAAATTATGTGGTTCAAACGGCTACATTTTGAATCGAAAGTCGTAGAGCCTCGTAGATGGGCTCATTCGATTCCTCATCAAATTCTACAGTTAGCATTCCCCAAAGGTAAATTTGCTGTACGAGCTTCCGTTTCCGAGATATTTGACAAAAACCGTACAGATTAGAAAAATTATGTGGTTCAAACGGCTACATTTTGAATCGAAAGTCGTAGAGCCTCGTAGATGGGCTCATTCGATTCCTCATCAAATTCTACAGTTAGCATTCCCCAAAGGTAAATTTGCTGTACGAGCTTCCGTTTCCGAGATATTTGACAAAAACCGTACAGATTAGAAAAATGATGTGTCAAATGTCCTTGAAATCGGACAAAAACCGTACAGATATGAAAAATTATGTGGTTCAAACGGCTATAACTTTTGAATCGAAAGTCGTAGAGCCTCGCAGATGGGCTCATTCGATTCCTCATCAAATTCTACAGTTAGCATTCCCCGAAGGTAAATTTGCTGTACGAGCTTCCGTTTCCGAGATATTTGACAAAAACCGTACAGATATGAAAAATTATGTGGTTCAAACGGCTACATTTTGAATCGAAAGTCGTAGAGCCTCGTAGATGGGCTCATTCGATTCCTCATCAAATTCTACAGTTAGCATTCCCCAAAGGTAAATTTGCTGTACGAGCTTCCGTTTCCGAGATATTTGACAAAAACCGTACAGATATGAAAAATTATGTGGTTCAAACGGCTACATTTTGAATCGAAAGTCGTATAGCCTCGTAGATGGGCTCATTCGATTCCTCATCAAATTCTACAGTTAGCATTCCCCAAAGGTAAATTTGCTGTACGAGCTTCCGTTTCCGAGATGTTTGACAAAAACCGTACAGATTAGAAAAATTATGTGGTTCAAACGGCTACATTTTGAATCGAAAGTCGTAGAGCCTCGTAGATGGGCTCATTCGATTCCTCATCAAATTCTACAGTTAGCATTCCCCAAAGGTAAATTTGCTGTACGAGCTTCCGTTTCCGAGATATTTGACAAAAACCGTACAGATATGAAAAATTATGTGGTTCAAACAGCTACATTTTGAATCGAAAGTCGTAGAGCCTCGTAGATGGGCTCATTCGATTCCTCATCAAATTCTACAGTTAGCATTCCCCTACGCAGGTAAATTTGCTGTACGAGCTTCCGTTTCCGAGATATTTGACAAAAACCGTACAGATATGAAAAATTATGTGGTTCAAACGGCTATAACTTTTGAATCGAAAGTCGTAGAGCCTCGCAGATGGGCTCATTCTACTCCTCATCAAATTCTACAGTTAGCATTCCCCTATGCAGGTAAATTTGCTGTACGAGCTTCCGTTTCCGAGATATTTGACAAAAACCGTACAGATTAGAAAAATGATGTGTCAAATGTCCTTGAAATCGGACAAAAACCGTACAGATATGAAAAATTATGTGGTTCAAACGGCTATAACTTTTGAATCGAAAGTCGTAGAGCCTCGCAGATGGGCTCATTCGATTCCTCATCAAATTCTACAGTTAGCATTCCCCTATGCAGGTAAATTTGCTGTACGAGCTTCCGTTTCCGAGATATTTGACAAAAACCGTACAGATATGGAAAATTATGTGGTTCAAACGGCTATAACTTTTGAATCGAAAGTCGTAGAGCCTCGCAGATGGGCTCATTCGATTCCTCATCAAATTCTACAGTTAGCATTCCCCAAAGGTAAATTTGCTGTACGAGCTTCCGTTTCCGAGATATTTGACAAAAACCGTACAGATTAGAAAAATTATGTGGTTCAAACGGCTACATTTTGAATCGAAAGTCGTAGAGCCTCGTAGATGGGCTCATTCGATTCCTCATCAAATTCTACAGTTAGCATTCCCCAAAGGTAAATTTGCTGTACGAGCTTCCGTTTCCGAGATATTTGACAAAAACCGTACAGATTAGAAAAATGATGTGTCAAATGTCCTTGAAATCGGACAAAAACCGTACAGATATGAAAAATTATGTGGTTCAAACGGCTATAACTTTTGAATCGAAAGTCGTAGAGCCTCGCAGATGGGCTCATTCTACTCATCAAATTCTACAGTTAGCATTCCCCAAAGGTAAATTTGCTGTACGAGCTTCCGTTTCCGAGATATTTGACAAAAACCGTACAGATTAGAAAAATTATGTGGTTCAAACGGCTACATTTTGAATCGAAAGTCGTAGAGCCTCGTAGATGGGCTCATTCGATTCCTCATCAAATTCTACAGTTAGCATTCCCCAAAGGTAAATTTGCTGTACGAGCTTCCGTTTCCGAGATATTTGACAAAAACCGTACAGATTAGAAAAATTATGTGGTTCAAACGGCTACATTTTGAATCGAAAGTCGTAGAGCCTCGTAGATGGGCTCATTCGATTCCTCATCAAATTCTACAGTTAGCATTCCCCAAAGGTAAATTTGCTGTACGAGCTTCCGTTTCCGAGATATTTGACAAAAACCGTACAGATTAGAAAAATGATGTGTCAAATGTCCTTGAAATCGGACAAAAACCGTACAGATATGAAAAATTATGTGGTTCAAACGGCTATAACTTTTGAATCGAAAGTCGTAGAGCCTCGCAGATGGGCTCATTCGATTCCTCATCAAATTCTACAGTTAGCATTCCCCGAAGGTAAATTTGCTGTACGAGCTTCCGTTTCCGAGATATTTGACAAAAACCGTACAGATATGAAAAATTATGTGGTTCAAACGGCTACATTTTGAATCGAAAGTCGTAGAGCCTCGTAGATGGGCTCATTCGATTCCTCATCAAATTCTACAGTTAGCATTCCCCAAAGGTAAATTTGCTGTACGAGCTTCCGTTTCCGAGATATTTGACAAAAACCGTACAGATATGAAAAATTATGTGGTTCAAACGGCTACATTTTGAATCGAAAGTCGTATAGCCTCGTAGATGGGCTCATTCGATTCCTCATCAAATTCTACAGTTAGCATTCCCCAAAGGTAAATTTGCTGTACGAGCTTCCGTTTCTGAGATATTTGACAAAAACCGTACAGATTAGAAAAATTATGTGGTTCAAACGGCTACATTTTGAATCGAAAGTCGTAGAGCCTCGTAGATGGGCTCATTCGATTCCTCATCAAATTCTACAGTTAGCATTCCCCAAAGGTAAATTTGCTGTACGAGCTTCCGTTTCCGAGATATTTGACAAAAACCGTACAGATTAGAAAAATTATGTGGTTCAAACGGCTACATTTTGAATCGAAAGTCGTAGAGCCTCGTAGATGGGCTCATTCGATTCCTCATCAAATTCTACAGTTAGCATTCCCCAAAGGTAAATTTGCTGTACGAGCTTCCGTTTCCGAGATATTTGACAAAAACCGTACAGATTAGAAAAATGATGTGTCAAATGTCCTTGAAATCGGACAAAAACCGTACAGATATGAAAAATTATGTGGTTCAAACGGCTATAACTTTTGAATCGAAAGTCGTAGAGCCTCGCAGATGGGCTCATTCGATTCCTCATCAAATTCTACAGTTAGCATTCCCCGAAGGTAAATTTGCTGTACGAGCTTCCGTTTCCGAGATATTTGACAAAAACCGTACAGATATGAAAAATTATGTGGTTCAAACGGCTACATTTTGAATCGAAAGTCGTAGAGCCTCGTAGATGGGCTCATTCGATTCCTCATCAAATTCTACAGTTAGCATTCCCCAAAGGTAAATTTGCTGTACGAGCTTCCGTTTCCGAGATATTTGACAAAAACCGTACAGATATGAAAAATTATGTGGTTCAAACGGCTACATTTTGAATCGAAAGTCGTATAGCCTCGTAGATGGGCTCATTCGATTCCTCATCAAATTCTACAGTTAGCATTCCCCAAAGGTAAATTTGCTGTACGAGCTTCCGTTTCCGAGATATTTGACAAAAACCGTACAGATATGAAAAATTATGTGGTTCAAACGGCTACATTTTGAATCGAAAGTCGTAGAGCCTCGTAGATGGGCTCATTCGATTCCTCATCAAATTCTACAGTTAGCATTCCCCAAAGGTAAATTTGCTGTACGAGCTTCCGTTTCCGAGATATTTGACAAAAACCGTACAGATATGAAAAATTATGTGGTTCAAACAGCTACATTTTGAATCGAAAGTCGTAGAGCCTCGTAGATGGGCTCATTCGATTCCTCATCAAATTCTACAGTTAGCATTCCCCTACGCAGGTAAATTTGCTGTACGAGCTTCCGTTTCCGAGATATTTGACAAAAACCGTACAGATATGAAAAATTATGTGGTTCAAACGGCTATAACTTTTGAATCGAAAGTCGTAGAGCCTCGCAGATGGGCTCATTCTACTCCTCATCAAATTCTACAGTTAGCATTCCCCTATGCAGGTAAATTTGCTGTACGAGCTTCCGTTTCCGAGATATTTGACAAAAACCGTACAGATTAGAAAAATGATGTGTCAAATGTCCTTGAAATCGGACAAAAACCGTACAGATATGAAAAATTATGTGGTTCAAACGGCTATAACTTTTGAATCGAAAGTCGTAGAGCCTCGCAGATGGGCTCATTCGATTCCTCATCAAATTCTACAGTTAGCATTCCCCTATGCAGGTAAATTTGCTGTACGAGCTTCCGTTTCCGAGATATTTGACAAAAACCGTACAGATATGGAAAATTATGTGGTTCAAACGGCTATAACTTTTGAATCGAAAGTCGTAGAGCCTCGCAGATGGGCTCATTCGATTCCTCATCAAATTCTACAGTTAGCATTCCCCGAAGGTAAATTTGCTGTACGAGCTTCCGTTTCCGAGATATTTGACAAAAACCGTACAGATATGAAAAATGATGTGGTTCAAACGGCTACATTTTGAATCGAAAGTCGTAGAGCCTCGTAGATGGGCTCATTCGATTCCTCATCAAATTCTACAGTTAGCATTCCCCAAAGGTAAATTTGCTGTACGAGCTTCCGTTTCCGAGATATTTGACAAAAACCGTACAGATATGAAAAATTATGTGGTTCAAACGGCTACATTTTGAATCGAAAGTCGTAGAGCCTCGTAGATGGGCTCATTCGATTCCTCATCAAATTCTACAGTTAGCATTCCCCAAAGGTAAATTTGCTGTACGAGCTTCCGTTTCCGAGATATTTGACAAAAACCGTACAGATTAGAAAAATTATGTGGTTCAAACGGCTACATTTTGAATCGAAAGTCGTAGAGCCTCGTAGATGGGCTCATTCGATTCCTCATCAAATTCTACAGTTAGCATTCCCCAAAGGTAAATTTGCTGTACGAGCTTCCGTTTCCGAGATATTTGACAAAAACCGTACAGATATGAAAAATTATGTGGTTCAAACGGCTACATTTTGAATCGAAAGTCGTATAGCCTCGTAGATGGGCTCATTCGATTCCTCATCAAATTCTACAGTTAGCATTCCCCAAAGGTAAATTTGCTGTACGAGCTTCCGTTTCCGAGATATTTGACAAAAACCGTACAGATTAGAAAAATTATGTGGTTCAAACGGCTACATTTTGAATCGAAAGTCGTAGAGCCTCGTAGATGGGCTCATTCGATTCCTCATCAAATTCTACAGTTAGCATTCCCCAAAGGTAAATTTGCTGTACGAGCTTCCGTTTCCGAGATATTTGACAAAAACCGTACAGATATGAAAAATTATGTGGTTCAAACAGCTACATTTTGAATCGAAAGTCGTAGAGCCTCGTAGATGGGCTCATTCGATTCCTCATCAAATTCTACAGTTAGCATTCCCCTACGCAGGTAAATTTGCTGTACGAGCTTCCGTTTCCGAGATATTTGACAAAAACCGTACAGATATGAAAAATTATGTGGTTCAAACGGCTATAACTTTTGAATCGAAAGTCGTAGAGCCTCGCAGATGGGCTCATTCTACTCCTCATCAAATTCTACAGTTAGCATTCCCCTATGCAGGTAAATTTGCTGTACGAGCTTCCGTTTCCGAGATATTTGACAAAAACCGTACAGATTAGAAAAATGATGTGTCAAATGTCCTTGAAATCGGACAAAAACCGTACAGATATGAAAAATTATGTGGTTCAAACGGCTATAACTTTTGAATCGAAAGTCGTAGAGCCTCGCAGATGGGCTCATTCGATTCCTCATCAAATTCTACAGTTAGCATTCCCCTATGCAGGTAAATTTGCTGTACGAGCTTCCGTTTCCGAGATATTTGACAAAAACCGTACAGATATGGAAAATTATGTGGTTCAAACGGCTACATTTTGAATCGAAAGTCGTAGAGCCTCGTAGATGGGCTCATTCGATTCCTCATCAAATTCTACAGTTAGCATTCCCCAAAGGTAAATTTGCTGTACGAGCTTCCGTTTCCGAGATATTTGACAAAAACCGTACAGATATGAAAAATTATGTGGTTCAAACGGCTACATTTTGAATCGAAAGTCGTAGAGCCTCGTAGATGGGCTCATTCGATTCCTCATCAAATTCTACAGTTAGCATTCCCCAAAGGTAAATTTGCTGTACGAGCTTCCGTTTCCGAGATATTTGACAAAAACCGTACAGATTAGAAAAATTATGTGGTTCAAACGGCTACATTTTGAATCGAAAGTCGTAGAGCCTCGTAGATGGGCTCATTCGATTCCTCATCAAATTCTACAGTTAGCATTCCCCAAAGGTAAATTTGCTGTACGAGCTTCCGTTTCCGAGATATTTGACATAAACCGTACAGATATGAAAAATTATGTGGTTCAAACGGCTACATTTTGAATCGAAAGTCGTATAGCCTCGTAGATGGGCTCATTCGATTCCTCATCAAATTCTACAGTTAGCATTCCCCAAAGGTAAATTTGCTGTACGAGCTTCCGTTTCCGAGATATTTGACAAAAACCGTACAGATTAGAAAAATTATGTGGTTCAAACGGCTACATTTTGAATCGAAAGTCGTAGAGCCTCGTAGATGGGCTCATTCGATTCCTCATCAAATTCTACAGTTAGCATTCCCCAAAGGTAAATTTGCTGTACGAGCTTCCGTTTCCGAGATATTTGACAAAAACCGTACAGATATGAAAAATTATGTGGTTCAAACGGCTACATTTTGAATCGAAAGTCGTATAGCCTCGTAGATGGGCTCATTCGATTCCTCATCAAATTCTACAGTTAGCATTCCCCAAAGGTAAATTTGCTGTACGAGCTTCCGTTTCCGAGATATTTGACAAAAACCGTACAGATTAGAAAAATTATGTGGTTCAAACGGCTACATTTTGAATCGAAAGTCGTAGAGCCTCGTAGATGGGCTCATTCGATTCCTCATCAAATTCTACAGTTAGCATTCCCCAAAGGTAAATTTGCTGTACGAGCTTCCGTTTCCGAGATATTTGACAAAAACCGTACAGATATGAAAAATTATGTGGTTCAAACAGCTACATTTTGAATCGAAAGTCGTAGAGCCTCGTAGATGGGCTCATTCGATTCCTCATCAAATTCTACAGTTAGCATTCCCCTATGCAGGTAAATTTGCTGTACGAGCTTCCGTTTCCGAGATATTTGACAAAAACCGTACAGATATGAAAAATTATGTGGTTCAAACGGCTATAACTTTTGAATCGAAAGTCGTAGAGCCTCGCAGATGGGCTCATTCTACTCCTCATCAAATTCTACAGTTAGCATTCCCCTATGCAGGTAAATTTGCTGTACGAGCTTCCGTTTCCGAGATATTTGACAAAAACCGTACAGATTAGAAAAATGATGTGTCAAATGTCCTTGAAATCGGACAAAAACCGTACAGATATGAAAAATTATGTGGTTCAAACGGCTATAACTTTTGAATCGAAAGTCGTAGAGCCTCGCAGATGGGCTCATTCGATTCCTCATCAAATTCTACAGTTAGCATTCCCCTATGCAGGTAAATTTGCTGTACGAGCTTCCGTTTCCGAGATATTTGACAAAAAACGTACAGATTAGAAAAATGATGTGTCAAATGTCCTTGAAATCGGACAAAAACCGTACAGATATGAAAAATTATGTGGTTCAAACGGCTATAACTTTTGAATCGAAAGTCGTAGAGCCTCGCAGATGGGCTCATTCGATTCCTCATCAAATTCTACAGTTAGCATTCCCCTATGCAGGTAAATTTGCTGTACGAGCTTCCGTTTCCGAGATATTTGACAAAAACCGTACAGATATGGAAAATTATGTGGTTCAAACGGCTACATTTTGAATCGAAAGTCGTAGAGCCTCGTAGATGGGCTCATTCGATTCCTCATCAAATTCTACAGTTAGCATTCCCCAAAGGTAAATTTGCTGTACGAGCTTCCGTTTCCGAGATATTTGACAAAAACCGTACAGATATGAAAAATTATGTGGTTCAAACGGCTACATTTTGAATCGAAAGTCGTAGAGCCTCGTAGATGGGCTCATTCGATTCCTCATCAAATTCTACAGTTAGCATTCCCCAAAGGTAAATTTGCTGTACGAGCTTCCGTTTCCGAGATATTTGACAAAAACCG
This sequence comes from Borostomias antarcticus, assembly GCF_949987555.1. Taxonomy (NCBI): domain Eukaryota; kingdom Metazoa; phylum Chordata; class Actinopteri; order Stomiiformes; family Stomiidae; genus Borostomias; species Borostomias antarcticus. The sequence goes on from NW_028175702.1 coordinate 481,525, forward strand.
TACAGATTAGAAAAATTATGTGGTTCAAACGGCTACATTTTGAATCGAAAGTCGTAGAGCCTCGTAGATGGGCTCATTCGATTCCTCATCAAATTCTACAGTTAGCATTCCCCAAAGGTAAATTTGCTGTACGAGCTTCCGTTTCCGAGATATTTGACAAAAACCGTACAGATATGAAAAATTATGTGGTTCAAACGGCTACATTTTGAATCGAAAGTCGTAGAGCCTCGTAGATGGGCTCATTCGATTCCTCATCAAATTCTACAGTTAGCATTCCCCAAAGGTAAATTTGCTGTACGAGCTTCCGTTTCCGAGATATTTGACAAAAACCGTACAGATTAGAAAAATTATGTGGTTCAAACGGCTACATTTTGAATCGAAAGTCGTAGAGCCTCGTAGATGGGCTCATTCGATTCCTCATCAAATTCTACAGTTAGCATTCCCCAAAGGTAAATTTGCTGTACGAGCTTCCGTTTCCGAGATATTTGACAAAAACCGTACAGATATGAAAAATTATGTGGTTCAAACGGCTACATTTTGAATCGAAAGTCGTATAGCCTCGTAGATGGGCTCATTCGATTCCTCATCAAATTCTACAGTTAGCATTCCCCAAAGGTAAATTTGCTGTACGAGCTTCCGTTTCCGAGATATTTGACAAAAACCGTACAGATTAGAAAAATTATGTGGTTCAAACGGCTACATTTTGAATCGAAAGTCGTAGAGCCTCGTAGATGGGCTCATTCGATTCCTCATCAAATTCTACAGTTAGCATTCCCCAAAGGTAAATTTGCTGTACGAGCTTCCGTTTCCGAGATATTTGACAAAAACCGTACAGATATGAAAAATTATGTGGTTCAAACAGCTACATTTTGAATCGAAAGTCGTAGAGCCTCGTAGATGGGCTCATTCGATTCCTCATCAAATTCTACAGTTAGCATTCCCCTACGCAGGTAAATTTGCTGTACGAGCTTCCGTTTCCGAGATATTTGACAAAAACCGTACAGATATGAAAAATTATGTGGTTCAAACGGCTATAACTTTTGAATCGAAAGTTGTAGAGCCTCGCAGATGGGCTCATTCTACTCCTCATCAAATTCTACAGTTAGCATTCCCCTATGCAGGTAAATTTGCTGTACGAGCTTCCGTTTCCGAGATATTTGACAAAAACCGTACAGATTAGAAAAATGATGTGTCAAATGTCCTTGAAATCGGACAAAAACCGTACAGATATGAAAAATTATGTGGTTCAAACGGCTATAACTTTTGAATCGAAAGTCGTAGAGCCTCGCAGATGGGCTCATTCGATTCCTCATCAAATTCTACAGTTAGCATTCCCCTATGCAGGTAAATTTGCTGTACGAGCTTCCGTTTCCGAGATATTTGACAAAAACCGTACAGATATGGAAAATTATGTGGTTCAAACGGCTATAACTTTTGAATCGAAAGTCGTAGAGCCTCGCAGATGGGCTCATTCGATTCCTCATCAAATTCTACAGTTAGCATTCCCCGAAGGTAAATTTGCTGTACGAGCTTCCGTTTCCGAGATATTTGACAAAAACCGTACAGATATGAAAAATGATGTGGTTCAAACGGCTACATTTTGAATCGAAAGTCGTAGAGCCTCGTAGATGGGCTCATTCGATTCCTCATTAAAATTCTACAGTTAGCATTCCCCAAAGGTAAATTTGCTGTACGAGCTTCCGTTTCCGAGATATTTGACAAAAACCGTACAGATTAGAAAAATTATGTGGTTCAAACGGCTACATTTTGAATCGAAAGTCGTAGAGCCTCGTAGATGGGCTCATTCGATTCCTCATCAAATTCTACAGTTAGCATTCCCCAAAGGTAAATTTGCTGTACGAGCTTCCGTTTCCGAGATATTTGACAAAAACCGTACAGATATGAAAAATTATGTGGTTCAAACAGCTACATTTTGAATCGAAAGTCGTAGAGCCTCGTAGATGGGCTCATTCGATTCCTCATCAAATTCTACAGTTAGCATTCCCCTATGCAGGTAAATTTGCTGTACGAGCTTCCGTTTCCGAGATATTTGACAAAAACCGTACAGATATGAAAAATTATGTGGTTCAAACGGCTATAACTTTTGAATCGAAAGTCGTAGAGCCTCGCAGATGGGCTCATTCTACTCCTCATCAAATTCTACAGTTAGCATTCCCCTATGCAGGTAAATTTGCTGTACGAGCTTCCGTTTCCGAGATATTTGACAAAAACCGTACAGATTAGAAAAATGATGTGTCAAATGTCCTTGAAATCGGACAAAAACCGTACAGATATGAAAAATTATGTGGTTCAAACGGCTATAACTTTTGAATCGAAAGTCGTAGAGCCTCGCAGATGGGCTCATTCGATTCCTCATCAAATTCTACAGTTAGCATTCCCCTATGCAGGTAAATTTGCTGTACGAGCTTCCGTTTCCGAGATATTTGACAAAAACCGTACAGATTAGAAAAATGATGTGTCAAATGTCCTTGAAATCGGACAAAAACCGTACAGATATGAAAAATTATGTGGTTCAAACGGCTATAACTTTTGAATCGAAAGTCGTAGAGCCTCGCAGATGGGCTCATTCGATTCCTCATCAAATTCTACAGTTAGCATTCCCCTATGCAGGTAAATTTGCTGTACGAGCTTCCGTTTCCGAGATATTTGACAAAAACCGTACAGATATGGAAAATTATGTGGTTCAAACGGCTACATTTTGAATCGAAAGTCGTAGAGCCTCGTAGATGGGCTCATTCGATTCCTCATCAAATTCTACAGTTAGCATTCCCCAAAGGTAAATTTGCTGTACGAGCTTCCGTTTCCGAGATATTTGACAAAAACCGTACAGATATGAAAAATTATGTGGTTCAAACGGCTACATTTTGAATCGAAAGTCGTAGAGCCTCGTAGATGGGCTCATTCGATTCCTCATCAAATTCTACAGTTAGCATTCCCCAAAGGTAAATTTGCTGTACGAGCTTCCGTTTCCGAGATATTTGACAAAAACCGTACAGATTAGAAAAATTATGTGGTTCAAACGGCTACATTTTGAATCGAAAGTCGTAGAGCCTCGTAGATGGGCTCATTCGATTCCTCATCAAATTCTACAGTTAGCATTCCCCAAAGGTAAATTTGCTGTACGAGCTTCCGTTTCCGAGATATTTGACAAAAACCGTACAGATATGAAAAATTATGTGGTTCAAACGGCTACATTTTGAATCGAAAGTCGTATAGCCTCGTAGATGGGCTCATTCGATTCCTCATCAAATTCTACAGTTAGCATTCCCCAAAGGTAAATTTGCTGTACGAGCTTCCGTTTCCGAGATATTTGACAAAAACCGTACAGATTAGAAAAATTATGTGGTTCAAACGGCTACATTTTGAATCGAAAGTCGTAGAGCCTCGTAGATGGGCTCATTCGATTCCTCATCAAATTCTACAGTTAGCATTCCCCAAAGGTAAATTTGCTGTACGAGCTTCCGTTTCCGAGATATTTGACAAAAACCGTACAGATATGAAAAATTATGTGGTTCAAACGGCTATAACTTTTGAATCGAAAGTCGTAGAGCCTCGCAGATGGGCTCATTCGATTCCTCATCAAATGCTACAGTTAGCATTCCCCTATGCAGGTAAATTTGCTGTACGAGCTTCCGTTTCCGAGATATTTGACAAAAACCGTACAGATTAGAAAAATGATGTGTCAAATGTCCTTGAAATCGGACAAAAACCGTACAGATATGAAAAATTATGTGGTTCAAACGGCTATAACTTTTGAATCGAAAGTCGTAGAGCCTCGCAGATGGGCTCATTCGATTCCTCATCAAATTCTACAGTTAGCATTCCCCTATGCAGGTAAATTTGCTGTACGAGCTTCCGTTTCCGAGATATTTGACAAAAACCGTACAGATATGGAAAATGATGTGGTTCAAACGGCTACATTTTGAATCGAAAGTCGTAGAGCCTCGTAGATGGGCTCATTCGATTCCTCATCAAATTCTACAGTTAGCATTCCCCAAAGGTAAATTTGCTGTACGAGCTTCCGTTTCCGAGATATTTGACAAAAACCGTACAGATATGAAAAATTATGTGGTTCAAACGGCTACATTTTGAATCGAAAGTCGTAGAGCCTCGTAGATGGGCTCATTCGATTCCTCATCAAATTCTACAGTTAGCATTCCCCAAAGGTAAATTTGCTGTACGAGCTTCCGTTTCCGAGATATTTGACAAAAACCGTACAGATTAGAAAAATTATGTGGTTCAAACGGCTACATTTTGAATCGAAAGTCGTAGAGCCTCGTAGATGGGCTCATTCGATTCCTCATCAAATTCTACAGTTAGCATTCCCCAAAGGTAAATTTGCTGTACGAGCTTCCGTTTCCGAGATATTTGACAAAAACCGTACAGATATGAAAAATTATGTGGTTCAAACGGCTACATTTTGAATCGAAAGTCGTATAGCCTCGTAGATGGGCTCATTCGATTCCTCATCAAATTCTACAGTTAGCATTCCCCAAAGGTAAATTTGCTGTACGAGCTTCCGTTTCCGAGATATTTGACAAAAACCGTACAGATTAGAAAAATTATGTGGTTCAAACGGCTACATTTTGAATCGAAAGTCGTAGAGCCTCGTAGATGGGCTCATTCGATTCCTCATCAAATTCTACAGTTAGCATTCCCCAAAGGTAAATTTGCTGTACGAGCTTCCGTTTCCGAGATATTTGACAAAAACCGTACAGATATGAAAAATTATGTGGTTCAAACAGCTACATTTTGAATCGAAAGTCGTAGAGCCTCGTAGATGGGCTCATTCGATTCCTCATCAAATTCTACAGTTAGCATTCCCCTACGCAGGTAAATTTGCTGTACGAGCTTCCGTTTCCGAGATATTTGACAAAAACCGTACAGATATGAAAAATTATGTGGTTCAAACGGCTATAACTTTTGAATCGAAAGTCGTAGAGCCTCGCAGATGGGCTCATTCTACTCCTCATCAAATTCTACAGTTAGCATTCCCCTATGCAGGTAAATTTGCTGTACGAGCTTCCGTTTCCGAGATATTTGACAAAAACCGTACAGATTAGAAAAATGATGTGTCAAATGTCCTTGAAATCGGACAAAAACCGTACAGATATGAAAAATTATGTGGTTCAAACGGCTATAACTTTTGAATCGAAAGTCGTAGAGCCTCGCAGATGGGCTCATTCGATTCCTCATCAAATTCTACAGTTAGCATTCCCCTATGCAGGTAAATTTGCTGTACGAGCTTCCGTTTCCGAGATATTTGACAAAAACCGTACAGATATGGAAAATTATGTGGTTCAAACGGCTATAACTTTTGAATCGAAAGTCGTAGAGCCTCGCAGATGGGCTCATTCGATTCCTCATCAAATTCTACAGTTAGCATTCCCCGAAGGTAAATTTGCTGTACGAGCTTCCGTTTCCGAGATATTTGACAAAAACCGTACAGATATGAAAAATGATGTGGTTCAAACGGCTACATTTTGAATCGAAAGTCGTAGAGCCTCGTAGATGGGCTCATTCGATTCCTCATCAAATTCTACAGTTAGCATTCCCCAAAGGTAAATTTGCTGTACGAGCTTCCGTTTCCGAGATATTTGACAAAAACCGTACAGATTAGAAAAATGATGTGTCAAATGTCCTTGAAATCGGACAAAAACCCGTACAGATATGAAAAATTATGTGGTTCCAACGGCTATAACTTTTGAATCGAAAGTCGTAGAGCCTCGCAGATGGGCTCATTCGATTCCTCATCAAATTCTACAGTTAGCATTCCCCTATGCAGGTAAATTTGCTGTACGAGCTTCCGTTTCCGAGATATTTGACAAAAACCGTACAGATATGGAAAATTATGTGGTTCAAACGGCTATAACTTTTGAATCGAAAGTCGTAGAGCCTCGCAGATGGGCTCATTCGATTCCTCATCAAATTCTACAGTTAGCATTCCCCGAAGGTAAATTTGCTATACGAGCTTCCGTTTCCGAGATATTTGACAAAAACCGTACAGATATGAAAAATTATGTGGTTCAAACGGCTACATTTTGAATCGAAAGTCGTAGAGCCTCGTAGATGGGCTCATTCGATTCCTCATCAAATTCTACAGTTAGCATTCCCCAAAGGTAAATTTGCTGTACGAGCTTCCGTTTCCGAGATATTTGACAAAAACCGTACAGATATGAAAAATTATGTGGTTCAAACGGCTGCATTTTGAATCGAAAGTCGTAGAGCCTTGTAGATGGGCTCATTCGATTCCTCATCAAATTCTACAGTTAGCATTCCCCAAAGGTAAATTTGCTGTACGAGCTTCCGTTTCCGAGATATTTGACAAAAACCGTACAGATATGAAAAATTATGTGGTTCAAACGGCTACATTTTGAATCGAAAGTCGTAGAGCCTCGTAGATGGGCTCATTCGATTCCTCATCAAATTCTACAGTTAGCATTCCCCAAAGGTAAATTTGCTGTACGAGCTTCCGTTTCCGAGATATTTGACAAAAACCGTACAGATATGAAAAATTATGTGGTTCAAACGGCTACATTTTGAATCGAAAGTCGTAGAGCCTCGTAGATGGGCTCATTCGATTCCTCATCAAATTCTACAGTTAGCATTCCCCAAAGGTAAATTTGCTGTACGAGCTTCCGTTTCCGAGATATTTGACAAAAACCGTACAGATATGAAAAATTATGTGGTTCAAACGGCTACATTTTGAATCGAAAGTCGTAGAGCCTTGTAGATGGGCTCATTCGATTCCTCATCAAATTCTACAGTTAGCATTCCCCAAAGGTAAATTTGCTGTACGAGCTTCCGTTTCCGAGATATTTGACAAAAACCGTACAGATATGAAAAATTATGTGGTTCAAACGGCTACATTTTGAATCGAAAGTCGTAGAGCCTCGTAGATGGGCTCATTCGATTCCTCATCAAATTCTACAGTTAGCATTCCCCAAAGGTAAATTTGCTGTACGAGCTTCCGTTTCCGAGATATTTGACAAAAACCGTACACATATGAAAAATTATGTGGTTCAAACGGCTACATTTTGAATCGAAAGTCGTAGAGCCTCGTAGATGGGCTCATTCGATTCCTCATCAAATTCTACAGTTAGCATTCCCCAAAGGTAAATTTGCTGTACGAGCTTCCGTTTCCGAGATATTTGACAAAAACCGTACAGATTAGAAAAATTATGTGGTTCAAACGGCTACATTTTGAATCGAAAGTCGTAGAGCCTCGTAGATGGGCTCATTCGATTCCTCATCAAATTCTACAGTTAGCATTCCCCAAAGGTAAATTTGCTGTACGAGCTTCCGTTTCCGAGATATTTGACAAAAACCGTACAGATATGAAAAATTATGTGGTTCAAACGGCTACATTTTGAATCGAAAGTCGTAGAGCCTCGTAGATGGGCTCATTCGATTCCTCATCAAATTCTACAGTTAGCATTCCCCAAAGGTAAATTTGCTGTACGAGCTTCCGTTTCCGAGATATTTGACAAAAACCGTACAGATATGAAAAATTATGTGGTTCAAACAGCTACATTTTGAATCGAAAGTCGTAGAGCCTCGTAGATGGGCTCATTCGATTCCTCATCAAATTCTACAGTTAGCATTCCCCAAAGGTAAATTTGCTGTACGAGCTTCCGTTTCCGAGATATTTGACAAAAACCGTACAGATTAGAAAAATGATGTGTCAAATGTCCTTGAAATCGGACAAAAACCGTACAGATATGAAAAATTATGTGGTTCAAACGGCTATAACTTTTGAATCGAAAGTCGTAGAGCCTCGCAGATGGGCTCATTCGATTCCTCATCAAATTCTACAGTTAGCATTCCCCTAAGCAGGTAAATTTGCTGTACGAGCTTCCGTTTCCGAGATATTTGACAAAAACCGTACAGATTAGAAAAATGATGTGTCAAATGTCCTTGAAATCGGACAAAAACCGTACAGATATGAAAAATTATGTGGTTCAAACGGCTATAACTTTTGAATCGAAAGTCGTAGAGCCTCGCAGATGGGCTCATTCGATTCCTCATCAAATTCTACAGTTAGCATTCCCCGAAGGTAAATTTGCTGTACGAGCTTCCGTTTCCGAGATATTTGACAAAAACCGTACAGATATGAAAAATTATGTGGTTCAAACGGCTACATTTTGAATCGAAAGTCGTAGAGCCTCGTAGATGGGCTCATTCGATTCCTCATCAAATTCTACAGTTAGCATTCCCCAAAGGTAAATTTGCTGTACGAGCTTCCGTTTCCGAGATATTTGACAAAAACCGTACAGATATGAAAAATTATGTGGTTCAAACGGCTACATTTTGAATCGAAAGTCGTAGAGCCTCGTAGATGGGCTCATTCGATTCCTCATCAAATTCTACAGTTAGCATTCCCCAAAGGTAAATTTGCTGTACGAGCTTCCGTTTCCGAGATATTTGACAAAAACCGTACAGATATGAAAAATTATGTGGTTCAAACGGCTATAACTTTTGAATCGAAAGTCGTAGAGCCTCGCAGATGGGCTCATTCGATTCCTCATCAAATGCTACAGTTAGCATTCCCCTATGCAGGTAAATTTGCTGTACGAGCTTCCGTTTCCGAGATATTTGACAAAAACCGTACAGATTAGAAAAATGATGTGTCAAATGTCCTTGAAATCGGACAAAAACCGTACAGATATGAAAAATTATGTGGTTCAAACGGCTATAACTTTTGAATCGAAAGTCGTAGAGCCTCGCAGATGGGCTCATTCGATTCCTCATCAAATTCTACAGTTAGCATTCCCCTATGCAGGTAAATTTGCTGTACGAGCTTCCGTTTCCGAGATATTTGACAAAAACCGTACAGATATGGAAAATTATGTGGTTCAAACGGCTACATTTTGAATCGAAAGTCGTAGAGCCTCGTAGATGGGCTCATTCGATTCCTCATCAAATTCTACAGTTAGCATTCCCCAAAGGTAAATTTGCTGTACGAGCTTCCGTTTCCGAGATATTTGACAAAAACCGTACAGATATGAAAAATTATGTGGTTCAAACGGCTACATTTTGAATCGAAAGTCGTAGAGCCTCGTAGATGGGCTCATTCGATTCCTCATCAAATTCTACAGTTAGCATTCCCCAAAGGTAAATTTGCTGTACGAGCTTCCGTTTCCGAGATATTTGACAAAAACCGTACAGATTAGAAAAATTATGTGGTTCAAACGGCTACATTTTGAATCGAAAGTCGTAGAGCCTCGTAGATGGGCTCATTCGATTCCTCATCAAATTCTACAGTTAGCATTCCCCAAAGGTAAATTTGCTGTACGAGCTTCCGTTTCCGAGATATTTGACAAAAACCGTACAGATATGAAAAATTATGTGGTTCAAACGGCTACATTTTGAATCGAAAGTCGTATAGCCTCGTAGATGGGCTCATTCGATTCCTCATCAAATTCTACAGTTAGCATTCCCCAAAGGTAAATTTGCTGTACGAGCTTCCGTTTCCGAGATATTTGACAAAAACCGTACAGATTAGAAAAATTATGTGGTTCAAACGGCTACATTTTGAATCGAAAGTCGTAGAGCCTCGTAGATGGGCTCATTCGATTCCTCATCAAATTCTACAGTTAGCATTCCCCAAAGGTAAATTTGCTGTACGAGCTTCCGTTTCCGAGATATTTGACAAAAACCGTACAGATATGAAAAATTATGTGGTTCAAACAGCTACATTTTGAATCGAAAGTCGTAGAGCCTCGTAGATGGGCTCATTCGATTCCTCATCAAATTCTACAGTTAGCATTCCCCTACGCAGGTAAATTTGCTGTACGAGCTTCCGTTTCCGAGATATTTGACAAAAACCGTACAGATATGAAAAATTATGTGGTTCAAACGGCTATAACTTTTGAATCGAAAGTCGTAGAGCCTCGCAGATGGGCTCATTCTACTCCTCATCAAATTCTACAGTTAGCATTCCCCTATGCAGGTAAATTTGCTGTACGAGCTTCCGTTTCCGAGATATTTGACAAAAACCGTACAGATTAGAAAAATGATGTGTCAAATGTCCTTGAAATCGGACAAAAACCGTACAGATATGAAAAATTATGTGGTTCAAACGGCTATAACTTTTGAATCGAAAGTCGTAGAGCCTCGCAGATGGGCTCATTCGATTCCTCATCAAATTCTACAGTTAGCATTCCCCTATGCAGGTAAATTTGCTGTACGAGCTTCCGTTTCCGAGATATTTGACAAAAACCGTACAGATATGGAAAATTATGTGGTTCAAACGGCTATAACTTTTGAATCGAAAGTCGTAGAGCCTCGCAGATGGGCTCATTCGATTCCTCATCAAATTCTACAGTTAGCATTCCCCGAAGGTAAATTTGCTGTACGAGCTTCCGTTTCCGAGATATTTGACAAAAACCGTACAGATATGAAAAATGATGTGGTTCAAACGGCTACATTTTGAATCGAAAGTCGTAGAGCCTCGTAGATGGGCTCATTCGATTCCTCATCAAATTCTACAGTTAGCATTCCCCAAAGGTAAATTTGCTGTACGAGCTTCCGTTTCCGAGATATTTGACAAAAACCGTACAGATTAGAAAAATGATGTGTCAAATGTCCTTGAAATCGGACAAAAACCCGTACAGATATGAAAAATTATGTGGTTCCAACGGCTATAACTTTTGAATCGAAAGTCGTAGAGCCTCGCAGATGGGCTCATTCGATTCCTCATCAAATTCTACAGTTAGCATTCCCCTATGCAGGTAAATTTGCTGTACGAGCTTCCGTTTCCGAGATATTTGACAAAAACCGTACAGATATGGAAAATTATGTGGTTCAAACGGCTATAACTTTTGAATCGAAAGTCGTAGAGCCTCGCAGATGGGCTCATTCGATTCCTCATCAAATTCTACAGTTAGCATTCCCCGAAGGTAAATTTGCTATACGAGCTTCCGTTTCCGAGATATTTGACAAAAACCGTACAGATATGAAAAATTATGTGGTTCAAACGGCTACATTTTGAATCGAAAGTCGTAGAGCCTCGTAGATGGGCTCATTCGATTCCTCATCAAATTCTACAGTTAGCATTCCCCAAAGGTAAATTTGCTGTACGAGCTTCCGTTTCCGAGATATTTGACAAAAACCGTACAGATATGAAAAATTATGTGGTTCAAACGGCTACATTTTGAATCGAAAGTCGTAGAGCCTTGTAGATGGGCTCATTCGATTCCTCATCAAATTCTACAGTTAGCATTCCCCAAAGGTAAATTTGCTGTACGAGCTTCCGTTTCCGAGATATTTGACAAAAACCGTACAGATATGAAAAATTATGTGGTTCAAACGGCTACATTTTGAATCGAAAGTCGTAGAGCCTCGTAGATGGGCTCATTCGATTCCTCATCAAATTCTACAGTTAGCATTCCCCAAAGGTAAATTTGCTGTACGAGCTTCCGTTTCCGAGATATTTGACAAAAACCGTACAGATATGAAAAATTATGTGGTTCAAACGGCTACATTTTGAATCGAAAGTCGTAGAGCCTCGTAGATGGGCTCATTCGATTCCTCATCAAATTCTACAGTTAGCATTCCCCAAAGGTAAATTTGCTGTACGAGCTTCCGTTTCCGAGATATTTGACAAAAACCGTACAGATATGAAAAATTATGTGGTTCAAACGGCTACATTTTGAATCGAAAGTCGTAGAGCCTTGTAGATGGGCTCATTCGATTCCTCATCAAATTCTACAGTTAGCATTCCCCAAAGGTAAATTTGCTGTACGAGCTTCCGTTTCCGAGATATTTGACAAAAACCGTACAGATATGAAAAATTATGTGGTTCAAACGGCTACATTTTGAATCGAAAGTCGTAGAGCCTCGTAGATGGGCTCATTCGATTCCTCATCAAATTCTACAGTTAGCATTCCCCAAAGGTAAATTTGCTGTACGAGCTTCCGTTTCCGAGATATTTGACAAAAACCGTACACATATGAAAAATTATGTGGTTCAAACGGCTACATTTTGAATCGAAAGTCGTAGAGCCTCGTAGATGGGCTCATTCGATTCCTCATCAAATTCTACAGTTAGCATTCCCCAAAGGTAAATTTGCTGTACGAGCTTCCGTTTCCGAGATATTTGACAAAAACCGTACAGATTAGAAAAATTATGTGGTTCAAACGGCTACATTTTGAATCGAAAGTCGTAGAGCCTCGTAGATGGGCTCATTCGATTCCTCATCAAATTCTACAGTTAGCATTCCCCAAAGGTAAATTTGCTGTACGAGCTTCCGTTTCCGAGATATTTGACAAAAACCGTACAGATATGAAAAATTATGTGGTTCAAACGGCTACATTTTGAATCGAAAGTCGTAGAGCCTCGTAGATGGGCTCATTCGATTCCTCATCAAATTCTACAGTTAGCATTCCCCAAAGGTAAATTTGCTGTACGAGCTTCCGTTTCCGAGATATTTGACAAAAACCGTACAGATATGAAAAATTATGTGGTTCAAACAGCTACATTTTGAATCGAAAGTCGTAGAGCCTCGTAGATGGGCTCATTCGATTCCTCATCAAATTCTACAGTTAGCATTCCCCAAAGGTAAATTTGCTGTACGAGCTTCCGTTTCCGAGATATTTGACAAAAACCGTACAGATTAGAAAAATGATGTGTCAAATGTCCTTGAAATCGGACAAAAACCGTACAGATATGAAAAATTATGTGGTTCAAACGGCTATAACTTTTGAATCGAAAGTCGTAGAGCCTCGCAGATGGGCTCATTCGATTCCTCATCAAATTCTACAGTTAGCATTCCCCTAAGCAGGTAAATTTGCTGTACGAGCTTCCGTTTCCGAGATATTTGACAAAAACCGTACAGATTAGAAAAATGATGTGTCAAATGTCCTTGAAATCGGACAAAAACCGTACAGATATGAAAAATTATGTGGTTCAAACGGCTATAACTTTTGAATCGAAAGTCGTAGAGCCTCGCAGATGGGCTCATTCGATTCCTCATCAAATTCTACAGTTAGCATTCCCCGAAGGTAAATTTGCTGTACGAGCTTCCGTTTCCGAGATATTTGACAAAAACCGTACAGATATGAAAAATTATGTGGTTCAAACGGCTACATTTTGAATCGAAAGTCGTAGAGCCTCGTAGATGGGCTCATTCGATTCCTCATCAAATTCTACAGTTAGCATTCCCCAAAGGTAAATTTGCTGTACGAGCTTCCGTTTCCGAGATATTTGACAAAAACCGTACAGATATGAAAAATTATGTGGTTCAAACGGCTACATTTTGAATCGAAAGTCGTAGAGCCTCGTAGATGGGCTCATTCGATTCCTCATCAAATTCTACAGTTAGCATTCCCCAAAGGTAAATTTGGTGTACGAGCTTCCGTTTCCGAGATATTTGACAAAAACCGTACAGATATGAAAAATTATGTGGTTCAAACGGCTACATTTTGAATCGAAAGTCGTAGAGCCTCGTAGATGGGCTCATTCGATTCCTCATCAAATTCTACAGTTAGCATTCCCCAAAGGTAAATTTGCTGTACGAGCTTCCGTTTCCGAGATATTTGACAAAAACCGTACAGATATGAAAAATTATGTGGTTCAAACGGCTACATTTTGAATCGAAAGTCGTAGAGCCTCGTAGATGGGCTCATTCGATTCCTCATCAAATTCTACAGTTAGCATTCCCCAAAGGTAAATTTGCTGTACGAGCTTCCGTTTCCGAGATATTTGACAAAAACCGTACAGATATGAAAAATTATGTGGTTCAAACGGCTACATTTTGAATCGAAAGTCGTAGAGCCTCGTAGATGGGCTCATTCGATTCCTCATCAAATTCTACAGTTAGCATTCCCCAAAGGTAAATTTGCTGTACGAGCTTCCGTTTCCGAGATATTTGACAAAAACCGTACAGATATGAAAAATTATGTGGTTCAAACGGCTACATTTTGAATCGAAAGTCGTAGAGCCTCGTAGATGGGCTCATTCGATTCCTCATCAAATTCTACAGTTAGCATTCCCCAAAGGTAAATTTGCTGTACGAGCTTCCGTTTCCGAGATATTTGACAAAAACCGAAAAGATTAGAAAAATGATGTGTCAAATGTCCTTGAAATCGGACAAAAACCGTACAGATATGAAAAATTATGTGGTTCAAACGGCTATAACTTTTGAATCGAAAGTCGTAGAGCCTCGCAGATGGGCTCATTCGATTCCTCATCAAATTCTACTGTTAGCATTCCCCTATGCAGGTAAATTTGCTGTACGAGCTTCCGTTTCCGAGATATTTGACAAAAACCGTACAGATATGGAAAATGATGTGGTTCAAACGGCTATAACTTTTGAATCGAAAGTCGTAGAGCCTCGCAGATGGGCTCATTCGATTCCTCATCAAATTCTACAGTTAGCATTCCCCGAAGGTAAATTTGCTGTACGAGCTTCCGTTTCCGAGATATTTGACAAAAACCGTACAGATATGAAAAATTATGTGGTTCAAACGGCTACATTTTGAATCGAAAGTCGTAGAGCCTCGTAGATGGGCTCATTCGATTCCTCATCAAATTCTACAGTTAGCATTCCCCAAAGGTAAATTTGCTGTACGAGCTTCCGTTTCCGAGATATTTGACAAAAACCGTACAGATATGAAAAATTATGTGGTTCAAACGGCTACATTTTGAATCGAAAGTCGTAGAGCCTCGTAGATGGGCTCATTCGATTCCTCATCAAATTCTACAGTTAGCATTCCCCAAAGGTAAATTTGCTGTACGAGCTTCCGTTTCCGAGATATTTGACAAAAACCGTACAGATTAGAAAAATTATGTGGTTCAAACGGCTACATTTTGAATCGAAAGTCGTAGAGCCTCGTAGATGGGCTCATTCGATTCCTCATCAAATTCTACAGTTAGCATTCCCCAAAGGTAAATTTGCTGTACGAGCTTCCGTTTCCGAGATATTTGACAAAAACCGTACAGATATGAAAAATTATGTGGTTCAAACGGCTACATTTTGAATCGAAAGTCGTAGAGCCTCATAGATGGGCTCATTCGATTCCTCATCAAATTCTACAGTTAGCATTCCCCAAAGGTAAATTTGCTGTACGAGCTTCCGTTTCCGAGATATTTGACAAAAACCGTACAGATTAGAAAAATTATGTGGTTCAAACGGCTACATTTTGAATCGAAAGTCGTAGAGCCTCGTAGATGGGCTCATTCGATTCCTCATCAAATTCTACAGTTAGCATTCCCCAAAGGTAAATTTGCTGTACGAGCTTCCGTTTCCGAGATATTTGACAAAAACCGTACAGATATGAAAAATTATGTGGTTCAAACGGCTACATTTTGAATCGAAAGTCGTAGAGCCTCGTAGATGGGCTCATTCGATTCCTCATCAAATTCTACAGTTAGCATTCCCCAAAGGTAAATTTGCTGTACGAGCTTCCGTTTCCGAGATATTTGACAAAAACCGTACAGATTAGAAAAATGATGTGTCAAATGTCCTTGAAATCGGACAAAAACCGTACAGATATGAAAAATTATGTGGTTCAAACGGCTATAACTTTTGAATCGAAAGTCGTAGAGCCTCGCAGATGGGCTCATTCGATTCCTCATCAAATTCTACAGTTAGCATTCCCCTATGCAGGTAAATTTGCTGTACGAGCTTCCGTTTCCGAGATATTTGACAAAAACCGTACAGATATGGAAAATGATGTGGTTCAAACGGCTATAACTTTTGAATCGAAAGTCGTAGAGCCTCGCAGATGGGCTCATTCGATTCCTCATCAAATTCTACAGTTAGCATTCCCCGAAGGTAAATTTGCTGTACGAGCTTCCGTTTCCGAGATATTTGACAAAAACCGTACAGATATGAAAAATTATGTGGTTCAAACGGCTACATTTTGAATCGAAAGTCGTAGAGCCTCGTAGATGGGCTCATTCGATTCCTCATCAAATTCTACAGTTAGCATTCCCCAAAGGTAAATTTGCTGTACGAGCTTCCGTTTCCGAGATATTTGACAAAAACCGTACAGATTAGAAAAATTATGTGGTTCAAACGGCTACATTTTGAATCGAAAGTCGTAGAGCCTCGTAGATGGGCTCATTCGATTCCTCATCAAATTCTACAGTTAGCATTCCCCAAAGGTAAATTTGCTGTACGAGCTTCCGTTTCCGAGATATTTGACAAAAACCGTACAGATATGAAAAATTATGTGGTTCAAACGGCTACATTTTGAATCGAAAGTCGTAGAGCCTCGTAGATGGGCTCATTCGATTCCTCATCAAATTCTACAGTTAGCATTCCCCAAAGGTAAATTTGCTGTACGAGCTTCCGTTTCCGAGATATTTGACAAAAACCGTACAGATTAGAAAAATGATGTGTCAAATGTCCTTGAAATCGGACAAAAACCGTACAGATATGAAAAATTATGTGGTTCAAACGGCTATAACTTTTGAATCGAAAGTCGTAGAGCCTCGCAGATGGGCTCATTCGATTCCTCATCAAATTCTACAGTTAGCATTCCCCTATGCAGGTAAATTTGCTGTACGAGCTTCCGTTTCCGAGATATTTGACAAAAACCGTACAGATATGGAAAATTATGTGGTTCAAACGGCTATAACTTTTGAATCGAAAGTCGTAGAGCCTCGCAGATGGGCTCATTCGATTCCTCATCAAATTCTACAGTTAGCATTCCCCGAAGGTAAATTTGCTGTACGAGCTTCCGTTTCCGAGATATTTGACAAAAACCGTACAGATATGAAAAATTATGTGGTTCAAACGGCTACATTTTGAATCGAAAGTCGTAGAGCCTCATTCGATTCCTCATCAAATTCTACAGTTAGCATTCCCCAAAGGTAAATCCGAAAGTCGTAGAGCCTCGTAGATGGGCTCATTCGATTCCTCATCAAATTCTACAGTTAGCATTCCCCAAAGGTAAATTTGCTGTACGAGCTTCCGTTTCCGAGATATTTGACAAAAACCGTACAGATATGAAAAATTATGTGGTTCAAACGGCTACATTTTGAATCGAAAGTCGTAGAGCCTCGTAGATGGGCTCATTCGATTCCTCATCAAATTCTACAGTTAGCATTCCCCAAAGGTAAATTTGCTGTACGAGCTTCCGTTTCCGAGATATTTGACAAAAACCGTACAGATATGAAAAATTATGTGGTTCAAACAGCTACATTTTGAATCGAAAGTCGTAGAGCCTCGTAGATGGGCTCATTCGATTCCTCATCAAATTCTACAGTTAGCATTCCCCAAAGGTAAATTTGCTGTACGAGCTTCCGTTTCCGAGATATTTGACAAAAACCGTACAGATTAGAAAAATGATGTGTCAAATGTCCTTGAAATCGGACAAAAACCGTACAGATATGAAAAATTATGTGGTTCAAACGGCTATAACTTTTGAATCGAAAGTCGTAGAGCCTCGCAGATGGGCTCATTCGATTCCTCATCAAATTCTACAGTTAGCATTCCCCTAAGCAGGTAAATTTGCTGTACGAGCTTCCGTTTCCGAGATATTTGACAAAAACCGTACAGATATGAAAAATTATGTGGTTCAAACGGCTATAACTTTTGAATCGAAAGTCGTAGAGCCTCGCAGATGGGCTCATTCTACTCCTCATCAAATTCTACAGTTAGCATTCCCCTAAGCAGGTAAATTTGCTGTACGAGCTTCCGTTTCCGAGATATTTGACAAAAACCGTACAGATTAGAAAAATGATGTGTCAAATGTCCTTGAAATCGGACAAAAACCGTACAGATATGAAAAATTATGTGGTTCAAACGGCTATAACTTTTGAATCGAAAGTCGTAGAGCCTCGCAGATGGGCTCATTCGATTCCTCATCAAATTCTACAGTTAGCATTCCCCGAAGGTAAATTTGCTGTACGAGCTTCCGTTTCCGAGATATTTGACAAAAACCGTACAGATATGAAAAATTATGTGGTTCAAACGGCTACATTTTGAATCGAAAGTCGTAGAGCCTCGTAGATGGGCTCATTCGATTCCTCATCAAATTCTACAGTTAGCATTCCCCAAAGGTAAATTTGCTGTACGAGCTTCCGTTTCCGAGATATTTGACAAAAACCGTACAGATATGAAAAATTATGTGGTTCAAACGGCTACATTTTGAATCGAAAGTCGTAGAGCCTCGTAGATGGGCTCATTCGATTCCTCATCAAATTCTACAGTTAGCATTCCCCAAAGGTAAATTTGCTGTACGAGCTTCCGTTTCCGAGATATTTGACAAAAACCGTACAGATATGAAAAATTATGTGGTTCAAACGGCTACATTTTGAATCGAAAGTCGTAGAGCCTCGTAGATGGGCTCATTCGATTCCTCATCAAATTCTACAGTTAGCATTCCCCAAAGGTAAATTTGCTGTACGAGCTTCCGTTTCCGAGATATTTGACAAAAACCGTACAGATATGAAAAATTATGTGGTTCAAACGGCTACATTTTGAATCGAAAGTCGTAGAGCCTCGTAGATGGGCTCATTCGATTCCTCATCAAATTCTACAGTTAGCATTCCCCAAAGGTAAATTTGCTGTACGAGCTTCCGTTTCCGAGATATTTGACAAAAACCGTACAGATATGAAAAATTATGTGGTTCAAACGGCTACATTTTGAATCGAAAGTCGTAGAGCCTCGTAGATGGGCTCATTCGATTCCTCATCAAATTCTACAGTTAGCATTCCCCAAAGGTAAATTTGCTGTACGAGCTTCCGTTTCCGAGATATTTGACAAAAACCGAAAAGATTAGAAAAATGATGTGTCAAATGTCCTTGAAATCGGACAAAAACCGTACAGATATGAAAAATTATGTGGTTCAAACGGCTATAACTTTTGAATCGAAAGTCGTAGAGCCTCGCAGATGGGCTCATTCGATTCCTCATCAAATTCTACAGTTAGCATTCCCCTATGCAGGTAAATTTGCTGTACGAGCTTCCGTTTCCGAGATATTTGACAAAAACCGTACAGATATGGAAAATGATGTGGTTCAAACGGCTATAACTTTTGAATCGAAAGTCGTAGAGCCTCGCAGATGGGCTCATTCGATTCCTCATCAAATTCTACAGTTAGCATTCCCCGAAGGTAAATTTGCTGTACGAGCTTCCGTTTCCGAGATATTTGACAAAAACCGTACAGATATGGAAAATGATGTGGTTCAAACGGCTATAACTTTTGAATCGAAAGTCGTAGAGCCTCGTAGATGGGCTCATTCGATTCCTCATCAAATTCTACAGTTAGCATTCCCCAAAGGTAAATTTGCTGTACGAGCTTCCGTTTCCGAGATATTTGACAAAAACCGTACAGATATGAAAAATTATGTGGTTCAAACGGCTACATTTTGAATCGAAAGTCGTAGAGCCTCGTAGATGGGCTCATTCGATTCCTCATCAAATTCTACAGTTAGCATTCCCCAAAGGTAAATTTGCTGTACGAGCTTCCGTTTCCGAGATATTTGACAAAAACCGTACAGATTAGAAAAATTATGTGGTTCAAACGGCTACATTTTGAATCGAAAGTCGTAGAGCCTCGTAGATGGGCTCATTCGATTCCTCATCAAATTCTACAGTTAGCATTCCCCAAAGGTAAATTTGCTGTACGAGCTTCCGTTTCCGAGATATTTGACAAAAACCGTACAGATATGAAAAATTATGTGGTTCAAACGGCTACATTTTGAATCGAAAGTCGTAGAGCCTCATAGATGGGCTCATTCGATTCCTCATCAAATTCTACAGTTAGCATTCCCCAAAGGTAAATTTGCTGTACGAGCTTCCGTTTCCGAGATATTTGACAAAAACCGTACAGATTAGAAAAATTATGTGGTTCAAACGGCTACATTTTGAATCGAAAGTCGTAGAGCCTCGTAGATGGGCTCATTCGATTCCTCATCAAATTCTACAGTTAGCATTCCCCAAAGGTAAATTTGCTGTACGAGCTTCCGTTTCCGAGATATTTGACAAAAACCGTACAGATATGAAAAATTATGTGGTTCAAACGGCTACATTTTGAATCGAAAGTCGTAGAGCCTCGTAGATGGGCTCATTCGATTCCTCATCAAATTCTACAGTTAGCATTCCCCAAAGGTAAATTTGCTGTACGAGCTTCCGTTTCCGAGATATTTGACAAAAACCGTACAGATTAGAAAAATGATGTGTCAAATGTCCTTGAAATCGGACAAAAACCGTACAGATATGAAAAATTATGTGGTTCAAACGGCTATAACTTTTGAATCGAAAGTCGTAGAGCCTCGCAGATGGGCTCATTCGATTCCTCATCAAATTCTACAGTTAGCATTCCCCTATGCAGGTAAATTTGCTGTACGAGCTTCCGTTTCCGAGATATTTGACAAAAACCGTACAGATATGGAAAATGATGTGGTTCAAACGGCTATAACTTTTGAATCGAAAGTCGTAGAGCCTCGCAGATGGGCTCATTCGATTCCTCATCAAATTCTACAGTTAGCATTCCCCGAAGGTAAATTTGCTGTACGAGCTTCCGTTTCCGAGATATTTGACAAAAACCGTACAGATATGAAAAATTATGTGGTTCAAACGGCTACATTTTGAATCGAAAGTCGTAGAGCCTCGTAGATGGGCTCATTCGATTCCTCATCAAATTCTACAGTTAGCATTCCCCAAAGGTAAATTTGCTGTACGAGCTTCCGTTTCCGAGATATTTGACAAAAACCGTACAGATTAGAAAAATTATGTGGTTCAAACGGCTACATTTTGAATCGAAAGTCGTAGAGCCTCGTAGATGGGCTCATTCGATTCCTCATCAAATTCTACAGTTAGCATTCCCCAAAGGTAAATTTGCTGTACGAGCTTCCGTTTCCGAGATATTTGACAAAAACCGTACAGATATGAAAAATTATGTGGTTCAAACGGCTACATTTTGAATCGAAAGTCGTAGAGCCTCATAGATGGGCTCATTCGATTCCTCATCAAATTCTACAGTTAGCATTCCCCAAAGGTAAATTTGCTGTACGAGCTTCCGTTTCCGAGATATTTGACAAAAACCGTACAGATTAGAAAAATTATGTGGTTCAAACGGCTACATTTTGAATCGAAAGTCGTAGAGCCTCGTAGATGGGCTCATTCGATTCCTCATCAAATTCTACAGTTAGCATTCCCCAAAGGTAAATTTGCTGTACGAGCTTCCGTTTCCGAGATATTTGACAAAAACCGTACAGATATGAAAAATTATGTGGTTCAAACGGCTACATTTTGAATCGAAAGTCGTAGAGCCTCGTAGATGGGCTCATTCGATTCCTCATCAAATTCTACAGTTAGCATTCCCCAAAGGTAAATTTGCTGTACGAGCTTCCGTTTCCGAGATATTTGACAAAAACCGTACAGATTAGAAAAATGATGTGTCAAATGTCCTTGAAATCGGACAAAAACCGTACAGATATGAAAAATTATGTGGTTCAAACGGCTATAACTTTTGAATCGAAAGTCGTAGAGCCTCGCAGATGGGCTCATTCGATTCCTCATCAAATTCTACAGTTAGCATTCCCCTATGCAGGTAAATTTGCTGTACGAGCTTCCGTTTCCGAGATATTTGACAAAAACCGTACAGATATGGAAAATGATGTGGTTCAAACGGCTATAACTTTTGAATCGAAAGTCGTAGAGCCTCGCAGATGGGCTCATTCGATTCCTCATCAAATTCTACAGTTAGCATTCCCCGAAGGTAAATTTGCTGTACGAGCTTCCGTTTCCGAGATATTTGACAAAAACCGTACAGATATGAAAAATTATGTGGTTCAAACGGCTACATTTTGAATCGAAAGTCGTAGAGCCTCGTAGATGGGCTCATTCGATTCCTCATCAAATTCTACAGTTAGCATTCCCCAAAGGTAAATTTGCTGTACGAGCTTCCGTTTCCGAGATATTTGACAAAAAACGTACAGATATGAAAAATTATGTGGTTCAAACGGCTACATTTTGAATCGAAAGTCGTAGAGCCTCGTAGATGGGCTCATTCGATTCCTCATCAAATTCTACAGTTAGCATTCCCCAAAGGTAAATTTGCTGTACGAGCTTCCGTTTCCGAGATATTTGACAAAAACCGTACAGATTAGAAAAATTATGTGGTTCAAACGGCTACATTTTGAATCGAAAGTCGTAGAGCCTCGTAGATGGGCTCATTCGATTCCTCATCAAATTCTACAGTTAGCATTCCCCAAAGGTAAATTTGCTGTACGAGCTTCCGTTTCCGAGATATTTGACAAAAACCGTACAGATATGAAAAATTATGTGGTTCAAACGGCTACATTTTGAATCGAAAGTCGTAGAGCCTCGTAGATGGGCTCATTCGATTCCTCATCAAATTCTACAGTTAGCATTCCCCAAAGGTAAATTTGCTGTACGAGCTTCCGTTTCCGAGATATTTGACAAAAACCGTACAGATTAGAAAAATGATGTGTCAAATGTCCTTGAAATCGGACAAAAACCGTACAGATATGAAAAATTATGTGGTTCAAACGGCTATAACTTTTGAATCGAAAGTCGTAGAGCCTCGCAGATGGGCTCATTCGATTCCTCATCAAATTCTACAGTTAGCATTCCCCTATGCAGGTAAATTTGCTGTACGAGCTTCCGTTTCCGAGATATTTGACAAAAACCGTACAGATATGGAAAATTATGTGGTTCAAACGGCTATAACTTTTGAATCGAAAGTCGTAGAGCCTCGCAGATGGGCTCATTCGATTCCTCATCAAATTCTACAGTTAGCATTCCCCGAAGGTAAATTTGCTGTACGAGCTTCCGTTTCCGAGATATTTGACAAAAACCGTACAGATATGAAAAATTATGTGGTTCAAACGGCTACATTTTGAATCGAAAGTCGTAGAGCCTCATTCGATTCCTCATCAAATTCTACAGTTAGCATTCCCCAAAGGTAAATCCGAAAGTCGTAGAGCCTCGTAGATGGGCTCATTCGATTCCTCATCAAATTCTACAGTTAGCATTCCCCAAAGGTAAATTTGCTGTACGAGCTTCCGTTTCCGAGATATTTGACAAAAACCGTACAGATATGAAAAATTATGTGGTTCAAACGGCTACATTTTGAATCGAAAGTCGTAGAGCCTCGTAGATGGGCTCATTCGATTCCTCATCAAATTCTACAGTTAGCATTCCCCAAAGGTAAATTTGCTGTACGAGCTTCCGTTTCCGAGATATTTGACAAAAACCGTACAGATTAGAAAAATGATGTGTCAAATGTCCTTGAAATCGGACAAAAACCGTACAGATATGAAAAATTATGTGGTTCAAACGGCTATAACTTTTGAATCAAAAGTCGTAGAGCCTCGCAGATGGGCTCATTCGATTCCTCATCAAATTCTACAGTTAGCATTCCCCTATGCAGGTAAATTTGCTGTACGAGCTTCCGTTTCCGAGATATTTGACAAAAACCGTACAGATATGGAAAATTATGTGGTTCAAACGGCTACATTTTGAATCGAAAGTCGTAGAGCCTCGTAGATGGGCTCATTCGATTCCTCATCAAATTCTACAGTTAGCATTCCCCAAAGGTAAATTTGCTGTACGAGCTTCCGTTTCCGAGATATTTGACAAAAACCGTACAGATTAGAAAAATGATGTGTCAAATGTCCTTGAAATCGGACAAAAACCGTACAGATATGAAAAATTATGTGGTTCAAACGGCTATAACTTTTGAATCAAAAGTCGTAGAGCCTCGCAGATGGGCTCATTCGATTCCTCATCAAATTCTACAGTTAGCATTCCCCTATGCAGGTAAATTTGCTGTACGAGCTTCCGTTTCCGAGATATTTGACAAAAACCGTACAGATATGGAAAATTATGTGGTTCAAACGGCTATAACTTTTGAATCGAAAGTCGTAGAGCCTCGCAGATGGGCTCATTCGATTCCTCATCAAATTCTACAGTTAGCATTCCCCGAAGGTAAATTTGCTGTACGAGCTTCCGTTTCCGAGATATTTGACAAAAACCGTACAGATATGAAAAATTATGTGGTTCAAACGGCTACATTTTGAATCGAAAGTCGTAGAGCCTCGTAGATGGGCTCATTCGATTCCTCATCAAATTCTACAGTTAGCATTCCCCAAAGGTAAATTTGCTGTACGAGCTTCCGTTTCCGAGATATTTGACAAAAACCGTACAGATATGAAAAATTATGTGGTTCAAACGGCTACATTTTGAATCGAAAGTCGTAGAGCCTCGTAGATGGGCTCATTCGATTCCTCATCAAATTCTACAGTTAGCATTCCCCAAAGGTAAATTTGCTGTACGAGCTTCCGTTTCCGAGATATTTGACAAAAACCGTACAGATATGAAAAATTATGTGGTTCAAACAGCTACATTTTGAATCGAAAGTCGTAGAGCCTCGTAGATGGGCTCATTCGATTCCTCATCAAATTCTACAGTTAGCATTCCCCAAAGGTAAATTTGCTGTACGAGCTTCCGTTTCCGAGATATTTGACAAAAACCGTACAGATTAGAAAAATGATGTGTCAAATGTCCTTGAAATCGGACAAAAACCGTACAGATATGAAAAATTATGTGGTTCAAACGGCTATAACTTTTGAATCGAAAGTCGTAGAGCCTCGCAGATGGGCTCATTCGATTCCTCATCAAATTCTACAGTTAGCATTCCCCAAAGCAGGTAAATTTGCTGTACGAGCTTCCGTTTCCGAGATATTTGACAAAAACCGTACAGATATGAAAAATTATGTGGTTCAAACGGCTATAACTTTTGAATCGAAAGTCGTAGAGCCTCGCAGATAGGCTCATTCTACTCCTCATCAAATTCTACAGTTAGCATTCCCCTAAACAGGTAAATTTGCTGTACGAGCTTCCGTTTCCGAGATATTTGACAAAAACCGTACAGATATGAAAAATTATGTGGTTCAAACGGCTACATTTTGAATCGAAAGTCGTAGAGCCTCGTAGATGGGCTCATTCGATTCCTCATCAAATTCTACAGTTAGCATTCCCCAAAGGTAAATTTGCTGTACGAGCTTCCGTTTCCGAGATATTTGACAAAAACCGTACAGATATGAAAAATTATGTGGTTCAAACGGCTACATTTTGAATCGAAAGTCGTAGAGCCTCGTAGATGGGCTCATTCGATTCCTCATCAAATTCTACAGTTAGCATTCCCCAAAGGTAAATTTGCTGTACGAGCTTCCGTTTCCGAGATATTTGACAAAAACCGTACAGATATGAAAAATTATGTGGTTCAAACGGCTACATTTTGAATCGAAAGTCGTAGAGCCTCGTAGATGGGCTCATTCGATTCCTCATCAAATTCTACAGTTAGCATTCCCCAAAGGTAAATTTGCTGTACGAGCTTCCGTTTCCGAGATATTTGACAAAAACCGTACAGATATGAAAAATTATGTGGTTCAAACGGCTACATTTTGAATCGAAAGTCGTAGAGCCTCGTAGATGGGCTCATTCGATTCCTCATCAAATTCTACAGTTAGCATTCCCCAAAGGTAAATTTGCTGTACGAGCTTCCGTTTCCGAGATATTTGACAAAAACCGAAAAGATTAGAAAAATTATGTGGTTCAAACGGCTACATTTTGAATCGAAAGTCGTAGAGCCTCGTAGATGGGCTCATTCGATTCCTCATCAAATTCTACAGTTAGCATTCCCCAAAGGTAAATTTGCTGTACGAGCTTCCGTTTCCGAGATATTTGACAAAAACCGTACAGATTAGAAAAATGATGTGTCAAATGTCCTTGAAATCGGACAAAAACCGTACAGATATGAAAAATTATGTGGTTCAAACGGCTATAACTTTTGAATCAAAAGTCGTAGAGCCTCGCAGATGGGCTCATTCGATTCCTCATCAAATTCTACAGTTAGCATTCCCCTATGCAGGTAAATTTGCTGTACGAGCTTCCGTTTCCGAGATATTTGACAAAAACCGTACAGATATGGAAAATTATGTGGTTCAAACGGCTATAACTTTTGAATCGAAAGTCGTAGAGCCTCGCAGATGGGCTCATTCGATTCCTCATCAAATTCTACAGTTAGCATTCCCCGAAGGTAAATTTGCTGTACGAGCTTCCGTTTCCGAGATATTTGACAAAAACC
Organism: Borostomias antarcticus; assembly: GCF_949987555.1. NCBI lineage: Eukaryota > Metazoa > Chordata > Actinopteri > Stomiiformes > Stomiidae > Borostomias > Borostomias antarcticus. The sequence continues at coordinate 507,618 of NW_028175702.1, forward strand.
GTACAGATATGAAAAATTATGTGGTTCAAACGGCTACATTTTGAATCGAAAGTCGTAGAGCCTCGTAGATGGGCTCATTCGATTCCTCATCAAATTCTACAGTTAGCATTCCCCAAAGGTAAATTTGCTGTACGAGCTTCCGTTTCCGAGATATTTGACAAAAACCGTACAGATTAGAAAAATTATGTGGTTCAAACGGCTACATTTTGAATCGAAAGTCGTAGAGCCTCGTAGATGGGCTCATTCGATTCCTCATCAAATTCTACAGTTAGCATTCCCCAAAGGTAAATTTGCTGTACGAGCTTCCGTTTCCGAGATATTTGACAAAAACCGTACAGATATGAAAAATTATGTGGTTCAAACGGCTACATTTTGAATCGAAAGTCGTAGAGCCTCGTAGATGGGCTCATTCGATTCCTCATCAAATTCTACAGTTAGCATTCCCCAAAGGTAAATTTGCTGTACGAGCTTCCGTTTCCGAGATATTTGACAAAAACCGTACAGATTAGAAAAATGATGTGTCAAATGTCCTTGAAATCGGACAAAAACCGTACAGATATGAAAAATTATGTGGTTCAAACGGCTATAACTTTTGAATCGAAAGTCGTAGAGCCTCGCAGATGGGCTCATTCGATTCCTCATCAAATTCTACAGTTAGCATTCCCCTATGCAGGTAAATTTGCTGTACGAGCTTCCGTTTCCGAGATATTTGACAAAAACCGTACAGATATGGAAAATTATGTGGTTCAAACGGCTATAACTTTTGAATCGAAAGTCGTAGAGCCTCGCAGATGGGCTCATTCGATTCCTCATCAAATTCTACAGTTAGCATTCCCCGAAGGTAAATTTGCTGTACGAGCTTCCGTTTCCGAGATATTTGACAAAAACCGTACAGATATGAAAAATTATGTGGTTCAAACGGCTACATTTTGAATCGAAAGTCGTAGAGCCTCATTCGATTCCTCATCAAATTCTACAGTTAGCATTCCCCAAAGGTAAATCCGAAAGTCGTAGAGCCTCGTAGATGGGCTCATTCGATTCCTCATCAAATTCTACAGTTAGCATTCCCCAAAGGTAAATTTGCTGTACGAGCTTCCGTTTCCGAGATATTTGACAAAAACCGTACAGATATGAAAAATTATGTGGTTCAAACGGCTACATTTTGAATCGAAAGTCGTAGAGCCTCGTAGATGGGCTCATTCGATTCCTCATCAAATTCTACAGTTAGCATTCCCCAAAGGTAAATTTGCTGTACGAGCTTCCGTTTCCGAGATATTTGACAAAAACCGTACAGATTAGAAAAATGATGTGTCAAATGTCCTTGAAATCGGACAAAAACCGTACAGATATGAAAAATTATGTGGTTCAAACGGCTATAACTTTTGAATCAAAAGTCGTAGAGCCTCGCAGATGGGCTCATTCGATTCCTCATCAAATTCTACAGTTAGCATTCCCCTATGCAGGTAAATTTGCTGTACGAGCTTCCGTTTCCGAGATATTTGACAAAAACCGTACAGATATGGAAAATTATGTGGTTCAAACGGCTACATTTTGAATCGAAAGTCGTAGAGCCTCGTAGATGGGCTCATTCGATTCCTCATCAAATTCTACAGTTAGCATTCCCCAAAGGTAAATTTGCTGTACGAGCTTCCGTTTCCGAGATATTTGACAAAAACCGTACAGATTAGAAAAATGATGTGTCAAATGTCCTTGAAATCGGACAAAAACCGTACAGATATGAAAAATTATGTGGTTCAAACGGCTATAACTTTTGAATCAAAAGTCGTAGAGCCTCGCAGATGGGCTCATTCGATTCCTCATCAAATTCTACAGTTAGCATTCCCCTATGCAGGTAAATTTGCTGTACGAGCTTCCGTTTCCGAGATATTTGACAAAAACCGTACAGATATGGAAAATTATGTGGTTCAAACGGCTATAACTTTTGAATCGAAAGTCGTAGAGCCTCGCAGATGGGCTCATTCGATTCCTCATCAAATTCTACAGTTAGCATTCCCCGAAGGTAAATTTGCTGTACGAGCTTCCGTTTCCGAGATATTTGACAAAAACCGTACAGATATGAAAAATTATGTGGTTCAAACGGCTACATTTTGAATCGAAAGTCGTAGAGCCTCGTAGATGGGCTCATTCGATTCCTCATCAAATTCTACAGTTAGCATTCCCCAAAGGTAAATTTGCTGTACGAGCTTCCGTTTCCGAGATATTTGACAAAAACCGTACAGATATGAAAAATTATGTGGTTCAAACGGCTACATTTTGAATCGAAAGTCGTAGAGCCTCGTAGATGGGCTCATTCGATTCCTCATCAAATTCTACAGTTAGCATTCCCCAAAGGTAAATTTGCTGTACGAGCTTCCGTTTCCGAGATATTTGACAAAAACCGTACAGATTAGAAAAATTATGTGGTTCAAACGGCTACATTTTGAATCGAAAGTCGTAGAGCCTCGTAGATGGGCTCATTCGATTCCTCATCAAATTCTACAGTTAGCATTCCCCAAAGGTAAATTTGCTGTACGAGCTTCCGTTTCCGAGATATTTGACAAAAACCGTACAGATATGAAAAATTATGTGGTTCAAACGGCTACATTTTGAATCGAAAGTCGTAGAGCCTCATAGATGGGCTCATTCGATTCCTCATCAAATTCTACAGTTAGCATTCCCCAAAGGTAAATTTGCTGTACGAGCTTCCGTTTCCGAGATATTTGACAAAAACCGTACAGATTAGAAAAATTATGTGGTTCAAACGGCTACATTTTGAATCGAAAGTCGTAGAGCCTCGTAGATGGGCTCATTCGATTCCTCATCAAATTCTACAGTTAGCATTCCCCAAAGGTAAATTTGCTGTACGAGCTTCCGTTTCCGAGATATTTGACAAAAACCGTACAGATATGAAAAATTATGTGGTTCAAACGGCTACATTTTGAATCGAAAGTCGTAGAGCCTCGTAGATGGGCTCATTCGATTCCTCATCAAATTCTACAGTTAGCATTCCCCAAAGGTAAATTTGCTGTACGAGCTTCCGTTTCCGAGATATTTGACAAAAACCGTACAGATATGAAAAATTATGTGGTTCAAACAGCTACATTTTGAATCGAAAGTCGTAGAGCCTCGTAGATGGGCTCATTCGATTCCTCATCAAATTCTACAGTTAGCATTCCCCAAAGGTAAATTTGCTGTACGAGCTTCCGTTTCCGAGATATTTGACAAAAACCGTACAGATTAGAAAAATTATGTGGTTCAAACGGCTACATTTTGAATCGAAAGTCGTAGAGCCTCGTAGATGGGCTCATTCGATTCCTCATCAAATTCTACAGTTAGCATTCCCCAAAGGTAAATTTGCTGTACGAGCTTCCGTTTCCGAGATATTTGACAAAAACCGTACAGATATGAAAAATTATGTGGTTCAAACGGCTACATTTTGAATCGAAAGTCGTAGAGCCTCGTAGATGGGCTCATTCGATTCCTCATCAAATTCTACAGTTAGCATTCCCCAAAGGTAAATTTGCTGTACGAGCTTCCGTTTCCGAGATATTTGACAAAAACCGTACAGATTAGAAAAATGATGTGTCAAATGTCCTTGAAATCGGACAAAAACCGTACAGATATGAAAAAGTATGTGGTTCAAACGGCTATAACTTTTGAATCGAAAGTCGTAGAGCCTCGCAGATGGGCTCATTCGATTCCTCATCAAATTCTACAGTTAGCATTCCCCTAAGCAGGTAAATTTGCTGTACGAGCTTCCGTTTCCGAGATATTTGACAAAAACCGTACAGATATGAAAAATTATGTGGTTCAAACGGCTATAACTTTTGAATCGAAAGTCGTAGAGCCTCGCAGATGGGCTCATTCTACTCCTCATCAAATTCTACAGTTAGCATTCCCCTAAACAGGTAAATTTGCTGTACGAGCTTCCGTTTCCGAGATATTTGACAAAAACCGTACAGATATGAAAAATTATGTGGTTCAAACGGCTACATTTTGAATCGAAAGTCGTAGAGCCTCGTAGATGGGCTCATTCGATTCCTCATCAAATTCTACAGTTAGCATTCCCCAAAGGTAAATTTGCTGTACGAGCTTCCGTTTCCGAGATATTTGACAAAAACCGTACAGATATGAAAAATTATGTGGTTCAAACGGCTACATTTTGAATCGAAAGTCGTAGAGCCTCGTAGATGGGCTCATTCGATTCCTCATCAAATTCTACAGTTAGCATTCCCCAAAGGTAAATTTGCTGTACGAGCTTCCGTTTCCGAGATATTTGACAAAAACCGTACAGATATGAAAAATTATGTGGTTCAAACGGCTACATTTTGAATCGAAAGTCGTAGAGCCTCGTAGATGGGCTCATTCGATTCCTCATCAAATTCTACAGTTAGCATTCCCCAAAGGTAAATTTGCTGTACGAGCTTCCGTTTCCGAGATATTTGACAAAAACCGTACAGATATGAAAAATTATGTGGTTCAAACGGCTACATTTTGAATCGAAAGTCGTAGAGCCTCGTAGATGGGCTCATTCGATTCCTCATCAAATTCTACAGTTAGCATTCCCCAAAGGTAAATTTGCTGTACGAGCTTCCGTTTCCGAGATATTTGACAAAAACCGAAAAGATTAGAAAAATTATGTGGTTCAAACGGCTACATTTTGAATCGAAAGTCGTAGAGCCTCGTAGATGGGCTCATTCGATTCCTCATCAAATTCTACAGTTAGCATTCCCCAAAGGTAAATTTGCTGTACGAGCTTCCGTTTCCGAGATATTTGACAAAAACCGTACAGATTAGAAAAATGATGTGTCAAATGTCCTTGAAATCGGACAAAAACCGTACAGATATGAAAAATTATGTGGTTCAAACGGCTATAACTTTTGAATCAAAAGTCGTAGAGCCTCGCAGATGGGCTCATTCGATTCCTCATCAAATTCTACAGTTAGCATTCCCCTATGCAGGTAAATTTGCTGTACGAGCTTCCGTTTCCGAGATATTTGACAAAAACCGTACAGATATGGAAAATTATGTGGTTCAAACGGCTATAACTTTTGAATCGAAAGTCGTAGAGCCTCGCAGATGGGCTCATTCGATTCCTCATCAAATTCTACAGTTAGCATTCCCCGAAGGTAAATTTGCTGTACGAGCTTCCGTTTCCGAGATATTTGACAAAAACCGTACAGATATGAAAAATTATGTGGTTCAAACGGCTACATTTTGAATCGAAAGTCGTAGAGCCTCGTAGATGGGCTCATTCGATTCCTCATCAAATTCTACAGTTAGCATTCCCCAAAGGTAAATTTGCTGTACGAGCTTCCGTTTCCGAGATATTTGACAAAAACCGTACAGATTAGAAAAATTATGTGGTTCAAACGGCTACATTTTGAATCGAAAGTCGTAGAGCCTCGTAGATGGGCTCATTCGATTCCTCATCAAATTCTACAGTTAGCATTCCCCAAAGGTAAATTTGCTGTACGAGCTTCCGTTTCCGAGATATTTGACAAAAACCGTACAGATATGAAAAATTATGTGGTTCAAACGGCTACATTTTGAATCGAAAGTCGTAGAGCCTCGTAGATGGGCTCATTCGATTCCTCATCAAATTCTACAGTTAGCATTCCCCAAAGGTAAATTTGCTGTACGAGCTTCCGTTTCCGAGATATTTGACAAAAACCGTACAGATTAGAAAAATGATGTGTCAAATGTCCTTGAAATCGGACAAAAACCGTACAGATATGAAAAATTATGTGGTTCAAACGGCTATAACTTTTGAATCGAAAGTCGTAGAGCCTCGCAGATGGGCTCATTCGATTCCTCATCAAATTCTACAGTTAGCATTCCCCTATGCAGGTAAATTTGCTGTACGAGCTTCCGTTTCCGAGATATTTGACAAAAACCGTACAGATATGGAAAATTATGTGGTTCAAACGGCTATAACTTTTGAATCGAAAGTCGTAGAGCCTCGCAGATGGGCTCATTCGATTCCTCATCAAATTCTACAGTTAGCATTCCCCGAAGGTAAATTTGCTGTACGAGCTTCCGTTTCCGAGATATTTGACAAAAACCGTACAGATATGAAAAATTATGTGGTTCAAACGGCTACATTTTGAATCGAAAGTCGTAGAGCCTCATTCGATTCCTCATCAAATTCTACAGTTAGCATTCCCCAAAGGTAAATCCGAAAGTCGTAGAGCCTCGTAGATGGGCTCATTCGATTCCTCATCAAATTCTACAGTTAGCATTCCCCAAAGGTAAATTTGCTGTACGAGCTTCCGTTTCCGAGATATTTGACAAAAACCGTACAGATATGAAAAATTATGTGGTTCAAACGGCTACATTTTGAATCGAAAGTCGTAGAGCCTCGTAGATGGGCTCATTCGATT